>NW_011967234.1:2367653-2429016 GCF_000949405.1 Vollenhovia emeryi | reverse complement strand
CGTCGGGCGGGAATTATTGCCGTTGTATCGGAGATACATCTGCCGCGTTAACAAAATGTTTAACGCCGGGGCGCAATATAATTCTCGTTGAGATACCGCTAATATTATTCAACGATTATGGAAATTTTAAGGTTTGTGTATGTACGTGTATCCGCGATATCCACTCGCGGCGATATATAACCGCGAACTCCTGCACTCGCTGTTTAGAAGTCGTTTTGATAACGACGTAATGAAATTAACAATTTAAACCGCGATACAGATTACTATTAAACAAATGTTTCAACGATACGAATTATAATGCGGACTTCGGAGCCTTTGCATATTACCGTGAATATAATGCACGTCAGCCGGCATCAACGAATAATTACAGTATGTTTTACGTAAAGGCTATTTAATAATCGTTTTAGTTTGTAGAGTCGATGATCTCTCGAGAAAAATTCATACGCCTATAAACTCGATAAAAAGCTTTCGACATTTAACGACGTTAGCTAAATAACTTGGTGATTGTTTATTATTAGTCGAGTTCATTTAAGCGACCAGTCCGTTAACGGAGAGTTGATAATTAAATCACCGCATTGTAAAAAGACTTGCGCGAAATACCGTAGCTATGTCTACTAAGGAAGTCTCTAGTCTTTATACAATAACATTCGTAATATCGGGCGTTAAATAACCTTTCGATATCAGCAAACTAAATGTACCGATAACCAACGGAGAGGCTATGGGGGAATATGAAAATACATCTACTCCGGTACGAATCGAATTTTCCCTTCTGCGGCATCTCGAGCTCTCGATAGCATCTTAAATGCGAACGAGCTGGTTCCAGCTAACAGCTAATTTCGAACAGCCTGTGTTTGCGCTCTCGTTTATTCATTCATACCGGTACCACGGGCCGGGGACTGCACGAGTTGCCCCTTTCCGCGCCGCTTTTTCACTCGTTCTGCGTTCCCCCCGCCGTAATTTCCACGGCTTCTCCCCTTTTTCGAAGGGCTCCCTAGGTCTACCCGTACTCCTCGTAATCGCGAATAAGGGCGCGTACACAACGGGCCACTTGACGGCCCCCACATCTGCGTATAAATGACAAGGAGCAGTCAATGTACGAGCGAGTAGGTCGATAAATTAGAAATCTCGAATTGTTCGTCAGTGGTTAAATGCTCGACTCGACGTGAGAAGTCTTCTGAATTCAAATCGGTAGGAAGAGAAGAAGTTCATCGCTATTTACATAATTAGAAACTCAGAGTGTTACGCTACGGTGTAAAATATCGTTTTATTATTTGAAATTTCGCGTACGTTTAATCTCTCGCGGGTGTTCGCGCTAAAAATGAATTAGTGGAAGGTGCGAACATATATCACGGAAAAATTGTACAAGTATTTCTATCCGATATCTATGTAAATGTGTTATAACTGCGGGGACTGACGGGAAATAATCTTTTCGGCGATACAAATCATTCATTTTCTTTCGTTTATACCGAAGTGCAACGTCCATAGGAGGAAGCGTATTAAATTTTTTAACTACTCTATGAATGAGTCCAGCGAGTTACGTAAACTCTCACGCATCCCAGACGCAGGTAACGATTGTCCTTAATCGCGACACCGCGCGGCCGTGATGGGACCGGCCCAGTTGCCGGGTCCCGCGACGCGGGGTGACGTCCTTATCGCGGCATAGTAGTCGCGGCATCCTTAAGTATCCGTAACCCCGATAATCGAGTCGTAACTGCTGACGGGCGAGCCCGATAGCGGGCCGCGCGGAGCAACGCGGCGCCGCGTCGCGCCGAGCCGCGCTTCGTACTCGCGGGCTCGTAAAGTCACGATCGTTGCGCAACGTGGTTACGAGCGCTAGCGCGTACAAGTGCAGGCGGGCGTTAAGCGTGCGTGCACATTCCGCACGCAGTGGCGGGGGCGGCACTCGGCCGCGGATTCAGTTATAATCTCGGAGGACTCGCGGAGGAGTCGCCGAATAAAACTCGAGGCCGCGTCGCCGCGGTGTAACGGTGCCTTCCTCTCTCTTTCTCTCTCCGTGTGCCAGCGCGCGCTGTACCGCGCGATCTCCCGCCACGCGCGCGTACACGGGAGTTACATTAGCCTCGGGCCCGGGATAGCGATACCGTGTAACGCCGTGGCGGCGAAGCCGCACCGACGGAGCACAGCGCGGCGAGTCGAGGTCCAGCTTTACTTTCCGGATGCCGCGACGCGGCACCGGAGCGTATGTCGAAGGTCTTCCAGCTAATGCGGTAATCGGCTTACTGTTTACTCGGTCTACCCGCCGCTCGATCGGTCCAAGCGCTCCTCGGGATTTCGCGGACGCTTCCGATTTCTGTTCCGAGGGAGAGAGAGAGAGAGAGACCTCGTCCCGGATACTTTCTTTCGTTCTCTCGTTAGGACGGACATTGTAACCGATTGTAAATTGAAAACGCAGCTGCGGAGCGTTTCGCGTGCTCGTTAAAAGTATTAAAAATATGTATAATGACATAACGACCCTGTAATTGAAGTGTTTAGATGCGAAATAATACGAGGCCTCCACGGTTACCGCAAGCAGTCGAAGATCTTAACTCGAGAGGAGGTTTAAATGCCGAGGCTATTGACATTTTCAAGCCATTGACATTTAAAGTTTCTATTAAAAACTCCGGCAAAAAGACCCTTGAAGAAAATCTTATTGGATTCTACTGGGGCTCGTCTGCGCGGCAAGAAGCGCGTTCCCGGTGAAAAGTTGACTCGAAATTTTCGTGAAAGAATGTGCAATTTCCGCGTCACTCGATCGCTCGGCGCTCTCGAAACGCGCGCCGCGCCATTCCGTCCTACGCCTACGTACCCGGCGTGACCAGACGCGTATAACGAGCGCGCGGAAAAAACGCGTCGTCCGAACGTGGTCTCTTCCGACGTCCGGAATTTTTGCCTCGGTCCGTCACTGCCGACGAGTAACTCGCGCGCATCGCCCGTCGGAGCGTTTGTGCGGAACGAGACAATTCGCATGGCAGCGACTTTGCGACGGACACGCTCGAGCATTATGAGGAATGCGACCGTCTTGCCGATGCGCCGCGGACAGCAGCTCGGAGCACGATCGAAATCTTGGCCTATCGCGTCGAGCGCCCGTCGCAATGATACTCGGCCCCGACTTTCTAGCGCTCCTCTTTGCGTGCGGTCTTGAATTTTTACCGCGTCCCGGTGCAATCGATCGCAAACTGACGTACGATGAGCCGATCGATATCAATGATATCGATATCCGTTTGCAACGTACGATTCGACATACTTTCGGATAATTTTACAATTTTTACGTACATTTTTTTATCGGCTTTTAGTGAACGTACTTAGACAGTTGAAAAATTTGGGTTAAATTTCATATAGATATCACACGTCCCGTACGGTCCACACAAATTTTTGTGTCAATTTAACATAATGTGGATGTGTTAAATGATCACACTAATACTCTGTTAATATTTTAACACAAAGTCAATGCAAATCTCAAAATAATTTGAAAACAATTTCGTGTAAATTAACAAATTTTTTATGACAAATTGCATTTAAAAAAATGTAATTTTTACATTTTACAGATGTAATAAGTCAGGTGACGGTTTGAAATCACTCTCACTTATGTTATATAGAAAAATATCAGTTTATTCTGTAAATTTTAACAGATAAATCTCGTTACTAATAATATAGAACATATGTATTGTGTAAGATTGAAAAATAAGTACACATTATGTTGTTTTAACATGTCTTTTCAGTATTTTAATAATTTTACATTCGAGAGAGGTCAATTAACACAAGAGCAATATGTTAAATGAACACACGAATGTGTTAAGCATTTAACACAAAAATTTTAACCGGCATTTTTTTTTACAAGAAAACACAAATTTTCCAACCGTGCACAATCGATGCGAATCGATATTTCGATGTATTGGCGATAAGTGCAGTTTTACTATTTAACGCTGTTAACGGTGCAAAAATCGTTATCTTGAATTCCTTTTGCGCCAGGCGTTAGTTTTTAATGTCAAGAGTGCATAATTAATAATCTGTAAATAAGCAGCGTGGCGTGCTAAACACATCTGTTACATCTATTTGCTAGCAGCAACAGTTTAAATGCGTGAAACAACATAATTTACAGTCACGACTGTACCGCACGATTTACTATTATATTCATTCACCCATAGCGCTCGCGGTCCATCGCAATAATGCTTCTTTGGAATGCCTATTTTACTTGATAATCGCGCGCGGCAAGCGCCGAAACGTCAAATTATCTATCATAGTTGCGTACGATTATTCAATTAATCGCATTACCATTTAGCTGAATTATGGTACGCGTCGATGAATCCGCAATCATTTACAAATTCACCTGTGAATTACCGTGGAAACGCAATTAATTACGAGAATGTCGCGAGATAAAATTAAACGAAGACTCGCGCCTCGTCTCAGACGAAAGGTTTTATTGCCAGCTCGATCGGCCCCGCCGTCTCACGGCGGTGCCTTTTTCAAAAGGCAAACATCTGCGTGCGCCAAAGAGAAATAAAAATTCATGTAAAAGTCGCGAATATCTCACGATACCCACGTACAACGTACGTATTTTGCGGTCGGCACTGCGAAAAGTTCTCCCTTATGAAAAATAAGAGCTCTCTCTCTTAGAAAAAGTTACAAAGGCACCGATCTCTATCTCAAGCCAGATGAAAACACGTAGCGCCAGATGGAGGTCTTTGATTTTTTCTGGTATTATTCGCCTATATTCTATAGCTCGAAGGGGCTGGATCGCGCAGCTCGTGAAACGCATACAATGCTATCCCGAAGGCCGAGAATCGCGTTTGGCGTTAAATACAGGGGGGCGGGGGGGGAGGGAGGGAGGAGTGCATAATTGCATTTCACGTGCAAAAAGTGTTTCGCTAAATACAGGGCCAACCGTTCTCTCCCGCGCGGGCGCGGATTTTTGAGCGACCGAGACGCGCGATCGTCGGGTACGTACGTTAGGGTCGACGCACGATTAATAAGAATCTCGATTCGCGCTCGTATATACGTGTGTACACGCGCGCATACGTACGTACGCCTCGATCCTGCTCTCGGTTCGAGCGCGATCGTGGGCACACCGAGGGCTTTAATAATAAGACGCGTATACACACGGGCAACGATCGGCGACGTCGGCAGGGAGAGGGGGAGGGTGGCGGTGGCACCGAGCGAGAGGGGAGGGGAAGGCCCTGCGGAGCCCATAAAGCAAGTCCCCGACTTATATCCCTCCCTCCCCCTTGTCCCGCCCGTCCTCCTCGCCGCGCCGCGCCGCGGCATTCCCGCGGGCCGAAAACGCGAGGCCAGTACCAGGGATCCAGTCCGTGAGGCAGCATCGTCCCCTCCCCTCCCGCGACCCTCCCGCGCTCCCTCTTGAGCCTGCCGTCATTTCGTCGACCCGTTCGCCAGGTTTGTGCCAGACCAGGCCAGGCTCTCGCTCGTGGCCGTGTACCACCGCCCGTTCGTCTGTCCGTCCCCCTCGCCCTCCCTCCCCCCCCCTCGGCCGGCACGGCGGCCGGTGCATTGCACCACGGCGGCCGTCCGTGCGCGGTGTGGTAGGGCACGAAAAAGTTTCGCGGGGTTTCAGGTATCTCTCGATAGTCGAGAATAAATGTGAGATTACGGGCCGTGCCCGAGCCGCGGCACAATGTGGAAATGCATCTACTAATGGCGAGGCTTCGCCCCGGGGCGGGAATTAATAAACGCGATGACGATCGCGTTCGGAATGGTGCTGCTGCGTAAGAATTGTCATTAATATTTATACGATGGAAACGCTCGTTTGGGAAAGGGTAAAATTCTTTCCGAGCCGGTTGGATAGGTAATGAGCGATGACTTACGGGCCGTGTCGTTGATAATTGGCGAGCGTAACATTTGTCAAGACGTTTGGGGAGATATTGGACTAGATGCGGTGCCGATTTGAAAAGCTGGTTATCGAGATCAGTCTTACGTCAGTCCCACTCGCAAGCTCATTAATAAGCAATTAATGCGAAGAGAAACGAACGGGATCATTATTCGATGATTTATTATTCGTCACGTTTGAATCGTTTTCACGTATTTGTATTTTTATCTAAATTTTAGAATATGCGACGCACGAAATAACAGGCGAGGAAAATACGCGATTGACAAAGATCGTGTTTAATTAAGAAACGTGAAAATATCGAAACGGGAAAGTCAAGTACGAGAAATGCAGTTGAATTATTCCTGTCGAGATAATCGCGTCTCTGCGCACGGCGATATGCAAAGGGCCTTTCGGTCTTCGGAAGGACGTATCGCTGACCTACGCCAACAAAATGGCCACGAGGCGGAGATTTCGGCCAGCGAGACCCAGCACCTGCGCTCTCCGTCGTCGAAGCCTACGCGCGCGGACTGTAGGCACGGCGAATTCTTCGGCGACTTTTGGCAGGCAGTGTACGGTGAGAGGAAAGGGGTTCGAGGGGGCAGGCGGCGCGGAGGGATGAGGGGAACGACGGTGTGCACCGCCGCCGGTCGTTGGGTGAGGTCAGTGTCGACCGTTCGCGAGTTGGACCGGGCCTCCGGTCCCCTCGTTGGGCCGGTGCCGACACGCCTGTGCACACACACATACACCACACAGCTACGAGCGCTTACGCGAGCGCGCAGCTGCATCGTGCATCCGTGCACAGACACATCTCTCGAATGCACTTTGTGCGAGCGCGCGCGCAACCGGGCCCGGCTATGTATGTGTGTGTGTGTGTGTGTATATGCAATACGCGCGCACTCGCGCGTGCCCTGCGTGAGTGTGCGTGCGCGAACGACACGCTCCCGGTTTCGCAGTGTTCGCCAGGAGAGGTGCATCGCCCTCCGTCGCTGCGTCAAGGCCAGCGAAAATACTCGCTCGCTCGGTTTGTTCGCTCGCCTCGTTCCCTCTTTCTCTCGCCGCCGCGCTCTTCGGGGCCCTCTCTCCTCGCCCGTCGAGCCCCTTCGCCGCGGCTCCGCGTTCCCTTTTCTCCATTTCAGTCACTCCGCCGAAAGGTCCCCTCCCTCGTGCCTCCGCGCCCCGTTCCTCCCGCGGGCGATCCTGCACTTCGACTGCATCGTCGCTACCGCGAGAGAGGAGACTTCGGTGAAGAACGAATGTAGAGAAGCCTCTAACGAGAGTCGTGATGTAACTAAATCTACGTTAAATTGCGCTCGATGCCGCGTTTCAGCGTAAACAAAAAATCTGGAAATTTTATATCCCTCGATTTTTGCTTCTCCGCGCGTGTTGCCGATACAAAACGATCGTTTAGACATATTATTTTACTCCAGAAATATTATTTGAGTCTTAGAAATTTTATTTTGTTCCAAAGATAATGGCGGCGACTATATGTACCGGCTTTTACGTTCTGTGTATATATATATTTACTTTTATTCTATACATTTTTCTCAATGTCTCTTGAAAATCTCGTTGACAGATTTTCCGTAACGCAATCCCCTCCTCTTGCGGGGAGCTGTTACAAATATACCAGAGTGGATTTTTGCGCGAGAAGTATAGCATGAACAAGCAGAATCAGGCAAATCATTGACTCTCGTTAGAGACTCGAAAGAACGATTGGCGACGACATGGATTTTAAGGACGCGGGTAAACATTCGCTCGCACACGGAATGTAAGTGAAACGAGCATCGTCGATAGTTTGGCACGTCGCTTCGTTTGTTGCGCGCGACGCGCGACGAAGATGAAATTAATTCGAAGCCCCCGAGCGCGGATTCTCGCGAACTGCACGAAGTACGAGGCTTTGTAGCGTCACGGCGGTACGCATCGGCCCCCGGAGAAGTAGCGTAATAAACGGGAAAACGAGACACGATTTTATTCGTGTAATGGTCCCCGCGGTTATATTGGACGAAAAAAAAAAAAGATTAGGACCTTTCAGCGTATTTCCACGTAGATGCAATTTCGCGCGAAACACTTTTATATGCGTAAAATATAATCGCGCAACTACAATATATGTGATAAATTTACTGATAATTCGTGCTCGCGTATCGTTATCGGCTCTCGGCCGCTGCAGGTGCTCGGAGCAAAATTAAATTCGTATAATTTTCACGGAATGCGCGCGCGAGAGCTGCTCCCCCGCGATGCACGTGTAAATTAGCCGCGTTATTGTTGCGCGCGTTGACCGAACGCACTTTCGGCGTTGATGCGAATTGAAAGGATTTAAATGGCGACTGTGATCGCGCGCTCGGTTTTTCGGCGGCCGCGTCGTGGCGAATGTTCGGCAGACGCGAGAACACGCGGACGTTGACGTCATGCGCGTTGAACACCTTCTATTTGTCCTTTTGATAAGAGCGAGTGACAGAAACGGGAGCAACGACACGCGCGATCGCCGAGTCTCACAGGCGCTATCGTTACCCGCGGCATCCAGACTCTCCGCGTCTGACGATGAAGAGGACGATGCCTCTTTTTAAATTACGGCGCCATAAATGCCTAATTCTGAATTATATTACTTTGGTTTATGTATAAGAGATAACGTTAAATGTCAGGACGAGAGAGGAAAATCAAGCGAATATGTGTCGTGTGGAAGATCTTTATTTTTTATTCTCTCGGCCAAACCCAAAGAGGAGAAAACGCCGTTTACAATTTACGAATGTTCTTTCACAGTTTATGAATTCGATCGCTTGTCGATTACAAATTTGCCCTCGGCTCGTTCGAAACGATTAGCGACGAGATCACACATGGATCACACATGGCGCATTCTCGCCGCTCCTTCGCGTTTCCTTCGCACTCGCGAAAAAGAATTGCCGTACAAGCACGCGTTCCTCCCGGAAAAGTGTGATTTCGCGATGCAACGATGTAACGAGAAGCACATAAATATTGCATGGTCGCGCTGGAAAAGCTTCCAGTGCATCGGATTCAGGGCTTAATACATATTTCATAGACGACGCGCAACAAGTATTCACCGCGCGAGCGCAAACGTATCAAATGATTATACACGGTCGCCGTTGTTCACGGCTCGCGGGGCGCACACGGCCTCTTGTGCGCGAAAATACAAGGCCCGGGACGTAACGAGCTACAGGACGAGGTAAGGTACAAGGAACGCGAGGTAGTTGTGGAAATTTCGCGGGAATGTATTTTCTACATTCATGCACCTCCGGCGTATCTCATACTCCGACGCGAGTACAAGCGTAAAAAATATCGGCAAACTATATAAATACGCACTTGAAATGCGTTAACGTGAAAGAAAGCAACGTTGAAGAGGCTCGCTTTGCAACGATCGCTTTCGGGAATTAGCAGACTTCCCGCGCGTATTCCGGACCTCTCCCAGCCGATCGATCGTGAAATTTATCATCGCGTCGGAAATGAGTGAAACGATCACGAGATTCGCTGTAAAACTCAGCGGTTCTGGTGGCTGGCGTGCTCGTTACGCCGGAGCTATCGTCCATCTAGCGCAGCTACCGTGGAACAGGTGCTCCCCAGAATAGCTCGAATTATTGTGGAACATCAGCTTACAGGGGTAACGAGTTGAAGCGATATCGTGGCCCTGCCGCACCGGTAATAAGTGCGGAGTGTTTGTACGTGCGATAAGCCCCGTCGTGCAAACTCGAAAGCTCGCTCTCGGCCGCGCGCGCGCGCGTTGGACGTCGTAAAATATTAATTGTCAACAAATTAATTAGCCATGCGTAAGGTATTGATTTGCGAGATTTAGTTATTCGGAGCGCCCTACGTGAGCGCGAATTAACACGCCAAGTTTCCGTTACTCGATCGTTTAGCGATGCCTGTTGTATCGCAACGGCGCGTATTTGGAGCGTGAGACGAGCGTGAGTCTCTTTTCGCGATCGCCGATCGAAAGATTGATAGGAGGAGGGTAATGATTGTAGCAGAGAGACGGCAGTTTCGGTTTACGTACACGGAGGCGAGAGAGTAACTCGTCTTGAGAAATTCTATTGTATAAAATGCGGTGCATTTTGTGTAGGTGAACGGAGCGAGGTGCGGGAATACAATTCTTCTACATTTACAATTTAATTACAATATGAAATACGTAAGTGTAAATATTTCACAATGAGATCTTATCGCTAATTTAAACGGCGTATTTTCCTCTTCCGGAATGTCAAGTCGGGACCGTCAAGAAATTTTCGAATAAGGAAATTAGACTTGACGATCGCCTTGCAGATAATACACGAGATATTTTAACGGTATAATTTTTATCGGAGTAACGTCGTTAAATCCTCTCTCTCTTATAAGATATTTAACATTGAATATTAAAAACTTGGTCAAAGTCATCCATTTCCAAGACTCGCTTGAAAACATGGCAAGAGAGGATTGATATAATATTCATCACGAGAGCCTGTTAAAATTGCAGCAAAAAATTGCAAGGCCCCGCGAACGCATACAATAAGCGCGACTTAAATAATTGCCAGTGTTGCGTAGTCAATCCCATCCGCTGGAGCGAGACGCGAAATCGAGCGGAGCCCACGTTCGCGAAATTAAATAAACAGCGATGTTTATTGCGCCTTTGCGAGACGGGCGAGACAAAAAGGATCCTCTCGGAGCGTAGGCTCGCGCTCGTGTTCGCGCCGCGCTACGCCGCTTCGCAACGACGTTATGCAACGGCGGGTTTTTAGTGGGCCGTATAGTTGCGCCATTCGCATAGTCGTTCGCTTATAGTCGCCTCCGATCGCGCCACGCGCCGCCCCGAGCCGGGAGGCGTAGGCCTAAGCGTTTACGTCGCAGCGCGTACGGATTCCACGTTGACGGTCCGCGTGCTAGGCGGCCGCCGCTATTGCGGCCGGACATCCGGAATTGGTTCGGATTATTACCAGAACTCCGTAGGCCTACCATTGCCCGGCCCCTGTCGCAATTTTCTCGAGAGAACGCTCATAAATGACTGGTTGCACTTCCTATTTAGATATCGTTATGGGCGTTTGCAGAGAGCTTCCCACGTTTTGGTCCATTTTCAATCGACCACTTTTTTTTTCATCTCATCGCGTCGCGCTAAGAAGACTCGAGTGCTATAATGAATATCTCTGTTGGTCATTTTATTCAATTCTTTATCGACTATTCCGAGTCGAAATTTTGGTACTATTTTGACACTTTTTTTAAGGACAATTTAGACCTACTTAGCTGATCTGTACACCTACATAGACCAGCAATAATCTATTTTGATGACATTATGTTTGTTTACTCCTCCATAGAATCTTTAATTCTAAAAATTTTAGCTCCTAAAAACTGTGGCTCCTACTTACAAGGATCTACTTTAATGCTGAATTGGCAAAAGTAGAAATTTCCGACACTATTAGTTTTAAAGGAGAAGTAAATTTTGTATTTGCAGTTCGACTTTACTGCCTTAGGTTCTACTATACAGGGTGTACTAAAACCACCGAATATCCTTTTAATCATAAATTCTTAAGAAACTTTTAAGACAAAAATTCTAATACAAAAATGTCGAGGCTATAATAGTTTTTAAATAATGAGCGATTACATTTCACAAATGACTGGCCTGAGATTTCGCGCGCTCAGGTACGGCGACACGACAAGTGATAAAGGTGTTCCTATGAATATTGCCCTTTTTAGCATAGTGACAACTTTCACAACAGACTTAACGATTCATTCTCGAATTAATTGTTCCTCTTGTTATCTTTAACCATTCCTTTTGTCAACTTTGTGTAATGTCTTATTAATAAAAGGGAGGGGTTCACTATGATGAGCATCTTGATCAGACTGATATCCTTCGATTTAGTCGATCTCCGATATTCTGAGTGAACGTGAAATTTTCAGTTAGATTCAATCTAGTCTCCTGCCTCTCTTTATCCTCAAGTTTTCAAAATAACCAGATCATCGTCTTCCCAAATATTTTCTGTCCCATTAAACGGTGACTTTGGTTCTCGCTCGCTCGCGAAACACATAGGAACACTTTTATCACTCGTCATGTCGCCGTGCCTGAGCGCGCGAAATCTCAGACCTGTCATTTGTGAAATATAATCGCTTATTATTTAAAAACTATCATAGCCTCGACATTTTTTTATTAGAATTTTCCTCTTGAAATTTTGTAAGGAATCTGCGATTAAAAAGATATCCGGCGGTTTTAGTACACCCTGTATAATAGAATTAAAGGTTCAACATAGGGCCAAAATTTCTACTCGGATAAATATATAAATATCTAAACATATAAGTAGAAATGCAAATTATTTTATACGCTGAATTAAAAAATTGTATAATTTCTTCGTTCGATCGAACCAATTGTTCCACGTTGAATTCGGAGCGGAATATCAAATGGAGAATTTAATGCTAGGAGAATTACTAGAAAAATCGCAATACAGACGCCGAATGTCGATCGCAGCCGAGTGTATCGATGAAACACGCAAGGATCGCAGGCCGGATAGCGCGTACGGGCGTTCCAGCGACGGATGCGACTCGCGCCAAATTTAAGGCGCCGGCCTTGAGGAATGAGTTACCGCGGGCCACGGACGACAAAGTCCTCTCTTTGTCCTAAGTGCACGGTGCGATGCGGTGGAACAGAGGGAACATTCTCGGTGCGGCCTCACGGTCGCAGCTGGTGCCAATTTGCCTGACCTTGCGCCGAGTTGGCGAGCAGCAACTTTTGACACGCGGGCGACGGCGCAGCGCGCCGCTTCACGGCGAGAGCGCGCAAATACGCACGTTATGATGATGATAACCACGGGAAAACGGGATGTCAACGAACCCGCGTGCACCGAAATAGCGAGCGCGAGGACGTAAACGGCGAAACGGGGCGTAATACGCGACGCAGACCTAAAATTACGGAGTCGTCGTGCGTGGCAGTGATGGTGGCGGCGAAATGTTTGCGCGATTCACGAGCGACATTGTTGACGAGAAAGAGAGAACGGCATGAAAGCGGAGGTCGATCCGGCACCTTCGCGACTGCAAGCACGTCGGAATCGTTCGACGACTCGCGAAATACGCCGAGATCGGTCGTCGTCATCGAAATCGGGAATCCGTCCCGTGCGATATCCCTTTACGACGCACGTGGGTGGCGGGCCGAGGAATGCCGGCCGTAACTAGCGCAGTAGGTAGGCAGCGATAAATAAATAATTCCAATCGAACTTGTGATCCGGCGATAGGCGTGTACCTGACCAGCACAACGGCCCACGTGTCCCATGTATTCTTACCGCACAGGTATTCCGCGCCGTGACGCGTGGGCAGGTCCGAAAACGCAAAGACACGTCTCGCTAATTGCCGAGTAACGCCGACGCACTCGTACTCGATATCCCTCCACACGATTTTGAGTCTTCCGCAGTCAACGCGCGTGCACGTTTCCCCGTGAAATCGCGACGATTCGTTTTCGAGACGACGCGGCGAGGAGCATTGTTACGGTCTCTTGAAGCGTACGCGGTGGATTTATTCTCTGAACGAGTGGTCGTTAAAGGTGCGCGGAATTATCTCGCGTCATTCGCGACGAACAGTCGATAAAACGCCTTCTTCAGCTGCGCAAAACTTGGCGGAGAAGCGCCAAGGTACTTTGCCCGTAGACGCCTATAGGCGAGTCTTGAGCCGAAAGCGCGATGTTGTTTTTTTCAATCAGAATATCTTTTCATCTATAAAGATAAACATGGATAACTATCCATATGTTCTCGCAATTTCCGAGGTCACTCGTGCAATATTGTGTGGCGAAGGCATGAATTATTAAGAGAACTCGGACAACGATCTTATCTAGCCGTACACGTAAACGTGCTCGAGTCGCGTGAATCGCGCGAAAATGCGCACTTGAGTTTCTACCGAAGTGACGCGGCTTGTCAGACGAAAACGCGTTCGTATTTCCTCCTTTTTCTCGCGTTGCTGCGAGTCGGCAATTCTTTCGTTGGCGACGAAACGCTTATAGGCGCACCAGTACACACGCACGGCACGTACACAATTAGTTTTCGTTATTTAATCATGGACCGGCAATACGAAATCTCACGAGACAAATGAAATGCTGGTAGATGCTCGGCAAGGACTTTTAATTTATATCTTAATTATAAAAAAAGACTGCTGTTTTATAGAAACAAATCAATTTAAAACCAAGTGGATACGTATATAGAAAATCGTGAATGAATGAGAAATATTCCCACATAATAATGCCGTTTTAATAACTGTAGCTGTAAAACGAGATCGTCGAGAATTATTCAAAGCTAATCTCCCCGATGGCGCTGATAATAACCATCGATCATGGTCTTTTAGACACGAAATGTATCATTCCGCCCGATAAACGCGTACTCAAACTGGTCTGCCGCACACTCGCCGCCGCGGCGCGGCGACTTGATGCGGCGGCGTGTTTCACGACACGCCGCGCTCAAGAGTCGTGGATAAAAGTCGTAAACGCGTATTGCCGCATAGATAATTTCACGTAGACGTAGAGAAGGTGAAACTGCATTCGCCTAATGCCGTTGCGCCTCGCATTGTCCGCGCCGCGACGCCCACCCGGGTCCGCTTATAAATCCGCAACGGGCGCGCTTAATCCGCGTCCGTGCGTGCGTATGCGTCCGTGCGACACGAGAGCGCGACAATGCGCCTCGCCGCGAATGCGCGGATTTATCGGCGATGCTGAGACAATGCGCGCCGAGATAGGGCAGCTCTATTAGGATCGCACCGAATTCCCGTGAAAGGCACTTAGCTTTCGGCATTGTTGCCGGGTTAACGATTCACGCCGCGGCGGTATCAGCTTATCGCGCGATACACGGCTAGGCGGAAGAATGGATGCCGATCGAGAGCGTCCGCGATTTTATGCGAGGAGCCAACGACAAATATTCGCGCATAAAGACACGGGATGCGGTGGACGTTGAAACGGAGGAGGATCTTCGGGACGTAATTGTAACGAAAGCAAACCGTAAATCCAAGGTTGAGAAGTAACGCGTTGTTACTTTTTTTTTGGTAACGAATGGGTACGACGTTATATTTTGTTCATGTGCAACGTTCATTGTAACGCAGTTACATTTTGTCGGCAACGATAACGATTTTAGTAGTTACTTTTGTTGTTACTTTACCACACGTGAACTTTTTACTAGTTGCGTTTAGAAAACAAAGCAGTTCAGTGATCTTTAATATGATATATCGGTTCTCGCCTGTAGTTCTAATGGGTTTAGATAAAAGGCAATTTATTAGTATATCTATTATAATATATTTGCTGATTTTAAGTAATGAACTGTATTTGCAAGTTTTATTAAGTATTTTGTTAAGTACTTTTATAAAGCAACTTTCCCAACCCTGAACAGGTATAAATCTATACCTGTTCACACGTATTGGCCAAACGAACGATGTGAGATCATTAAGAATTGTGTGAACAGGTGTAGATCTTCGGGACGTTAATTGGCTCTCAAAGTGTCGCGTATTAAACGAATGTAATTTCACACGTGGCACTCGAGGTATTAAACTGGCATCTTTCGAATATGTTACATCAGGACAGTCCTCAGGAGCTGAATGCATAATTTAGGCCCGGTTTCACCAAACGTCGTTTAACTTTAATCTTAATTTAATTCACATTTGTCTCTTTCTAAAGTAAAAATTAGAAAGGGATGAAGAACGAAATAAATTGTAGACGACAATTGTTCTCTTTCTGTATTCGATCTCGAAAAGAAAATAACCTCCTCTTCTCCGATTGGATCGCTTTCCCAAGGGTATATTGCGTCAAGTGCAATATCAGTAGTTTAGGTGTAAGTACTTGAAGTGACCGGACATGAGTCAGCGATACATTAAAACACGGGCGGAGGCACACGGGCTAATAATCTGGCTGACGTATATCGAGCAATAGTTGCTGTCGGCGTATCGTGCGGGCGTCGCTTTCGCAAACACATGTATCACGTTGCCCGATAATTGTCGGGCGGCGGCGAAGAATCTCCCAGGGTCCACGAAGGGGGAGGGAGGGGCATCCTGGGCGCTGTGGGCAAAGAACGAGAGGAAAAAGAAGACACCGGGGAGACCGAAAGAGACGAAAACGTACGGCGAAGGATCTCGATTCACAGCGGAGTTCGAGGTCGGGCCTTGTTTACCTACCTACCTACCCTACCGAATGCCTCGCCGGCTTTTGGGCCCGCCCACGACCTTCGTGGCGGGCTGAGCTAAGGACGGTCTCGATTTCGTTTTATTAACATTTAGCTCCGACAAACATTCGGTAAGGAGGGATCGACCTCCCCCGAGGTCGAACCGGCGGGATAGCTCCGGTCCGAATACTCGGAAAGACCACGACGTGCGCTTTCACCGAGAATACGTTGAGATGCTCCTTACGATCGATCGTAAAGGGCGGTTTGCAAAGGCTAGTGATTCTCCCATTAAACGCTAAATTGACGGGCGATTCTATCTTAGTTTAGCCGATCACGCATTAGAAGTGTTTCTAAAATGTGTACATCGAAAACTTTGGACGACGTTTGTCTTATGATTAAAATAAATCGTAGTGCAAGCTCTCGAGCTCTCCCACTTTCGTGAGACAATAATTAGGTAAATTGCAATCGCGAAATTGTGTTTACGGGGATTCGCATACACTGATAAAAAAATATCTTAATCCAAAAAATATTACTTTACTCAAGAAAATTATTCATTAGGTAGCTCCTAATATAGTTTATTGACAGATACACAGATTTACTTGAACTTTGCCATTTTTATTTAAATAGAATAAATATTTACTTCAGTAAAAAAATAATTTTAAGTAAATCTATTTACTTAGTTTAAAAAAAAATGTTTTGTCAGTGTAAGATTTGTTGAAGCTCTCTTGATTATTAAACCGAAGGCATTTGAGATACCGAGATGACGAGAAAAATTGCTCGCAGATAAGGTATTAGAAATTCGATAAATTCTGTAGAAGCGAGAGTTTCATTGATATAGATATCGCATGATTATCAGGCATAGATTAATGACGTCAATGCATTTTTATATCTCATCAGATGTTATATAAGTAGGTTACCTCGAACTATTAAATCGCGACAAGAGGAGCAACATGTTTCATTTTCTGCTAATACACGATCGCGTGGCAGATTCTAGACGTATCTGAAAATTCAGGTATCTTGGATATAATGGAATGGGACGCATTATCTTCTTGTATTATTTCTTCAACTGCCTGAAACGTACCCTGAGAGACATTTTGTTGACTAAACATGCAATTTGGTTGTACAAAACGAAAAATATGTTGCTGAAAAGAAGTTAAATGTTACAGCTAACTACTTTGTTTCCATGAGTTGGTTATCTGGACAAAATTTTATGGTTGAGATAACAAATTCGTCCAACTCATCACGTCCTAAATAATTGTGCTTGTTGCGTGAACTAAATCGTTTAGTTGAATATTACAAAAGGATTCTGCGCATGTTCACTCAACCAAATTTGTGTGTCGATATAACCAAATTTGCCAACTAAATTTTTTTATTGTGTCAACTGAAAGATTTGTTTGCCCATATCCAAACAAGAAATTCCGTTGAGTCAACTAAATTTTGTTTCATTCAACAAAGTGGGTCTCTCAGTGCATACTATTAATTGGCGAAATCATAATCATACGGTACACTTGATATGGCGATGACGATAACAAAACATTAATTTATTCGCCGTCTCATTTGATGTTCATACTCGACATTTTGCATCTTACAATTTATGCAAATGGATAATATAAAACTTGGAAAAATGTTGTGTCATATTTAGCTTACAATTTTAAAATAGAGTCTCGGGACTTTTCGAGCCACAATGCATTGGGCCGTAGGGATCGATGCTTCTCTCCATAGCTATTTGAGTATGCTAACGAGAAAGCTACGCCGGTAATAATAGTAATATTCATTACTTGGCGTGCGGAGGAGCGAGGAGCATGAAACCGGGGCGCGGTTGTAACATCTGCTTTAAACGCGTAACTCGCCGCGCGATTATCAGTAATGTTGATGCGACCGGTGCCGTAATGGCACGCGGTTTGTGCTCCCGTGGAAACGGTTAGTCCTGCAAGTTTAATACGGCGTCGATGCGCGAACGTCGGCTTTCGATATATTCCTCGTCTCAAGTCTGAACGAGATATAAAAATAAAGCGGATAAAATATACATGCCTAAACTGTGTGAACGACGTCGGCGTGTACAATGCGAGCGTTATTAATTTCGCCAAGCGTTTTAATTAAAAATTAATACTGTCCTTATTTAAATAGTGCTGCTGCTGTGCTGTTTCCGCGAGAGAGAAAAGTAATTGCGTTACTTCGCGAACGTATACTACGCAAACCAACATACTACTGACGACTTACTAGTACTAATAAAATTGATGCTCCTGTTCTACGTTTGGCGGTCCTCTCCTCGTTCTATTATAATTTGCCATTGCGTTTCGCACATTACGCGTTTCATTCTGCCTCGATTATGACGAGTAGCATGTGATGCGCATCGAGAACGGAGGCAAGCGGCTTCGCGTATCGATTGCACACGTTGTATTCTGGCCTTATCTCGGAGTGCGAAATTAAAGTCAAGGCCCGGCGCGGCGTTTTCGTTTCCATGCACCGAAAAATGGGTCGCAGACATAATGTATGCGCGACTGAAATTTTCAGACCGCGCGACGTCGGAGCGGGTCATGGAGCTATTCACGGAATTGTTCGCCATTGAATAAGCGCTACTCCCCTAAATATTCATTACGACAGTTTACGTTAAAATTAGCTCGGCGTGAAATTAATTCAGTTTCATTCTCCCGAAGTGATTTATACAGGCTGTCGGTAGAGCAAAATTCCGAGTCGTCCGTAATTGTCTCGTCGCCGGTTAACAAACGATCGTTAAATGCAACGGGCTATTGGATTACTTAATATTTGGAAACGTTTGAAAATGAAGCGTCTCTTTAATATCTGTCCGCCGTATACATAATAATATAACGTAACGAGATGTGCGTAACAAAAAGTGCCGTTCGCGCAATCTATTCGGTTGATTGTTTACGCAAGTTACTCGCGACGGAATTGAATTCTGTCGTGCAGGACGACGTTTAATCTCGAAAGAAGTCGCGAATTTCATGATCGAGATCACTCGCCACGGCGCGGAGGAAAGTTCCGCGGCGAATTGATGGATCGAGGTAAAAAGCGCTTTATGCGCTCAGCATCGACCCAGCTCTGCGGGACTCATTTCGAACTCGTTCGTGACACTTTTCTAGCTGTTGTGGAGTCCACGAGCGAGCTTATTCGCGAATTAACCGCGAATCGATACGGTGAAACGTGTCCGCGTCCACTGTTACGCCCGTATCGCCGTTCGTATTTTTCGCCATAGCGCGGCTTGTTTTTCGCCGCGTGCTCGCCTCCGCGCATTTATGAGCATCTCATGTGCACCGTGGAAAAACATGATGACGCCTATAGTGTCGGCATTTCGGATTGGCGTAACGGAAGCAGCGCGTCTCGCAAAACATCGAACGTGTGTTTCTTCGTTTGAATTCATTTCGCGCTGTGAATTATTCAGGACAACAGGCGGTAATCCTGTTGACTTCTGAGTATTTTTTTCAAAATATTTTTAGTCAATATTTTGCGAGCCTCGTACTCTTTCAACTTAATAAAACGCCCGCGCGCGTTATTACGTTTCACCATTAATCTATAAAGTCAAACATTTGTAATGCAATTAAGCATTGTGATTATATGATCCTTTGGAGGGCACATTTTGAAATCGGAAAAGAAAAAAAACCGTACTTGTTATACGAGCGAGCCGTGGCGGTTTATTGGGCGACACTGCGCGATAACGTGGAAGTATTTTATTCGCGCCGGTGACGCCAGTAGCGGCGACATGCGGGCTGTACACTTTTTTTTCCTCTTTCGTCGACATGGTAATAACGAAATTAGTTTCTGGCAATATATTATCGAAAATCCGGTAATGCGTTTCGAAAGCGAGCGATTCGACGAAAATGCTTTTTCAATTATTTTCACGTGGCGTGGAGTGCGTTCCACGTCATCGGTGAAATAAAATTTTGTCATCCAGCTGGGTAGTGTGTCATCGGTTGAGGCTCGAATCACCGAGCGGTCATTGCACTGTCGGTAGCTCTGTCAATGAAGCGGTCCGAGTGCTCTAATTTCGATCAATTAATAAGAGACTGTGGCCGCCCGCCCAGGAAGAAGGGACTGTGTTCTAAGATTGAGCGAAATATGCGACGTGCAAAGATCGTTCGAGAAAATTTATGTTCAATATCGAAAGGCAGTTTTCGTTGTTGGAAGAAAATTGTCGATTGAAAAAATTTCTCCTTCATTCGATAAGGAATATTAGATTAGTTCTTATCTCAGTTCTTTTACATTGTATTATTGTGCAATATTTTTAATTGGTCTACACGTATTTGTGTCTACTGTATTTGTATCGCCTCATTTGTTTTTAACAAATGCACGAGGTTTCTTTAAAGTTTAACGCAGTCGACAAAATTAATTGATTAGTACGAATATGATATCAAGAGCCGATATATATCGCGTTTTATTAAATTTTTTAATTCGATTTTTGGCACGTGTCGTATAATTTGTATAACGACTGCAGCATTCACACAATTTGTCGCTTATTGAGCCGTGCAATTTATTTGACCTACAAACACGACGCGACGCGGATAAAAGTTCGCGCGGGCGACTGGAATCCACAGCCAGATATTCCCAATGTGATTTACGCCAACGTCAATATACGAATGTATCACGGTGCTGCATTTAAATTCCATTATCTTAATGACGCAGCTTTATTTATATTTCATTTAAGATCTCGATGTCTACAAGAAATTATAACATAGAAAATATTACAATAGTCAATAATGTTCGCTCAAAGTAGTCAATTTTTATTTCTTTTACCGATATTGGATAGTCACTTGACAGTAATGACACAACTCTAGGTATCCATAATCTCATTACGAGTCTGAGTATTTAGATAACATAGAATATAAAATAACGTGACAAAAAATAGAAACATCACTTTGCCAAACATATTTGAAAGGTAGGCGTTTTATTTTCTTGTTAAAAAAAAATTCGTCAATCGATCTCGAAAATATTTGCGGCTTTTATTGACGCCGAAAGTGGAAGAGCGAAGAGCGAACTCGGAGGGGAGAAGGACCGCCGAATTTTTATTCGTGTCGCGTCGTGTTTGTACAAAACGTCGATAACTCTCGCTATCGATCGTCCCACCGGATGCAGTCTTATAAGCCTTTTAGATTACATGGTTCCCCTCGTTGCGTTGCACCGAATGCACGAGCCTTGCTCCCCCGCCCTCCCTGGCCACCCACCCCATTTTGCCCTAACGATTTATCAACCTCATCTCTCTCTCTCTCTCTCTCTCTCTTCGTCTCCCTCTCGTCTTCGTCCCCCCCCCCCTCCCGCGTGGGCTTTAACGCCGTTTTGCAATTTCAACCTCATTTTTGCGCATCGCTATCGCCCCGAGCAAACAGCGATAATATGAGCCGACCTTATCAGACCGCGGTGCTTATCGGCGTGCGCGTATTTTTTCAGGCCATTCAGTCATTTTCGCAAGAACCCGCGCGTTGCATCGCGCCTTTGTCGACAATCACGCGTGCAAGTGTGAGAACTGTCGCAACGCATTTCGACGCGTTACTTGATTGCTTTTTTATTTTTTTTCTCTCTCTCTCTCTTTCGCCATCTCTCTTTCTGTCTCTCTCTCTCATTCTTTCTCTCTCGTGATGCGAGTTCAATGATTTTTTTCCGGTATCATTCCGTTATGTGTTGCTTGTGAATGCATTCAAGGTCGGATTAAACCGCATCGACCGATAAGAAAAGGAACCTTGGGACTCTCGCTTTTTATTGAACATCAAATACAAGTTTTTCTTTTCTCAATACCGAGTTGTCTTCCTTTTCGGACGGTTTCGGAGGAGTTGAAGGTGCACGTTTAGACATTTTCGTGACGGCGTCACTTGGACGCTGGGAAAAAGAAGAAGCGCGATAATGGAGCATATTCACGTTAATGAAAACTATTTACAAGAACATTCGTAAAGTTAAACTCTGGGATTACTATTGCTGTAGTGCGAGCGCGACGTTCGCCAACAGGTGGTCCCCCATAATATGCAAATCGATTTTACTGAAACGTGACATAACAAATTTATACAACTCTGTTTGCGTCGAAGCTGATTAGTCGAATTCAAATTTTGCATTAGTAATTACGTGCTTCGTCTTAATGACGATAATGCAGCCAGCTTGTAAGTGACACGTAAATATTTGCAAATGCGTATAAATATAAATATTTGTGTTTACAAGACTGCAAACGCGTGTGCAAATATAATTTCGACTATCAACATCATTATCGGAAAATTACCGTATTTATCTTATTGGACTCGAATAATTTCGCTTGACGCACCTAGGAGACGGAATCGGCGAATTATCCGCGTAGGGAACCGCGGGCGGAGAAGTTTTGCGCGGGCGATTTTAATTGGCAATTCCGGAAACCGGAAAGCGCTGCGTCTCGCGCGCCCGCGTTTGGCACAAAGAGATGATATGCTCGTTGATGGCGGGCAAAGGCAACACGTGTTGCACGTAGCGGTATCGTTTTCACTTTGAGCGCCGTCCGCTGAAAACCGTCGAATTACGCGACCGTTTCTCCCGGCGGCTCGGCGACGTGCTTAGCGATTAGATTTCTACTAGAAAATGTTACATTATGCCAATTTGTCGCTTCCCTTTCTTAACGAGACGTTTTTCTCGGAGGCGCCGAGAGATCTTCCCGGTTACGGCGCGCGCACGGCCGTCCTTAGCATCCACCGGCGTTTCTTCCATTTTAATGGCACTTATAAAACGTAGCGTGCGGAAAGAGCGAGAGGTAGAGATGGAGACGCATTTCTCAGCCCGCCGCCACCGACTTATTGCACCGACGGCAGCAACCTGTTCCGGTAATGCCAGTCGTTTGTACTTCGTATAAAGACGCAAACGAGCATTTACGAGTGAAAGTAACTTACGAATCTCCGTGCCTTTGAGGCTTCCTACACCTAAGCTAATCTCAACCGCTAGCCTGAAATTTTCGCGTGCTCGCGAAATCGTTCGCCCGCTCGCCGGCCTCGCGCGAGCTTCTCCTCCCTTTCCCCTAATGAAATTTCCCGTAATGATACGCGCGCTTACGCCGTAAGCCGTTAAAAGTTACGCACCGCTTCGTTCTACGCGCGCTCCTCGCGCCTGCTCTGCCTTTTCCATCTCTCGTTGCACGGTCAGCGCAATGATAATTCGAGCCGCTCTTTTCTCCCTTTCTCGCGTATTAACATTAAGACGAGATTATCGTCGGGTTCGCGCTGATGAGCGCGAAAGCGCTCGGGACGATTGTGAAAAATGCGCTGTAGCCTTTGTGTCCGTCCAAGTTAACAGTTACATCGACAGTTACGCGATGTTATCTACGCTCTGACGCATAATTCAATCAATCCATTCTTGTGTAGGAGCTATAATCCAACGAGTGAGAGACAATAAACATACGTAACGAGCGTAAAAGAGCAGCGGGGTTTATTGTCTCTTATGCGTGTATTGAGAACGTCCAATTTTCTTCGAGCAAAAGTTCCAACAGAATTTCTCAAATTTTCCAGCTTTCGTGAATTAATCGTCGATCGTCACAGATGGGCTCTAATAATTAACGAATGGTTTCTCTTGGACTTGAGGATTCATTTTTTTGCGGACATTATAATGGAATTATGTTTTTTTATATATTTACTTTATATTTTTGTTTCCATTGTTTTTACTAGAATAAAATGTACGGGGCTTTAACTTTAGATATTTTACAAATGAACCAAAATTTCCACTTCTATTTATCGATTGTATCACATAAATGATTTAACATATTGTAAATATTATACTACTTAAAAATATTGCTTTATTTTAGTTTTAGAAACAAATAACGCACGCTCGAAAGGTTGATATCGATCTGACATACCTCTAGTGGCATTATCAGTGCTTTTTTATATTGAGACAGATAAACTCTTTGTCCGTTGTAAGAATTGATATTGTTAAATCCACGCGTTATCAATGCGATCTCTCGCTGCTGTTGCGAATAAGAAAATTCGCGAGGCGAGGGACACTAATATTACGCAGGGTTGGGAAAGTTACTTTACAAAAGTAACTCGTTATCGTTATACCGTTCTTTTTTCTGAAAAGTAACTACACTGAGAAAAATGTCCGATTAAATATAATCGGATAATCCAATTACATGATAACAAACGGATATGTCCGATTAAATTGTATATCCGATGAAAAATTTGATCGGTTTTTCAATCAAATTTCATCGGTAATTGCATTTCATCGGATAAATTTCATCGGATATATCCATAATTTAATCGGAAAAAGTAATCGGAAAAATTAACCATCGGACATACTATTTAATTGGTTTATCCGATGAAAATTTTTCTCAGTGTAGTTACCGTTACTCGTTACTGATTGAAAAAAAGTAACTCGCCGTTACCATTGCCGTTGTTTAAAAACTAACAAGTCGTTACTATTTTCGTTACTTTTTTCTTGACATTAGTACAATTAAATACATGTTTCTACAGTAATTATAAACAGAAGAAGGTATAAGCAAAATTCTAGTATCCTCTAGTAACAGGATAAGGTTCAAAATTCGATTTAATTTATACGATCTAATTTTACATATTATCATACAGTAAGTCAATGTTTTCTTGACCATTTGTAAGTCAATGTTTTCTTGACCATACCTGCACTGAGAAAAATTTTCATCGGATAAACCAATTAAATAGTATGTCCGATGGTTAATTTTTCCGATTACTTTTTCCGATTAAATTATGGATCTATCCGATGAAATTTATCCGATGAAATGCAATTACCGATGAAATTTGATTGAAAAACCGATCAAATTTTTCATCGGATATACAATTTAATCGGACATATCCGTTTGTTATCATGTGATTGGATTATCCGATTATATTTAATCGGACATTTTTCTCAGTGTGGCATTTTTAATATCACAGAAAATTTATTGCGAAAGATACCTCGGTCAGAGTTTGAATCTGGACCTCCCTACACTCTAGGCGGGCGTCTCACCAATTCAACCACTGAGGCATGTATAATTTGTACTACGATTGGTCTCTACGCTTTTTAGTCAGCGAAGAACCACAGGCAAGACGAAGAACCAATTATATTAAAGATCACTGGACTGCTTTGTTTCCTGAATGCACTTAGTGAAAAGTTCACGTGCGGTAAAGCAACGATGAAAGTAACTACTAAAATCGTTACCGTTACCGACGAAATGTAACTGCGTTACCACGAACGTTACAATTGAGAAAATGTAACGTCGTTACCCATTCGTTACCAAAAAAAAGGTAATTGTAATGGTAACGACGTTACAAGTAACTTCCCAACCTTGGTATTACGTTTGCCACAGTGAACGTAAACAAAATCATACATCACGTGTCTCCTTGGAAACTGTGGCATACGATCGAGCCGGCGTTGAGTCGATCTTGCGTTTTAACATTGCACATACGAACAACAAATTGTTATGCTAATTATGAAAATAAAGTCATTAACTGCGTTCGCACACAATTCCCAAGGAATTACACGCGTCGCCGGTGAAGGATGAGGTAGCAGGTGAAGCTGTTGATCGGGGATCCCTCGCGGACGCGTCGCGATACATTTCTTTATTTTGTTTTCGCCCGTCATCGTCGTCGTTCTTCCCCTCCGCCGGAGCAAATCGCTACGTCCCTGCGGACACCGCTGATCTCATGAAAACTTGGGTTTTACGTAATAAGATGGACGCGCCAGTTTCCGTGTGCCTTTCACGCGGCAAGGCCGCAGAAGCACGACGCCGAGTCGCCGTGGGATCGTAAGGGCGCGTTTACGCGCGCCCGATTCCGCGTGTAAGTGCCCCTACGTGGCCGCTAGACACAGCGTATCCGCGCACGTGTGTGCGTGCATGCATGCGTACGTACGCACGCACGCACGTACGCACGTACACGTGGAACCCGATGCAAAATGCCGCACGTAGGTAGATGCCTCGCGAGGGGACACTACGCGCCGCTCTTCGCCGATTTTGCAGACGCTGATGCAAGCTACATGCACGACGAATATATACACGGGACATGAGAATGTGGAGTTACAGCGCGGGTAAAAACAATGTACGACTCCGAGATCGATAGAATGAATCAGAATTGCGCAAATCGCCGCGGCGCGGGGATAATGATACCGGCGATCGTGACGATCGTATTATATATCTGGTAATAATCGTTGTGCCGCGTTGATCCCGCAAGAATAATAACTCGTTCCGTAAGAATGGCGGACGCGGGCGCGCAACGCAATAACGACTGCAAGCTCGATACCGTTACGCGAAAGTGATTCCTCGCCGCTATTGCCATCGATTACGTCGCAGAAGTGTTACAGATCGCGAATCAGCATTCACGTTGCGTGCGTAACGCTAAATGCCATTGTCCGATTCCTATCTCGTATTGACATTGCATACATTTAGCGACGCTAATACAAATATAATGCTAATAAACGCCATAAAGCGTTGGCGAAAACGAGTTTTCGAAGCAATTATGCGAGCGATACGTGAGAACGCGAGTGAAATTTCGGAGCACGCCGGTAAATCTGCGTCATTTTGCTCGGATCCGCGACGAAATAGTTTGAACGATTAATAAAATTCATAGGGCTCTAATGTGAAAGAGCACAAATACGATGTAATAAGGGAGTAAGAGCCAAGACAGAGGACGTTAGTGTCCAAATAGTTTTAATTTCAAGTCTATTGCGAAGGCTAATAGTTTAAGTTGCTTCAGTTAGTCGATCGCCGAAAATTCCAGCGCGTTGCCGGCGAAAAAACGAGAGGGGGGGGGAGGGGGAAGCGTTGGGAAACTCTGGCCGCAACAATCCCGATCTATGTTGGTTCCGCGAGCAGAGACCATGAACCGATCGTGGGAGCCTGCACAGCTGAACGTTAGACATATATACCGAAGCTAAGAAATGCCTAGGAGCACCGGCTCGTTCCTTCTCACTATCCTTTTCTCTCTCCCTCCCCTCCTTGCTTCATCCTCCTCTTTTTCTCTCTCACCGTACTCTGTTTTTCGTTCGTTCCGTCTCCGTCTGACTCGGTTTCACTCGTTTCTGTCCTTAAGCTTCTCCCGCCGACATCGATAGTCGCGTTTTCAGATCGAAACCTCTTACTTTCATACCGATGCACCCTATTCGCCCGTGCCTGACACCTGGCGAACCGATTACGCAGATCGGATTGTACGGCCATACGATGGAAGCGGCTTCGGAGCGCACGTGCTCGGAAACCCGACCGGGAATCGTAGCATCGCCGTCTTTCGCTGTCCACATTGAACCGCGTTGTATCTCTTAACGATATTGACGCGCATCTACGATTTGCATCGATATCTTTTTCGACTTTGTCGTCCGGCAAAAATTGCGGAAATTAGGAAAGACTCCGTAGGACCGCGATACCAATGGAAACCTTACAAATCTAATCAATTCTTGCAAATTATAATTATGTATTACAATATATTATTCATCTGAGAGAGAGAGAGAGAGAGAGAAGGGGGGAGGGAAGAGATGTACGATACCTGTCTGCTGTCTTCGAAAGATCATAGATATTTCCCAATAAATTTTAATTTCCTGGTTAACTAAGACTAATTTTGTTTATAAGATACGCCATGACATTTGCCGCACACATATGTGAATCACGATATTTAATAATTTTATACGGCCGTGACATCCTCTCTCCCATTATATTATCGCCTTGCACGAATACATGGGAAAATCTTTAATATCGCGTGCGTGATTCTTTATCCGTTAGTGCCACGATGTCATTCTACCGAGACGAATGTCTTCCCCCCTCTCTCTCTCTCTACCCTCGTATGCACGATGATTTACCTCCGCAGATAAATATTTATTAATATAAGTTCTCCACAAGTTTTGCCGTATCTTGTGGCATTTACACGCGCGTGTCTCTGAATTTATAAGTCTAATAAGTTCGAGACTCGTGAAAACGATACTGACCTAGCGAGCCGGCATGGCACCGTGAAAATAATCCCGAGTGCAAAGGTCCGACGGCTTTCGCTTTCGTGGAAGGACGTATGCGTATCGTGGTATTACATTAAAGTCGTAAATGTAAGGCAGAAATTTATTGCAGTCGTCGTTGCGTTGCTAATGGCGCGCGGTGCAAGGTATAACGATTTCGCGATCGAGACTTTGTCCCGTCGATCTTTCGTATCATTAATTTACAACGCGCTGCGCTTAATGTGCGAGCTGTAGAAATCACGCGACGTCTCTCAAACCTACCACACGCGGACACATGCAGGAGGACATAAAGCGTGTATCGCGCGCTCGCGCGCTAGCGACAGTGAGATTTATTCATAGCGGAAAGGTTAATCGCGAGCGCGCGCAGGATCGTGCGTTGGGTTGACCTCTGACACCGTGTTTCGTCGCAGTAGTTCTTACAGCGTTATAAATGACTCGAAAGTTTTCGATTAACGTTACAACAGAACTATACTGTCACGCCGACCACTCGTGGCGTAGCGTCAAGATAGAGAGACGTAAAATGGAAAATTGCGGTGTCAGCTGCGACGCTGTGCCGTTCCGCGAGATGATATAAGTAAATAAATGAAATAAAAACGGTGTTGCGAGAGTAACACGTTCGATTTTCCGCGGTGCGCGCGGAGATTCGTAGCTCCTAACGCGATTTACGCGGTTTAAACCGCCGATCGCAGAGCGAAGCGGGACGTTAGAGACGGTGGATGCGGATTCCTCGGGCATTCTCAGGCTACCTTGAAGGATCTTTGCGCCGAGGAAACGGTCCCTTGACTTTTCGTCGAGCCGCTGATTCCTTCGTGAACGAACGATCGAACGAACGAACGCCTCTTACTTTCGTGCCGATCGCTACGGCGCGGCGTTTCCATTCACGTTTCCATTCACCGGCTGTCAGGAGTTACGATGTTAACTCTTTCATCCACGATTACGTTATTAACACTTGCCAGCGAGGCTTGCATCGCGTGGCGTTCAAGTGCAGTAAGAACTTCGCTTCGTTTGCCGCTGTTTTCTTTCGAAATATTTTCCATCGAGTCTCGGGGAAAAAGACTGCGCGAGTAACTCTTGTCCGGAGATGTCAATGAAAAAATTGCAGTAAATGAACGCAATGAATTATAGAGATTCTCCGAAACAATGTGATATTTTTTTTGTAAAAGCTTTGAAACACAAATTACAGTTTACGTAAAGAGCAGAAAATTAGAAGACGATTCCAAGAAGATGTTCGCTTTAGTTATAAATAAGCAATAGTCTGTGACCCATCGCGCACGGAGTCTTTGACAAACCGCAATTGATTTCTTTTTCTCGGTAGAAGTGCGAGTGTTATCAGAGGGTATCTTTTTGATCTGATATTCTCCCTTGTTTCGTTTCAATTTACTCCAACGGCCGGGAAGCGATCACTCTTCTTCCCAATCACGTTTTCGAGGGCGTCAATTTTTAGATCTAATTCGATTTGCCCCTCGCAGCTCCGTTCGCCATTACTATTCGCAATTATCTACTCTTGAAACGTACCATTGTTCGCCGGTCGTCATTGAGCCTCGGTATCCCACGAGATGGGCAGAGATAGGCATAGATGGGCAGGAGCCAGGCGTCGTCCCGCCCGCGTTTCGGATTATCCCGACAGAGACCTTTCTCTCTCTCGAGCGAGCAGCGGCGGACGATCGAGCGTCAGCCTTCAGCGGTGATTTTTACACGATCGATCGCGAGGAATGCCGGCCGTAAATCGAACGTCGCGCGTTTCCACGGGCCTTCCGATCGAGCGATAGGCCGCGCGACGTGGGCGAAGCTTTTCGCGGAAAATCTGCACGTCGCGCCGGAAAAAAAGCGGAACGCTCGGTAAAAGCGGGCTACCCGCTTGCACCCGCCAATCCGTTTGCGAATCGCTTAATGAACTATTGGCAAGACGGACTGTCGGACGCGTGTTAACGAGAATATCGTTATTCGATTTCGCGGACTTCGCGCCGTACCAGCGATAAGTCGTTCACACGCAATGGTTATAGGAAAAAAGGTTCGTTAAATTATATGTTAAATCGAGGGAAGAGATTTCTGTCGTTGTGTAAATGGCAAAAATTCATGAGAATATTCCTGAAACTGTGGTGTGTTTATAGGACATAATAGAAATTTTATAAATACATTTTCATTCTTCTTTATTTTAAAAATCACGCTTCGTACATTTTTTATACGACTCTTTATATACAGTACCGGTCAAAATTGTATCACCTTTAGGTTTTCCGAGCGTAATTTTCGTCGATTGAACGTGCTCAAATTTTTACAGTAATTTTACACACGATAACAGGTGCATTCTGTACATGAAGGGTAATAAAGTTTGACAGAATACCTACATGATTTTCGAACTTTTCATTCGTGTATTTTAAAACTAGTCGTGCACAAAAAATGGAAAGGCGATATAATCCTGGCTGGCACTGTATGTTTAAGTAGAGGAAAGTCCCCTGTTACGGGACGGGCTTCTAATATGAGACAGCGAAGTTTCTGCTAAATTAATAGGGATCGTCTGTGGCTCCATCGTGAATTCATTGCCCTTGGGGAGTAAATCTGTTTAGTGGAAAATTGTTAGACCGTTGCGGAAAAAGATTTGTGATTGAATTTTGACGTTGAAAACCTGCTGTCTCACATTAGAATCCTATCTCGTAATAGAGGACTTTCCTTCAATAATATTGTACGGTGACACGGGGTTTGTGTCTCTTTTTAATTTCAAGGCCAACGAAACGGAGGCTGTAAGCCCGGCTGACCAATTCCGTATTACACGCATGAGTCGCTTAATAAACTGTCGGTAGCGTGCGGACAGTAATGATACCGGTCAGAGCGGATCACGTGTATTCGAGTATCATAACGTCAACGGAATTTACGCATGTAACCGTTTTGTGGTGTGCGAACGCTACCTATTCTGCACCTGCGCGTGTCCGATGCGACGGATCGATCGCAGGACAGAGGGAACCGATATTTCCTGCGATATTACGATCGAGATATGCCTCGGTGGCGCGCGTTAATGGATTGACGACGGGCTAATTCAGTCGTGTCTCCGTGTGATTAGTCCGATTTTGCCGAAACCGACCTGCCCTGCCGCGCTGGACGCCCAAACTGCACATATTCGCTTTATGATCTGAGATAACGATCTTTCCGAAATCCCACGTGGGATAACGGGATATTAAGTTATTAGCAATTACAGGAATGAAATGGGTATCCAGGTTTGACAGGGAGTATAACGGATCCAACTCCAAGTACTCCGGTGTATAAATGTTAAACGGCATTGAACTCTGACCAGGTGTATTTGAACCGCCGTGTTTTACAGAAACGATATAGAGAAAAATCCCCTCCTAACATAAGACAGCGGGTTTTCAACATCCAATTTCACAAATCATTTTCGCAACAATTACACGCACGATTTCTTTTCCTTTTTTTATTAACTCCCAGAGTTATTTACAATCTATCACAAATTTTGATAATAAGAAAACTTGTAGTTTACATTCTTTATCTCTCTTTATATCTCTCGAACTTTATCTCTCTCATTCTTGTCAAATCTGTACGGCCATGGGACTCGTGGTACATCTGGCATGAACATTATCCTCGAATAATCGTCATTCCTCTCGATGAAACCGTTGCGCAGCCGATGAAGTGACGTCTTAGTTATCGCTTTGGTATTTCTCGGTTATCTAAATGCCGTCAATGGAAAATGATATTCGAATTTCACGTGCACGCGGAATAGGGAAACGTCGGCGAGGCGAGGCGAGACGTGTGCGTGCCATCGATGCCATCTGACGTTCCATGTGCTCCCCGCCCGCTCGCCCGCTCGTGCGAGGCCCCGCGGATCGGCGCCGCCGGTGGAGCGCAGGATCCAGCCACGTCCGTATGTAATTTCGTTATGTTTTTTCTGTTTCCATCACGAAACCGCTGATCGGCGCCGACATAAGGGAAACTCGCACGTGGGAAACGGATGCGACCTCGGCACTTTCGACCGGCGGGACAATGCCGGTTACGAAAGGCCGCAAACGTAATTCGCATTGTCGACTGCGAACGAAAATTCACGATCGCGTGAGCGCCGATACTCGCGCGTCCGTCACTCCGGGTGTCGTTTGAGTTCCGTGCGTCGTCAACCTGCGGCTGAAAGTACTCGGGCCGACGCGCGAGCAAGGATCCGAATAAATTACGCAATTGAGAGTGAGAAAGAGAGAGAGAGAGACGAGCGGAAAGCGATATTAATCATGCAAACAGCTAAATTTAGCTCTTACGAGCAAATCGGAGCATGTCTATTACTCAATTAATTTACCTAATAAGACACATTTATCGAAGCGAACGCCCATACATATGCTTCTGTATAATCGCGCGTTTCGATTATGAACGTGACATTACGGTGCTCCGCTGAAAAAAAAAACTGAAGGAACGGTCTCGCTGCTACGCGAAAACTGTACGCAGATAGCCGCCTTCGTCGCCTCGTGATTTTCTTGCTCGTCGCTCGGAGATAACGCGCATCGCACGCGACAACACCGGGTCACCGGCCTCCGCGAGGTGGTGCACTCGTTATTTACCAGCCAGAAATCTCCCTATTTCGTTTTCCCGTCTGCGTGAGAGAACAATGGGAGGAGACGTGAATTATCGTCGATGTGACTGCTACAATGAATCGCGTGTTCGTCGGATGAAACAATCCGATAAATACGACGCTTCCTTATCTCGAGCACAGCCCTGTAAGGAAATGTTATGAAATATGGGAATGTGTGAATTAGCTGTAATTAAGAAAGAAATTTAAGTTAGGTTAAAATTAAAGTAGGTTCTTTTAAGTAGTAGTTAATGATTAGTACAATTATTTATGACTTGTTAAATGAAGCTCGATTATTCCGGTGTCAATTTCTCGAACGTGTCTCAAAGTATGTATCGTAAACGTAAGTGTAAATGAAGCTGTAATATTACTCACAATCAGTATCGTAGAATACGATCAAATCGTACGTTATGGGATCAATGGGAAATATTTATGGGAGAGCATCCGAGTCTGATTAAGAAAGCGTTTTCACTTCTTGGAGAGAGGGTAGAGGAATAGAAGATGCGAATAGGAATTTATCTCTAGCAACGAAACGGTATCGCCATCGGGCATTTTGCACGTCCTGTATCGAGTACAAGGGAACCCTTGTGTCTGGCGAACGATGGAGAAACATGGATGGGAGAGGAAAGCGAGTAAGAGGAGAGGAACGTTCATAAACGGTGCGTTGTACTAGTAACCCGCCATTGAGGAAGTTAGATTTTGGCCAGAAATTTATAAGAGGCTGCTTCTGTTCATCACGCGCGTTTCAAGTTATTATCTAATTTTACTTCTACGATATGAGATACACAAAGGCAGAAAATTCACGTTTTCCATTTTCACGGTTTGTGCTGAAGTCAAAGAAAATATCTCTCTCGTACAAACAGATAAAATAAAAATTTGAAATTAACTAAATTAACGTTAAAATTATAAATTTAAAATTTTAGTATTTTTTTTTATTTAGACGCTTTCATGTTACGTAGAATTGAAGTTAAATATTAATTTCTGTCGACGTGCTCTTTCTTGAAAATAATGCACCGTTTGAAATACGAAACACGATTGCGTTTTCTAACACGACGAGGAAAAAATTGGAGAACGCGAGTTTTGCTTCACACTCGGGATTCTATCGATAGACGAGGTCGAGAAAAATGTGACTCGCTCGCACCCGAAACACGATAATACGTTTGCACGCTAATTAATGTCCGAGATAAGAGGAAATTGCGGCGGAATTAGTTACATCGCTGTCCGGTTTCTACATGTTTTTCCGCGTTAGCGATGAATATTTCTACACGATGTAGATTATTTTCGCTTTGACGCGCGATTATATAAATGCACAATTATTAATTAATGACATTGCGTGAAAATATAATTTTCAATATTTTCTTATTAAAAATTGATTATATTCAAGTATCTTCGCGTCTACTTAGAGAAATTCGAACTGTCTTTGTTGTTGTAACTTGCAGTTGTCGTTTATTGTTATAAATCGACAATTCTATTTTTACACAATCCCCTCACTTTTACTCGAATCAAAAGATAATAGTTTATCGTTGCAATAATTATCTAGTGTGAGGAGCGACGTCACGTGATAACCGTATGGAATTTCGTATCTATGGAAAATTATGACCAATCGACAATGCCTGTCATCGTCACTATCACTCCCATCGCGCTAGATTACGAGTGGCTTAGTGTGCGTTACGAATTTTTTAACGGGGCTTTTTGCAGCGATAGTGACAGTTGGTACGCAAGACGAACGTCACCTTCCACAAAAATAAGCTGCACGCGCAGCGGCAGCTCGAGCCTTCTCAATGATAAAGCGGCCCTCGCAAACAAACTCGTTCAAGGCCTGTGCTCGAGTGTGCTTCAAATATTTTTCGCGGCACGTGTAACCCTGAGAATCACGCACGCTGGATGACCGACTACGTGGAAGAGCGTCTGAGCCGATAAAAACGGCGGTCTCGAACGAGTTTGACGATCGCTGTACCGGCGAACGCGCGATTCTTACGTTGACGTCGTCGGACAGGTTTTGTTAGGCATGAAATCGGTTTTCTTCGTCGCGAAACGGGGTGATAAGAGTTTAAAAGTAACGCCTGCTCGCGCGAGGATTAAAGCTCATTCTCTGACGCGACGTAAAACTTTCGCATTCTTAATATCCCCAGCGTGACGCTGCTTTGAATTCGGTTCGAAAGGTCTCGCGGAATAATTTCGTTTCTTTTCGAGGAAATAACAGGATAGATTTATTTTTAACTAGACGAACGCAGTATCGCCGACCCGTCGAGAATGTCGCAAATGGCCGATTATTTTTCAAAGTACATCGGCATGTACGTGATATACTGGCGACTCGGTATCTGGGAAGTCTCGCCCGTGTCGTTTTGTCGAGCTGAAAACAGGTTCTGCCGCGCTGCATCTGGACTGATCGGCGATCCGGAGTGCCGGCGAGCAAATTACTTCAATTATTATTAACGAAATTACTCGATCGCTCTTACAGAGGCGAGACTCGCGCGCGAAACAGTTCGACGGCTAAAAAGAACGTCGGCCAGTAATAATGAACGGCGGCCGTTCGATCCGTATCGACGATTTGCATGCTCCCGTTTTTTTCCCCCCACGTATATGTGCGCGAGTACGTATTTATAACAACGAATTTTCGCGCCTCGCATTAGACACGTTTAGATAGCGTAATTTAATTGCGATAAGACTTATCTCTTGCGCACGAACACTACCCTCCCGCGTCGCCCAATAGCGCGGCCAGATAAAACTTGTTTTCAACAAACTAATCTTTTTCTTCCACGCTGCTTACGGGCCGAGAAAAATTCCTATCTTGGCTCTCCGCGTCTTCTTTGTCGATTTCAGAGCTTTCGTTCGTGGTTGCTCCGCGAGTTTGTCGGTAAATTTTGCTTTCGGTCGCGCTTAAAACGGATTCGTGAACGCGGTTTCAGCGGAAGTTAGAGCGACATGGCTACAAATAATACGAATGTTAAATACGAGTCATCTAAATTGCAAGAAATGGAAACTCAAGTCGAGTAATTCGCGATAAATAACGGGGATTCTATATCGAATCATTGCGCAAAAAGGCAAAAATCATTTATATGGCTATTTACAAAGATCTTTATTTTTAAAAGATTTTACCGCAGAAAGCATGAATGAAGAACGAGACGCAATTGTGAATAATCTGTTAAGAAATGGTCGGCTGAATTTTAATATTAACTTTTTTAACTAATGAATGACCTATGTCTTTTAAATATTCACAGTAGTCGTTAATTTTATTACGATCATTAGCTCGTTTGTAGTACAAATAGTAATTTTGACATTGCGCAACGAATGGAACGACTGGTAGGGAAAACGATCGAATAAATCTGCATTTAACGCGAATCTCCCCGTTGGTGGTTTCCTCGGCAACTCCTGGGGAAGCTTATTGTCGTGCCGCATTAAACCAAGTGCGTGTTGAATTTATTATAGATGTTTATTAAAATTACGCCGTACACCGCACCACTATCATTAGGAGTAAACAATCAATGCGAACCAAGCGTAGCAAAGGAAAAGGTCGGCGCGGTAGCGCAGCTCTGGGATTGTTCGTTACGTGAAAAGCTCTTGGAATATATTAAATTTTCCTAAGTCATTGCTCCCTCTCGGCGTTATCTCTGCCATTTCTTTACTGGAAATAGTCATGATACGCAAATGCCTAGGTGCGATGTACTCTTTATGCAAAAGCGCCTTTAGAAAATCCATGCGATAACGTTAGAGCGCGTTTGTTACGTCTAACGGCGCAGCAACTTGCGAGCGGCCGCGACCCGCCCTCGTAATCGAGCGTTAGCCGTCTTATTTGTTTCCCGGAAGAAATAAAACAGGGAGGGAAGGCTATCACGCCCGATGAAGACTTATTTCCCAGAACCATTCGGCAACAGAAGGTCGCAAATTGCACGTCGACCGGCAATCCGCGAGCGTTGCTCTTCCGCTCCTTCGACGATCCCCTTCGACGTCGCGATCCCTCCGATGCGGAAGTTCGCCGCGCATTATTCGAAAGAATTATCGCCGGTATCGCGATAATTCTTTCTCACAAAACCCCCGCGGACGACCCCGCGCCGCATTTTAGATTAGCATTTCGCTTCGGGGACGCGCGAGGCGAACCGTTTCAACAATCGCTCATACGCACCCGCCGTGCGTTTCCGGCGTAATCCCGCGCCCGTTTCCATAAATTACTTCGATTACAATATAATCCTCGGAGAGGGAGGGAAGGGAGCATTAACGGAATCGCACTAGCAGCGGTAAATGAGGAATCGCGCGCGCGGAATTACACACACGCGGAAAATCGCATAAACCGCGGGTAACGTCCCGTTCGCGATTAATGTGCCGCGCAGTTCAAGACTTTCTCATTGCGGGGTGCTTTTATTAGCGGCTCTCCCTTGATCCCGGGCCCGTTCTCTTGGCCGAAGTGCACGCGCATGCATCGCCGATGGTAAAACGTTGTCTGCGGATCTAAGTCAACAGGGGCGGATCAGGACTTGTCTTGATTCGAAGCCGATCATTTTTAGGATGAATCCGCGCTAAGAGTACAGCTAAGTTAAAACATTGTATTTTCCGTATAACATCTCCAATTGTAAATAATTAAATACTCTTCGATAAAAATTATTCTACAATCAGCGAGCTCGGCAATCTTTCAAAGTTCTCAGCGAAAATGTAACATTGCGCGATACAGCATTACCGAGTGAACGTGTCCTTTCCTCCGTGTCCTCTGCCACACGTGATTTAAAATAATTATAGATAGATTTGCTCGAATAATTATTTTAATGAAGTTGTTGAAAAACAGCTTTGAGCTCCGTCAATTTCTGTATAAATCCGTTCCTGCGAGCGGAACGAGCGAGCGGGCAAACGGTCGAGGGGCGACGGCGATTTTTCGCCCGCTCCGTGCCCTCTCACTCTCCGATCCAGCTGCCGTGCCCCCTTTCCTTGCTCTCTCGGTCTACGATGAGCGTAATTTTTTTCCTAGAACCTTGATTCGTACGAAGGCGCGACCTTAATTACCGCACGCCCCGCTGAGAGGAACACGGCCGTCTCGCGATGGCTCTATTCCCCTTGTGCTTAGCACGTGGAAAATTCCGCGCGTGTGAGAAAGAAAATAAGATATAGCTGTGCGTAGACGTAGTAAATATCGCGAGGAAAGCGCTCGAACGCGGCTCGCTAGTAAGTTTAGCGTTATTTTTCCTGTTTTGCTCCAAGACCCTGTATTTCGCTGCAGGCTTTTCTCGATCAACACAGCACGCGCAGGATGTAAATCGTTAAAAAAAACACTACGACACACTTCAGTCCTTCGATCTTGAAAGGAAAACGTCAAACGTGACGCAGTGATACCCAAGTAGATACAATGTTTCTTGAGCGGAACGCCGGTCATAGTTTTCCCCGCTTGAAAAAGAAGGTAATTAAAAGATTCCACGTTTGCGCGTAACCGCGATATCTGTGATTTATTGGCGGGTGCTGGTTGAACGATTTAAAATTTACGCAAGTGCTATAGTACTTGTAAAATTTCGAGTCGTTCGCCGGCAGCTTCAACATCTACGCACCGCGACGGACGTGTGCCGCGCGTCCTCGAGCGAAGTGTGCCGAGGGACGACAAGTATCCCCGATAATATTTCGTCCACCGCGGCTGGCAAACACCGCGGAATGCCGGAGGATTAGGGAGAGTGAAAAGGGAGCTTGCGCCGTTATTAAATCGCGGGAGATGATCTCGGTATCGTTGGAAACAAAGAGTTTCCGGGTCCGAGGCGCGGATGAGGGAAACGGAGGGGTGCGGAGGAAGCTGGCGAGAGAAGAAAAAAACAGAGAGGGACGGAGGGAGAGGGTGGCCTCCTGACTGTCATGACAACGGAAGCGTGCCCATAGCGAAGTGTCTTCGGAGCGGCTAGTTCAATTTATCGGCATTGTCCCTCCCCCCCCCCTCTCTCTCCTTCTCGTTCACGGTTCTCTCTGTCCCGTCGGCGCATTTCCATCCTCCTTTTCGTCGCGCCGCGGTGGTTTCAGAGGAGCGATGGGGGAGGGGGTACCCAGGAGGGTTCTGTCCATCCTTTGTATCGTCGAGCAATTACGACCTACCCCACGAATACGAGCCATATGTGAATATACCGCGCTCTCCCTCCGCCATCCTCCCCCGTTCGACCTATTCCATCGTTTGTCCCGCTCTCTTTTTCCGCCTCTCCCTCCTTTTTTCCCCTATCTCTCCGTTTCTCTCTCTCTCTCTTCCTCCGTTACCGCGGCGCGGACGTCATTTCGTGCTCCGTGGGGTTGCAAATGCATCCGCGATGACGGCCGCGTACTCCCGGAATGACTGATGAACTGCAACGGTGTTCCTTCTGCCTTATAGGCGTGTACAGGACGTTTCAATTACGCGTCGAGCGACGGGGTCTCTTATATCAGTTTTCCCTCTCCTTCCCTCTCCCGCGGCTGCGTCCGCGATCTCTTCCTCTCCGACGTTTAGATATCTCCGTTTCCTTCTCACTTCTTTCCTTGACTGCACTTGCAGCCAAGTGCGGGACGGAGGAGTGGCGTGCATTCGATGACACGTGTAAAGGAAAGCGGAATGAGAGTGGGGCGGCGGAGGGAAGAAATAGAAAGAGAGAGAGGGAGAGGGAGGACGAGGGAGGGAGGGCGGGAGAGAAAGAGAGGAATTTATTATTATGTCCCAGGGCGCGCGATGCCCCCTCAGAACAATATGCTGTAGCCGCGAGAAATGAAAAAGTAGACGCGAGCGCGGTTGGGTAATTGGATAAAACTCATCGTGCATGCGAGCGCGGCGCGACGCGGCGCGCCGCGACGGAAAAGCCCTCGAATCCGGAAGAAACGTCGTCGTCGCGTTTCGCAGCGCGGCTGGGTTATTTCGCCGGGGCTAATTCTATATATTTTTTTCGCGGACGAGCGCATTCTGCGTGATCAAGGGCCGCAATTATGCGTCCGAATGTAAAGCAAAGTTATTAAGAGCCCTGGGTTCGTGATGCATTCATTTCGACGTCCGCGTTTATTTCGACGGTTGTATACGCAGAGAGATATATTCGCGGCGTTTTGTCAGAGCTCGTCGAATTTCAATCGTCGCCGATGAGGAAGAATCGCTGGTCGACGGAAAGCAGCATTGTAGTTGAACCATCGACGGACCGTGAGCGGAAGCTGTCGCTGAAATGCTACTATAACGGGTACAAAGCTACTCCGATTTAGATTATGCAGTGTCAAATAATTCACTGTTCGTGCGGATTACTTACATTAATTAAATGCTTTATGACACGATGGGGCTTTTCGGTTGCCGTCGGGAAACCAGCTGAACGCGGAGCACGTGCCCGAATAACCATTTGAATGTGACGTGTTCTCGTGCTCCGATAACGAATCGGAATGTTGTTTTTGGTACACGAACATTCGCAGCTCGCCAAAAACGTATTTTCAATCTGGCGGACATCGCGGCGTGGTCGCGACCATCGAAATGAACATTCGAAGCGTCATAGAAACTTCGCCGATCGGATTTAAAATGTTGGCGAAATTGGTCTGACTTGATTCGGAATTTGGGACACGCGCGCTGCAGCCGGCCCAATAATCTGCCAGAGCGGCCGCGTTCTTCGACAGAATTTCTGAGCAAACTGGCAAGCGATACCGATACCCGACGAGCTCTGACCGTAGTGCGGCCAAACAAAATAATTCGTCAGCTGTCATTTATTTTAATTGATTTAATTCTGTACACCCGATATAGTTCATGTGCTTAAAAAAAACTCTTTAAGGACATGGATTATTTCAAAACTCTCTTTAAAATTATTACTTAGAAAGACGACCAGCGAAAAGAGATACTGGCAAAGATGTAGCTTAAAAATTTCGTATCAAATACTTGAACGCGCCAACTTGTTTAAACCGCCGACAATTTAGTTACAAAATTATCACGTCTTACTTAGCTTCAATCTGCTAAAAAAAAACAACACTGTAAGCTTGGTGAAGAATCATTTGCATTAATTAAAAACGGGACGAATACTTTTCAACCGGACGCTGATCCGAGCGTCTTGCGGTCGCCGCGGAACTTAGGAATACTCGTTGAAATTCACCACCCTACGCTGACGGCCGTTGCACCTGCCGTCATTAAGCGTGCATGCGCGCGGGGAAAAAAGAATTATTATTACATCGATTTAGAGGCGGCGGTGAGCATTAATATACTATGGCGCAGGGGAAGCACGTCGGGCCCGACACAGCGCATTCATGTTCCTCGGCTCGGTTTGCAATACCCAATAGCCAGCGGTAATGCGATAAATAACGCCGCGCGAGTTTAAGTCTCAACGGCGCATTTTGGTCATCCCCCTTTTCTCGAGTACGGCATAATGCGCAAAATGAAACAGGGCTGGCGAAGCTTGTATTCCCTCCGTCGCGTACGTAGCCCCATTCGGAAAATTAAGCGGACGTGCGCGCCTCTTCACGATACACTTGCGACTGTTTTTCTCGCCGGTCGAGGATATAAATAGTACAGAACAAATGTTGCTGTATACCATCGCAAATTATGCACCCCGCAAGGAGATCAAATAACGCTATCGCTTATTTCAGACATAGACTTATATACCAGGCTGCGCCATCCCTACACTGAGAGACCCATTTTGTTGAATGGAACAAAATTTAGTTGACTCAACTGAATTTCTTGTTTGGATATGAGCAAGCAAATCTTTCAGTTGATATGACAAAAAAGTTTATTTGCGCGTATCGCGCATTTTTCCGCTCAACCTTTTTTTTTATTAGCGAAAGGACGTTAATTCGTTATCGCCAACACCCCGCAAGGAGATCAAATAACGCCGTCGCTTATTTCCGAAGATACGCTACCTTGTCTGCATTATGGCAAGACACGCGTTAGCAGATTATCTACAGTACGAACGCGACTGCGATCGAGTCGCGCGTATCGCGCATTTTGCCGCGCAACGGTTTTTTTTATTAGCAAAAGGACGTTAATTTGTTATCGCCAACACTTGGTGTGCTCAAGCGTGTCAATGTTTGCAACCCGTTCTCTCGTAGGGCAATTCGTGGACGCCACGTAGCAGCCAGGACGTGCGTGCGTGATCCAGGTCCGCACGCATGCATCCTTTCTGCCATTGTGCCGGCGGCAGATTATCGGCGATCGGGACAAGGCAGAAATCTATCAAATTCTCGGCGCGACATCGGAAAACGACGCGAAACCAGTTTGGTCGGTTCGAATGACCGGGTTGGTTCGAGCGAGCCTGAACCACCGGCGGGACTGCCCGCAGGAAGGGGAGGGAGAGGAGAGAGGGGGGAGGGATCCAGATAGGCAGAAGGTACTGACCTACCGCCAGGTTGATGCGCGTGTGCACTTGAACACGTCGGTGCACGATTTATGGCGGCGCACGCACGAGCGTGTAAATTCCGTTTTTATTTCGTTTTAATTACGCCACGCTTGCTGGTGTCGTTACTTAAATTCTATCGAAGAATCGTCGGTGCATCTTTAACCATGGTGCATGTACATTTTAGAGAAAAGAACGCGCAATTTCTTTTCGCTAATTAATTTTGACCGAACCGGCAGATAAACTTATTGAATCGTTAAAAGTACTGCTCCTCGCAGCGATTTGTCACGTTCGAAGGCTCGATTTGACGATCGTACACGAAGGAAACTAATTAGAGATCGATTATTCCATTTGACTTGAAAAAGAAAAAAAACATTTATAATCAACAGCGAGACAGCGAGCAACGTTAGGACCAAGTTGTAATGAAACAATTAACGTTATTCTCGGATCCCTAACCGTCAGTGTGAAAATGTGCAAATTTTATCCGAGGAGGATAACGACACTCGTCTATTCGTACCGAAACGCTGAGTACATCGGAACGACCGTTCCCAATTTCTAGCTTTTCCACGGAGTCGAAATTCCGTTAAGCGGCGAGCCCGTGGACTTTGTTTCAGCGCGGTCGGTTCAGGACGATTGCGCGCGTACGCGCGTCGAAACGGGTTTGAGATCATTGAGAGCCCGGCGGCCTGGGCCGGTCGTCGGCCGACAAAAAGTAGGAGCTCACGCACGGGCTGTTCGTCGACCGTGATGAGAAGAGGAGAGCGCTCGCCGATGGTAATAAAGAGGGGAGGAGGACGAGGACGAGACCAGGGCCTAGAGACCGGGGGACCGTATGCGCGAGAGGCGGAATAATCCGGGGCCTGGCGTGTCTCTCGCTCTCGCGCACGGTCGTTCGTACGCGGAGAGTTTCGTCCCGGCATCGGCCATTCTGTGTCGAACGCGACACAGGCCGCTCTGTCCCGCGGGTCGCGAGACTTTTCGTCGAGCGACACCGATCTCTCGCGAGAGCGAAGATCGAACGACCGCGCGAGTTTCGATCGCACGACGACGCTGGCCTAGCGTCAGCCCCTCTCTCTACGCCTTTTATATCGCGGTCGACTGCATCATCAGCGCGAATCGTTTTCACGAGGTCTCGCCGTATAGCTTTTTCTGGAATACCTCGCGCAATGCATAAGTCGCATATTTTCGCCGAGGTTAGAGACTAACTCGAAAGGAAATGACAGTCGTGTGCGGTAACAATGGATCCTGAGTGCTGAGTAGGAATTGGAGAATTCTCTCGGAAATCTCCGTTAGATTTCAGGGATACGCATAGGTGCGCGACCAGATACCGACGTCTTTCGTCTAATTTTACTTTAGCGGCTACGTTCGCTTGATTTACCGCGTATGGTTTACCTGGTTCCTGTTCCGACTCTTAACGTCAAACACCTTGAAATCGCAGCGAGAGAAGCGCGGTAAAATTTCGAGAAACGAGAAGAGGAGAACGATTGATAGATCGGTGCGCCGGTACGACGACATCCGTTCACGGCGGCGGCATTTATAAACCGTTGATCGCGTGCATCGTTGCACGGTGAGCGGAGGGACGAGAGGAAGCGAGGACCGAGACGACGGGACGGAGGAGTCAGAGGGGGAAGGCGCCCGATCAGCGGAGATGCATGCGAAAAAAAGGCGAAATTACGTAAACATCTTGCGAACGGCGATTACCACACACTCGGACTAGCAGCTCGGCGTTCACCTCTATTCGTGCCGTCTGAAAGAGGCTGCTGCAGCTGCATCACGGCCTCCGCGCGCGTAATCTCTAAGGTGACCACGCGTCCCTCTTTTTGACGCAACAGTCTCGCGTTTAGACAATAAATCTGACACTCGAGAATTTTCGCGACGACTTTGCGATAAGCTTGCACCTCATTCCCTCAGCCGGGAAACTCGGCGGGAATGAACGCCAATTCTTAAGAAACTAACGAGGAAAAAAAAGTTGTTGCGAATATAAAATGTTCACTGGCGATTCTCATCTTATCGATTGTATTTATACGTGCTTGTTACAACGCGACTTCTTTCGCAATTGTCATATTTACTCTTCTGTTTCCTAATGACGGGGAAGATGGTGAACGCGCGCGAGCGCGATCGCTGAAATTGGACCGATCGTTGCGAAAGCGCCGCGTGCTGCTGCTGCGGCGAGGTCGTCGCATCGCGTCGCGACGCTTAGCATGCGATAAATATTAATGCGCCTCGCTCGCACGCGCAAATATTTGCGATCAACGAGCGCATTAGGACAATGATAATTATTGGTCTAGTCGATCGCGACGAGTCCGAGACTCCGGACTGCCTCGCGTTACTTCGAATCCTCCTCGCGATCGATCGTGATCGTGGTTGCATTAACCTTCGCCATCTCCCGATGCATCGAACACGATGAAAGGAAATGTTCGTTTCAAGTAGATTCATCGCGAGCGGCGTGATTGTTCAGTGAAAGTGTTCCACTAAAGAACATTGTAATCGCGACGATTTGTGCCAAGGCCCTTTTATTATTAATAGATACACAAGCGGTCAATTTTGTCGATTATAAAAAATATGCGCGGTTAAATTTGTAATATAATTGTACGTTTAAAAATGCGCGTATAAGCGCAAACGTTTCACCAGCTGAGAACGTGGGTATCATTCTGGCGAAAGGGTTAACAGAGTATTAATGAAGTAAACAACTAAAATTAGAGTAGCTAAATAAAACGATACAATCTCCAAAGAGAGAGAGAGAGGGTGGGGGGGGGAGGGATATGTGAAAATTGCACATAGTATATTTTGTGTACGGCAACACACTTTGACGAACGCGAGTCGTTAATTATGTCTAATTATAGATTCATAATGAGGTGTTCGAGGGATGAGACCCCTCCTCCCTCCCTTCGGCGTGTTATTGAAAGTGGCCATTTTACGCCGCCCACTCCATCCAAAAGCACTAATATATTCCCACGATGAGCGGCAGAGCCGCTTAGAAAGGGGATCCTTGTTGGCGTACCACGATTGGCCACCTAAATCCACGGCCATGTTTAGCCGCCCGGGCCCCTCCTGTTTAGAAGGGTATGACGTCACCGGCTACAGCGCGAAGGCCAAGCGTCGTGAAGCGCCGTAAGAGAGATAGAGAAATCCGTTTACACGCGAATCTGTTTTTCTTTTTGAGGAATTTAAAAAACGAAAGTCCCGCGACTCTTTAACGCGCGTTAAAAAGAAGTTAGTAATATATATTACGCGTACATTAAAAACGCATACACGCGTAATATATTTTTTATGATATTAAAAACGTTATAATGTATACAGTTAATCACTTTGCACAATTTGAGAGGATTATCTAGAATTGTTTGTATATTACAATAAGTCCGTAAGTAATTCACATAAATTGCGAATTATTAAAATTTGCATTACGAGAATGGAATCTGCACAACCGAGTAACGATCGGAAAACGCAAGAGCGTATTTAATTTTATTTCCACCATATAAATCAATAATATAAATTATATTATTTAACTTTAATTTAAATTACCTATACCTTTCCGGGTACGCAATTATTTTATGGGGAATTATAATGGAAATATAAATCGTAAGATTAATTTGTTCACATAAAAAAAAGGAGACGCCCCTGAATGGGAATATTGCAAGTTGGCAAGTCGCGCGTGGTGCGAGAGAATTCTCTATACTTTTCCATCCATTCTCCTCCCACGTTTCTCGTATCCGAGGTGTAGCGCGTTCACCATTTTTTCGGCGCTGTCGAAAGAGGAACCACGCGGCGTCAACGCGGCGCGATTGGTCGTCTAAATCTACGGCCAATGCTCGGCCGCGTTTAGGTCCCCTCCTGTTTAGAAGGGACTCACGCTGCAGAGCGTGGCTAACATAAGATGGTAGAGATGGCTCGCGTGTCCGCGCGCTTGAGAATCGGCTCTTGATACGAATTTTAACAAACAGATAAAACAATAATCACGCTTTTTAGTCGACATTAACCGGCCAGTGTTTTAGTACAGAAAATTAACATGCCTCAGTGGTCGAATTGGTGAGACGCCCGCGCAGAGACCAGGGAGGTCCAGGTTCAAACCCTGGCTGAGGTAATATTTTTCGCAAGAAACTTACTGTATTAAAACGCTGGCCGGCTAATGTCGACCAAAAAGCTTGATTATTGTTATTTATTACTGGCAAAGTGGCTAAAGAGTTTTTTTGTTTGAAATAAATAAAACAAAGAGTGTAAGTCGCCAGTAGTTAATTAACGGAAAAAAGAATTGTTAGACGACGTTAGGCTGGCAGATGGCTTATTAATTTGATTCCGACGTTTCGACCGTTCAGGTTGCGGTCCTTATCAAGGAATTTGATAATAGATATTAAGTCATTTAAATTAAAATCAGAACATCCATCTCTGGACGCCAATCGGAGAACTATGTTCGAAGGCACGTCCATCTGACGTAACGGCCACAGCAGGACATATTGTTAGTTCTTCGATTGGCGCCCAGAGATGGATGTTAAACTTCTGATTTTAATTTAAATGACTTAATATATCTATTATCAAATTCCTTGATAAGGACGGCAACCCGTATGGTCGAAACGTCGGAATGAAATTAAACCATCTGCCAGCCTAACGTCGTCTAACAATTCTTTTTTCCGAAATAAATAAAAGTTACAACAATGGGCGCGCGTGTGTATACAAATTGCGAAGATGACTGCAAAATTTCCAAGTGTACAAAGTACAAAGTTTTCGATGCAACGCAAAGTAAATCGGTCCAGTAACGAGGTATAAGAATGGCGATATAATTTTACCATATTGCACTATTATTCGTGCTTGAAAATTTTATTGAAATTGCTAGATCGATCCCCGGGCTCTCCCCTATGCATTCCGTAATGTATTCTGCGACGTTCCTTTATCGTCGCGCCCGCAGCAAATTTGCCTCGTGAACGGCAATTTCGGCGGATGTAATGACGATGCAGCGTCGTTCCTCGCTCGAGCGAAACTCTAGCGCAACGTAGCAAGCAACCCTGAATTAATTTTGTTCCGCGAGCTTCTTTTTGCCGGCTGTCTCGGGAGTGGCAGTATTCTACGAGCGCACCTTAAGGTCGTGTCACGCGTTGCTGGTCGAAGTCGAATTCCGATCTCACGTACGCTCCACGAGGCTTATCTATATTCACGCTATCTCGCCTATCGGATCAACGCGATTAAATAGCGCTTAATTACACGGTTAAACGTACCGGTTGGCTATCTCATTATATCAGAATCGGAGCAAGGCATTTCGGCGCTCCTGCCTGCGATATTAAATTTCGTATCTAGAAGCGAATATCCTGAAAATTATTTAGAAAACATCGAGAGCGAAAGCGCTACAGTTATTGATCGCTGACACTTTAATCAACCGCTTAATCAATGTTACTAATATATCTTTGGCGGGAAATAATTCATTTTTTTTCCCGAGAAATTAAAAGGAATCTTTAATCGCGCGAATTCTCGTCGCTTTTACTTGCGATTATCCGTATCGTTTCAAAAGAGGTTTATATAATTTCAGTTAACGTATGCCCCACTATTGCGAAATGACTTTGACATAAAAAAGGTCTGTGAAGAGGGCATTGTGTTTATTTAAGATCTCGTAATGTAATAGATATTGATAGACACATATCCGGTTTGCAGTGGAATATTCTTTTAGCCAACTGCTAATCGCTCATCTAATCGCGTCGAGATATGATCGAAAGTATTTTTACCGCGATTTTTTACAACCATTTTTTATAACTGCAAAAAAGCTCGAGTATAAAATATATACGTAAGGAGAGTCGCAAACATCTTCGAATAAAATTCTTTTACGTTCTAAGACTGGCTATGATGCAAGAAATGGACGGATAGATAGCTTTATTCGAGGAATTGCAGAATTTTTATGAGTGAGAGAGAAGAGATAACATCAAATCAATATCGCCGTGAAAAATATTTGTCGATGAAAAAAGATTCTGGAAAAGATAAACACTGCAGTCTCTCTCTCTCTCTCTCTCTCTCTCTCTCTCTCTCTCTCTCTCTCTCTCTGCCTTGTCTATTTTCGCAATATTAGCGCAACAACTGCGTTACCTGCGCCGATGTAAATTACGATCGGCAATAATGAACGGTGGGCAGATTTCACACACGTTGCGGTGTAACACACGCGAGCGATTATCCTAAGTGGTGACACGCCGGTGGGTAAGAAATTGTGCAGCTTACTTTCAAACGTGGTCGGGTGGCTTCAAGGTTCTTAAAACCATTGGTAATGCATTCCAATCGGCTGCTCGAAAGATAGAGAGAGGTTCAGAGAGACGGATTTAGAATTAGAATCTACAAGGACAGCGCACGCGGATACTCGGCCGCCGCGCCGCGGCTGGATCCAGCGGAACGACGTAAGACGAAGAAATTCCTCGGCAAGAGTGGCAAGTATGCCTCTGTTGCATTTACGGCCGATCAACAGCTTCTCTCTTTTTCTCGCATAAACGAACAAGCGTATACTCGCTTTGTAGCGTTCACCTTACCATTACGGGCACGCATCGCGACCGTACGATTCCGCTATTTTAATTGCATCCTTTTCATATATCTCCATGCGTTTGCTCCGCTTTATCCGCGTTTCACACGGCTTTCATCGATCGGCGCGCTTAATTATTTGCACCTTGAAATTATTCGATATCCCGATATCGAGAGGTAGACAAGTTTTCTTCGATATAAGCAGAACTTGTCCTGATTAATGATAATGATAATGAATAAATACTTTTACGCGTTGTAGCAGCAATGAGATCAGATAGCTAAGTAAGTTAGCACACCGCTAAAAATATCACTTTGCGGTCTAAAAAAAATCTCTCATAGAGCTTATTACGTTCACTCTCGATTAAGCGTTTTTGTCGTTGTATAACCGATGTATTCCTTCAAGTGGTCTTACTTTGAAGCATCTTCGAACGTAAACAAACGGAAGACTCCCGTTTCCACAGAGAATATGAATTTCAAATTCAATATTACGAAAGTATTTAACGTCAACGTTTGTAAAACGTTCCCGGTAAACGATAGCCCGTACAGTTTTCAGAAAATTTCGGTTCCAGATTCGGCCGGGGAATCTGTCGTCAACGGATGACGCGTAGGATTGGACACAGTCGTAGATGTTTAGCGTTCGCACAATGCTGACGATTCGCGTTCAGAAACGCAGTTACTAAATGAAGCGACTCGTCTCGGCAGGTGCGAGTGCACGATGCACGCGCAGAGAAAGAGCGAGAGAGAAAGAGAGAGAGAGAAATTGCAACGGCGATGCGCGGTTCACATTTATTCGCCGTTTATTCGCGACGCGCGATCGTATTCTAAGCCCGCGTTAAACGAGCTCGCATAATCCGCGGTGGGAAAGGGACAGTAATAATTGCGACTCATTGTCCGCGAGAAGTATTGTTTAAAACGACGTAATAAGAGAGACCTTTGTCGCCGTTATTTATTACGACGCTATAACGGCGCCGGCGGTGATAGCCGCAAAGTAGAATCGCCGTGTAAGATAAGGGCGAATAATCCCACGGACAAACTTTCCCCGCGCCGCGTTTCGCGCTACCCGCAGTCGGTAGCTGCATAGGTACAAGATTTATGTAACTGTCCGTCTCATTCATTGTTTGCCGTATACAAGTTCACGCGAATGTGTGCGACTCTGTGTATATTTCTTCCATTATCTAACGCGGGATAAGTAACGATTAGCTCGTTAAATTGTAATCAATTTTCCAAGAGTTCTGTTACGGATGCGAATTAGATGTCATAATTAGGCGCGGAATCTACTTTGCGGTGAAACGAAATGCTTTGATACTTTTATGCACGAGCGGGAACGTCCGACCGATAGATCGTATGCCCGCAGAAATTCCACGGTAAACGTGACTCGAGCGGATCTGCGCGGTTTAATCGGGGAGCGAGTTGGATGGTCGCGTAGCATCGCGCCGGTTAGCGCGATAGAGGCCCGGTACCCCAACGTTGATATTTTCAGCCGTCGCCGATTGGTCGTTTCCGACCGAACGATCGGCGATCGCGATTGGGCACGGCCGCAGGTAGCAAAACTGCAGCACTTGCTCGGAGCCGCAACGGGAAGCGCGGCGCGGTGGCCACCGCGGCAAGAGCGGCTTCTAAACCGGTCGTCGTAAAAAGCCGACCTGGCCTTCGGGGCGGCCATTTTAGAACGTTCTAACATTTGACGGTCGCGCAGGCCTCGGCGGACCGCCTAATAAGCGGCCGTTAATCTATTATTCATCACGGGTGTAGGAGCGATACCCCGAGCGACATGGAAATCGAGCTCGATCGGCGCGTACGTGTCGACTACGAATCGCGCTAAGCGCTCGCTCTCATTGCCAGCCTCTTCGAGAAGCCGTCGACGTTTCCGCGCTAATGAATTCCCAGTCAAAGACGCGGCATTGAATTGGAGAGGGCCGCCACTTTGGGCCACTCTACCCTGTCCACTAGGGTTTTTGTTCGCCTCGAGTTTGATAAGACGGCTTTGGTAATGTAACTTTAATAGCGGACGGCGGACTCGGAGATTTTGCGTGAGATTAAGGTCGCAACCCGCTTCGCGCGACATGACATGTGATTTACGTCAAGTATGAAGATATACCGAAGGTGTACCGGCGAGGCAATCGATACAACGGCAGTTTGGGCGCGCCTCTTCCGGGTCGCGCGATCCGCACGCCGGGAGGACCACACGTAGACCATCACGGCCGACGGTCCGAGTATTCGGAGGTGGAGGTCGGCATTCAGGTGTACTTACTGCGGGCTTAATGACTTCGGCGAATAGCCTCGCCCGCTACGTTGCCTCGGCTAAATGAAGGGAACGGCTCTTAGCAGCGCAGACGGCACATGCAGTTTCCCTATACTGTTGCTCAGTTGAGGTGGAACACCCCGCGCGTACGGCTAAACCCACTATTATCTCGTCCTGAAGTAGTCGGCATTCTTAACCCTTAGCCTGAACTGTCCGTGACATTATTTATTTATGTCTTTTTTCTTCATTCATTCTCATTCCTGTGAAATATTATGACATCCTGTAAAATATATATAATTTATGAGCGTTTTACTAATTCAAGTTGCGACGTCGGTCTTCGATTAATAAAATTATGGTCTTTATTTCCGTGTAAAAAAAGATAAAAAAAACAATCGTATCAGTAAAGGTGCTACCGTATTAACTACATTGTAACATACGAAGACCACGAGCTACGAAGTGTAAAGTTGTTACAAATTAACGCTTTTGTATGGTCTTGGTAATATTTCTTTTTCTCTCGCGTAATCGCATTAAGATTTTGCAAAAACCTCGAGCGACGGACGAGTTTTGAAATCTAGTCGGACGCGTAAGGACGCGACTGATTCGTAAGCGAACAGCGTCATTCTCCGTAATGGGCGTATACAAGTAATCGTTTCATCATTCGCGCGATTTGCACTGTAGCTGTTATATATAATAATGCACGAGTCGGAACCGGTTTCGTTTTTGATTACGCGCATAGCGAGGATACCGTAAAGACGATTGTCTGTAACTGTATATCAACGAACAAGCGACGCAGAAAATAAGTGAGAAAATAAACTTAAGCTTCCGCCTCTTGACACGCAGTCTTTCCAAGATTGCAATAAATTTTAGATACGAGAGCAGTCTTATTTTTAAATTGAGATTCAGTTATTCGCAATTAAATTAATTAAAATTATTAACTTTATTTTTAGAGTCTCGACGTTTTCCATTTAAAACAGTCTTCGCTTTTACGACATAAAATTAGAACTACTTTGTGTATTAATACCAAAATATATATCGAATATATAATATATACGTATCAAAATTGAATAATTAAAACTATTTTTCAACTATAAAATTTAAATTTATCAGAGCCAATTTTCTTTGTGAAATAAAACGATTGAGACTGTTAGCTGGTACAATTTTCCAACTTGTATCATTTTTCGCAAAAGTAAATTCGTTACGAGTGACCTTATCTCGATATCTTCTCGCGTCGCTGATCAAGACCAAAGAGGAGACGCGGATGGTGGGGAATCCGAGGCGGTCGATGTTGAAAAACTATCGGCGGGTGGAGGCCAGGCTTAGGGCCCGGTTTTTATCAGGGCTGCCGGTCGCCGCGACGCACTTTTCGCGGAATCGCGATAAACAGCGCCGCTTGAAATATCTGATTTAATTGCGCCGGGGTCGCGAGGGAGACAAAGATCGGCAGCGCGCGCGCTCGCGCCGATCGCGCTTAATTGCCTCGGCTGTATTCTTCAGTCGCAGCGGATCCTCCTCGCGGCAGCCTCTCGCGGTACTCCGCGACGAAGAGAGCCATGAAAACTGCAAACGCATTCGCGACTGGTGCGAGAGACGCGTCCGTAAACGGTGCGTTGCTCCCTCGTGCCGGTTGCGTAAATACTTGCGCTCCTTTTGTGCTCTGGGATTCAATGCCCGTCGCGCGCGCGAATACATATTTACATATTTTACAATGCGCGGCGCGAGGAACACGTAACGCGCGCGTGGAAATGTCCGAAATAAAAAAATTACGTTCGCGATTTGTGCGAGGAGCGCGAATGTGCATCTCGCGATTTCTACGTCTCAGAAAGTCTTTTTTTCTTCGACTGACGCGCGCGCGACAAATTTTCGCTTTCCTCGAGACCTTTTCAATTACGTTCTTGGCGCACGTTGGTCAGATCTATACAGTGACTCGTGTGGTTAACCCTTTGAAGCATACGTTTTTCTATTGAACCATTTTTTTGTGAAACTTGGTATACAAGGGTTTTGGGCTCTCTGGTTACGAATCCGTTGTCAGATTTTTATAATTCAAAATGGCGGATTCAAGATGGCGCAATTCAAAGAATAACATCATTCTTTTATTGCTAAGATAACCAAAAAATGCAAAAAAACCCGACCTAAATGAGTTGACTAGAAATGAAATGGCCAAAAAGTAAAGAAGGTGGCAACGTGGGTCACCACCATGCTTCAAAGGGTTAAGTGCTCGAGAATCGTTTTGAGTTAACGATACCGGGAGGGAAATCCTCGCGACGTTTCGATGCTCGTACTGTGTTCGCGACTAATAAAAACCTATTCGACGACCCCCGTCGAATCCGCAAGAGTACCGGGCGCAAGGGAAGGGCGAAGAAAACGATTTCGCCCGTCGTCTCATATCTCCCTCCCGGCGTAGAACAATCCCGATGACGAGGAAACGCCGGTCGGTTCGGCCGCGAATCGCGTGCTGCATCTCTCGCTACAAGGATCCATAATAAACGAACGTGATCTCCCACTTCGCGGATCCTCTGGGGAGAGAGAATCCGCGCAGGACGTCGTTGTCGGCGAAGCGAGCAAGCCCGTTAAAATTTCACGACTAACTCGCGCCCGAGTCGGTCGTAAAAAAAAAATTGAATCCATCGATCCGGCCGCCGTTCTCTCCTCGCCGTCGCCGACGTGTTTCATCCGTTACGACTTACGTTTGTTCGGCACTTGGCGGGGAACGGTAACGTCGTCGATGCGCTTACGTGCCGCCCGCGCGCCTCGACGGGTCCTCCGGAGGCGCCGCTCCGGGGAGGAAGCGGCGAATTTAATAAAAAGCATCGCGAGTTTTTACGCGAGCGCGAAACGCCGCTGTAACGCTGGCGCAATCCCTTTGAACTCGATAAATTTTCATGTATACGCGACGACGGGGGTCGCGATAAAATTAGCATCGCGAGAACTCGCGGCGCGAAGAGGCGTCACTCGAGAATGAATCGGCAGCGGGAGGCGTCGCGCGTTAGAGCTTGTTGAAGATAACGATTCGATTGGAAAATTCACCGTCAAATTAATCACTCCGTCCGGAATCTTTAACTTTCTACAGTGTACACTTCCTAACGCGGATTAACGGTTTATTTTCAGATACGCTCGATAAAATATGCAAAATGGCATTTATAGCGCATGAAATGTGAGGCATATTTGATAGTAATTTATACACCAAGTTAAGTGATAAAAGACACGCGTCAAGAACGTTTATTTGTATCCTCGTAATATTATTGCAATCGAAAGTTTTCTTTGCTCCAATTTCTATATCTTTTACGACAACATTAATGTTTTTATAAAAAAGCCAAATAATTTATTTGCAAAAAAGCGTTTTCACTTCTGTAAAGAACATACTGTAGAGTCTCGCTCTCGAAAGGATGTACTTTGAAACGTATACTTGGGCGCGAGATACAACTGCATCTCTTGATCAAGGAAATGAGAATAAAGAAAGGAGGGAAGCGAACGATTCTTTAATTCGTTTTTACGAGAAAGAGTTGCTGATGCAAAATAGAAATTCCGCTGTTAGACATTCAGACACAATCCTTTTGAATATTAGATAGTTTTGTTAGGTCGAACAACGGTAGAAAAATAATATAGAAATGTAATCTCGTGACGTACGGGATTATCTATAACCGACGAACTTGCATCCGATTCCTTTGTCACTCTCGACGTCCATTCAAGAGCCGAATCTCGCACGCTCGTGAATTTATGCAACTCCGAGCAGTCGCTACCTTTCCGTGCGCGACAGGAAGCGCAATGGTGGACCGAGACAAAGAGCCAGAGGTTCACCAATACACGCGGAGGATCGCGGCGTGTAAGAGCTAAAACTGCAAACACCGCCACCGGTTGTCGGCCAGGTACACCGGAGTTCGAGTCAGTCAGTCGCAGTATTTGGGACAAGGTCAGAAGGTTCTGCGCTCCCCGGTTCGCCGAGACACTGGAGAGTCGCTCGCACGGAGAGCCCGTTGCACTTTCACTTCGCCCGTTCTGCCGTGTGCATTCGCAAATTGTAACTCCGGCACCGCACCGACACGGCGCCGGTGCAGCGCTTCTCCATCGGGAGGCGAGACACACACGCGCGCTCCTATAGAATCGCGATTTCGCGTATGTAAATGCGCAGCATCACGATATGGCTACGCAATTTCGAGTCTCGTGATGCTGCGAGCAAATTTCGGAATTGGAGACCCCGCGGTCATTCCGCTACGTTCCGGCGCGCTGCAAATTCGCATCGTGTATGCATTAGATTCCTTTTATTTTGGACGAGGCGCTAACGTAATTAGCACGATCTCAACTAATTAGCAATTAGCGCCACTCCGATGTGGCAATCGTAAAAAAGATCTTGACGGCTGACAAAGAAGCTGCTTGCGTTATAAATGAAGACACTCTGAAGAAGTTGCATTGCAAGTTTCTATTTCATTTTGTACAATATTCAATCGGATTTGGAATTTTAACGCGTACGTAAAATGCGAGATGCAGAAACGTACGGCGTCTCCTGTACGCTCTGAAAACATTTTTATCGAGCTTGCGAGTAAATCATGAGCTTCGTACGTAATTTGTAAACCAGGTCATTTGAAATGTTATTTGTAAATGATATTTTAACGTGAACCACGGTATTCGCATGTAAATCGCACGCGATATACCTTAAAAGTCGGACAATGCTGCTTAAGCGAGACATTATTAGCGAATGTTTTCGGAACGGCGCAAATGTATAGCCATTATTACGTTACGCTTATTTCGTAATCCCCATCTTTCATCCTGTCGTGAAAAAGAAAAATAATGCCCGCTAATTTTTTAATACATTCCAAAAGAATTTATAATCGTCCTGGACTAAATTTCTTTTATGAAACTTATGAAAGAGATATTATTAGCAAATGTTTTCGGAACGGCGCAAATGCATAGCTATTATTACGTTACGCTTATTTCATAATGCATAATCTCTCATCCTACTACGAGAAGCAAAATAATGTGTGCCCACTTTTATATTTATTACGTTCTAAACTACATTTTCTTTATACAACTGGTGAAAACAATGGTTTACGTCAAATTGATTTCTATTTCTTTAATTATTCTATAATAAACAAAGAATTTCCCGAAGAAAAGAAAGTTTCCGTGATTTAAGGATAGAACGAAAATAATATCTTTGAGGGAAAATAAGTAATCAGTTGCTTCAATTTTTGTCTCGCTATGAATATATGATTAATCATAACTGTGTGTTACTTAAAAATTATTTACTCTCTTTCCATAGTAAAAAGTGGAACGACTATTTTTTACTCAAACGGAATTGTATTATTAAATCACGCTTTTCTCAGGAATTTGTTAAAGAAAAAACTTTTTGCACACATATAAAATGTACATTAATATTGAATATTTATCGTAGCTAGATCGAAATAACATTTCTACTGTATTTTGTACAGAGACGAATCGGTCGTTGGTTCAGTTATCGAGATTACAGAGCGAGGCACAAGACGTTCAACAATCCATTCGTTCGTGTCCATTCGTCAAAGCTGATATCAAGGTCGGTACAAAACGTTAAGAAGTGATAGATTCGAAATCTTTGTGGAAACCACGATTGTTTTACGTAGTACGCACAGCTCGTTGTTGTAAACACGGCCGCCTTGTGTTGTCATTCGCGCGGCAGGCCTCGAACGGTCGGGTAGCGGCGCGAGACGCTCCGCATATTATCACGCCATTATCTCTCGAAACGCGATCGCGACAACTGGAGAACGCGATCGTTCTCTAGGAGCGAGCGATTACCAGATCGTAACGTGGCCTCATAAGCGTATCGAGGCGATGGCTGGTTGTCGAAGCTGGACATTTCACGCAATCTCACAATCCATCCTATGTTTTCGGACGTACGAGTCCGCTAACGTTTTATCGTTGGCTATCAACCTCGCTATCGGCTTCATTAATCGCGCCGTATTTCACGCGGTGTCAGGATAAAAATGCTAACGCCACTTCTGAACTTTCCGATTATTAACGTAATGCACGAAAAGGATCGACCGCGGGCGGCATCGCGATGTGTGATAAAAGTGCGCGTCGTACGCGGTTATCGGAAGTAAACGATCGTAATTAGTCCGATTCTCGCGAGTGTTGTGTGAGTGCCGGAAGGAACGGGAAGGAACGGAGCGACCGGAGAAGTGGAGGAGATACGGGAGGGCATCGAGCGTCGGCGGTGCAGTTGCTTGCCGTGGGGTAAGTAATTCATTATTTATTCGTAATCTATTCGTTACCAGTTACACGTATACATCTTAATCCATCAGCTTTTGTAAAGGTTAGACTACGTAAGTTTAACTCTTTTGGTAAATGTCTATTTAAAGAAGATGAATTTACTTAATCATTAAACGTTAATTACGAGTATTTTGCACACTGCTATATAATAGTGACATATTTGTATGTTATAAATCAACTTGCACACAGTTGGAAAATTTGTGTTTTCTTGTTAAAAAAAATGCCGGTTAAAATTTTTGTGTTAAATGTTCAACACATTCATGTGTTAATTAAACATATTGCTCTTGTGTCAACTGACCTCAAATGTAAAATGATTAAAATAACTGAAAAGAATTGTTAAAACAACACAATGCGTACTTATTTTTCAATCTTACACAATACATATGTTCTATATTATTAGTAACGAGATTTATCTGTTAAAATTTACATAATAAAATGTTGATTTTATTCTAGATAACATAAGTGAGAGTGATTCCGAACCGTCATTTGACTTATTACATCTGCATGTAAAACTTACAGTTTAAAAAATGCATTTTGTCATTAAAAATGTGTTAATTTTACACAAAATTGATTTCAAATTATTTTGAGATTTGCATTTATTTTGTGTTAAAATATTAACGGAGTATTAGTGTGATCATTTAACACATCCATATTATGTTAAATTAACACAAAACTTCGTGTGGACAGTTTGGGACATGTGATATCTGTTAAATTTAACACAACTTTTTCAACCGTGTGTGCTCCTCGCCATTTTTGCTCTTTGAGATAAGATTTCCAGAAAGAGCGAGCATTTGTAATAGATTTTATATAAATTTTATGATTACACGTGTGTGCGCGTCGCGCGATAAAGTGGAAGATAATCGCCGAATATTAGAAGTAAAATTCGCGGGCTCTACGCCCGGGTTCTCCACGATGGCGGACGACGTCTTTACGTCGACTATAGCGATCCGATCGATGCTCCAAATGACTGGTTTCACGATGAATCTTTTACGATCGTTCGTCATTGTCCCTTGACAAAGTGTGCATGACGTGAACGAGAGCATTCGCTTCGGGTGCTTTTACAAGTTGTCGCGCTCTTCTCGGACGCAACAATTAAAACTTCTGCGCGCATTAAGCCATTATCATTTGCATGCGAGCGTTGTCTTAAAGCTGTGGAAAATACGATGTTAGCGGTGCTATTAGAAATTTTCGTTCTTTGTCCTGTAATTTACTGATAGCCTTCTCTCTTTCTCTTGTCGCTAACGCGACGTGAAAACGGTCCTATGTGTTTTTTTGGCCAAAAAGTCTTTAAACGTGTATTTAAGACAAAATTAAATGTCAAAGTTGACTATAGACAGGCCTTAGTGTACACTCGGTGCGCACTAGTGCAAGCAATCGAATTCGCTACTAGATTTAGAGAATTTTGTAGGTTTAAAAAGTTTAGAAATGGAAGCACACGCGTTTTATTATCTGCACGAGTTGTCGAGATAGTTTTTTTACATTATGTACCACAGTTATTGAATTACTCACAAAGTTTGCATTACCCAATTTTTGAAGCAATTTATTAATATTCAGGTGCAATGACATTTTTTAGCAAGAACTGAAGTAAAATATCTACCGATGGTTTAGCCGATATGAAGGACACATATATTTCTCATTTATGAATAATACCGTGTTTACACTAATGAAGATACTAAATTTCTCTATTAAAAAGATTAAAGAGACGATTGCGTGTTAGACGAACTATTTTGCGTAACAGAGAGACAGAGCGGGACTCGTTTTCGCTCGCCGCGAAAACGCGGAACGGAAGTAAAGTAAATAGCGGAGAGCACGTGGATTATTTTTGCATGTGGCGTCGTCAAATTACTCCGTCGCTTTCGCAACATACCGGGATCCACTCGCGAGGTAACGACGCATCGCCTTGCGCCTATCGTTTTCATTTCTCACAATCAGCAATTTTACGCGAATCACGTCGGCCGCGCGGAAGAATAAAACCGCGAATCGCAAACGTGCCGCCTGTCATTAATTGCAACATTGAGAACGGGTTCCGCGGCGAGTAATATATGCGCGTCGTAACGAGGCGGACGTTTATTCGACGAGGCGATGCACGAAGGTGAACATTACGAGAATTATTAAGGAACGCACGTTGCGCCTGTTCGGAGAAGCCGAGTGCGCGGATTCACTCGTTGAAGTCCGTTTTGAACGGGTGTCCGCAAACCCGGTTGCTCCGGCCAGAAATACATATTTCAATCAGCTGTGTTTAAAGAAACTATTTTTATCTATCTGCAATATCTTCCTTCCGGTCGAAAAATTTCAGGCGAGGGGGAAACCAAAATCTTGTACACCAATGCCCAGTGGGCATTACTTGATCTTCTTATCTTATTTTATCCTTTTTATCTCGTTTTAACTTATTTTATCTTTATAATGCCCCAGCAAGGCCTAATGCTCAAACTAATGCCCAGTAATGCCGCAAATCTGTACACCACGATGCCCTCGGCGGTTTCCCCCCTCGATTTCAGGTAACTAACTCGCGCGACGTCGGCTCGCGAGACAGATATATCTCCCTGCCTTTCGTTCCGATTGTTGTTGAATATTATGTACGAGTGTTAATGCGCTAAAGAGGACGCGCGCGAAGACGGGCGCAAAAATGTGGGACGCTCGGGACGACGGGGGCTCGGCGGGGGTGGACAGAAGACGCTCAGTTGCTGTCCGCGACTGCGGCTGGCACAATGGCCATTGAAAACAGAAAATAAGCGCCATTGTTCGGCGCTTTTCAGAATCGATATTTGCGAGTACAACATCGACGCGCGTCGCGGGTACGCGGCGCGGCGTGATTTGAAGCGCAGATTAAAAATAAAGGGGACACACGTCGATGCCGCGGGCCTCCGCTCGATCTAACTGCGCGCACGTGAACATCGACGCTGTTTCATGACAAAGATAAACCACGTGACGGTGCACTACGACGACGGGGAACAAAGGCAACGGGCGCACTGTACTGCTTTTGTCTCTTTTTTTTTTCGCCGGTAATTGGTAGCGCTCTGTCTTCGCGTTCGGCCCACAAAAGTATCGCTGATAACGATTGTTAAATATGCGAATGCGAGAAACAATACGAGCAATTGAGCGGTTAGGTTCATGTGCCGCGTCTTTTTAAACGCGTTCGGGAATATCCGCGCGTCGTATTTTCTTTTTCATCTTGTTAAACGTCCGAGTTTGCCGGACGTTGATTATCGCGTCAATTTAATCATCCCGGCGAAAATCCTTGTATTTCGTATCGCGCTTTTTATTATGGAAGCAAAGTTGAAATTTGACTATGAAATATCTCCCCTTCCTGCCAAAAGCAATAATCGTCTGATCAGTATTGGCGTTTTTCACTTTCCCGATAAATGGCTAGGAATTTATTTTCGTGGAAAATTACATTTTTAATCTTGCCTCTCGAATGTCGGACGTAAATCGATATCAGATCGTAATTTCGTTCGTTCTTGGCTGATACATTATGAAAATCGTAAATTTCGACAAGTATTGGGCGGTCTTTATTATTTTTTTATTTATTTAAACGATGTGGCAGCATGAAAGATGATTAGAACGATGCATCTTTCGTGGTAATATGTCACGCGCACCGTCTTTGTCCGAGGAGCATATTTATGTGTGTTGTCGGGTTACCTTTGTGCGAGCTCGATGCCGGTGGTACAGTTCGAGAAGTAGCCAGCCTGTGTATTTTCCGATGTAAAGCCAGCCACGTGGACGAGAAACAATCGTCGCTGTCAATCGTCCTGCTACGTTTAACCGACGACAGCACGCATTCGACGTTCATTATGTCATAGAGGCGCGTTTTCCACTTTGATTGATCCCAAGGTCGATCGATGGCATAGTTTGTTAATAGATGCAATTCGATTTGACAAGTGCTGTTGAAAATTCGGCGGAAAATACGGTTTTACGGCAATGGATGAAGATTATGCGCAAAGTCGCGCGTGTAAAAATCAACGTCAGCGTCTTAAAGATATCATTAAAGTATTATTTTAGGGGAATAGACAAATAGTAAGCTCCGAGGAAGCTTTGCGGCTACGTAAAACGTATTATTATTCTTAATGATCAACGAGCTTTGTAAAAATACAAGGTGTAACCTTTGTGTGTTTTGCGAGTTGTTGGTACACGACGGAGAAACACGTAAAAGTTGAACTCTTCGTGTACGAACCGATTAAAAGGCGCATTAATTATGACCTACTTAATATTCTCGAATTTTTTCCTCGTTTGCTCTGTCATTTAAGTAATTGGCGAGCCGCTACCGACGCGGCCATAAATTCATGCCGATGAATCACCGAATCAGCGCCTTTGAGTCGTCTTATCGAGGAGAACCGGATTTAATACGGAAGGGTTGCTGAATTAGATGCAGCGGCAGTCGCACGCGAACGATGCATTATTATTGCCGCGGACACTATTATGTAGGCTGATGTGGAATTCGAAAGAAATGAATCGCATGTACGCAGCGCGACCGGCAATCGTGCGAACGATCTCGTAACGATAGCGCCCCAAGTATCGTTTTTAATTGTACGACGCCATTTTTAGCGCGACGTGCGATTTTCGCATCGCCGCGGGGCGGAATGAAACCGGCGAGCACGCGAAACATCGCTCTGTGTCACTGTCGCTCATCAGGGCAGAAAAACGTGCAGTTTGCAGACACGCGTGTATAGTTTAGGGCGCGCACGTGCTTGAACGTTTGTCGTAAGTTGACAGTGATGAATGTCGGATTTTGGATATCTTGGGGAATTCTTGGCGAACGCTTCGGGACGAACTTTAACGAGGTTCATT
>NW_011967234.1:2281981-2366784 GCF_000949405.1 Vollenhovia emeryi | reverse complement strand
GTGTGTTGCAATTCGCTCTTTGCGTCGGAATTTTCCGCGCGCGCAGAAAGAAATCTTGAAATAAAATAATAGCAATTCTTATAATTGCAAGATACAAACCTAGAATATTTGCATATCTTGCAATTTACGTGAAATAGTCTACACAAACTACACGGAGAACAAATGTTTTAGCTAATCATGACTTGCTAAAAATATTTTGCTGCATTAACTATAAATGTCTAAAGCAAACGGCTTGCTGTCGCGCCTAATAGGCGCAGTAGCAAAATATTAGCAATCGCAACTGAACATTAACTGTTCATACTTCACAACTGAAATTTCGTTGCCACGTGCAGTTTTCAACTACGGCAGCTCCATTTCTTTCCGTGCTCATAATAGGGGACTTTTCTCCATATAAAGGCAAGAGGAGGCGCGAGAAAAGTAGTTTAGACAGTCACACACTTCGGAGACGTAATTGCCTCTACGGCACGGCGTCGCGACAGAAGCACGAATTGTTACTCCCGATTGCAATTTTGCCACCTTCGATCTCGGAATCACCGCCGCTGGAAGCGCAACCGTTGCCGTACGTTCACTTAAGCACCGCTCATTTATATTACCGTCGCGCGAACGCATTGCCCCTCGTATAATTTCCGATTCGTTACGCCGAGTTGTACTACGTCTGTGCAAAAAAGGGCGGGCGATCGCGATCGATCGGTCGTTCTGGAAATCGCGGCGTGCCCTTCCGCCGCACTCGCCGTCGACGGACCGGCGGCGGCGGCGGCGGCGGCTGCACCGCTTGATACCGGAAGCGGCGATGATCGCGTTATTAATTAACGCGTGGTCTCATCACGGGTTACACGGCCGGCTACAGAGACGTTGTACCCGCACCCCGTGGTATACTCCAGCGGCAATTCCTGTACAAGTTGCGCGTCGTACACGCGCGGGGCTCACGTGTCCGTCGGCTGTCCCGATATTTATGGCTCGTCGCCGGCATGATAATTGCCTGTATATATCGCGGACGCCAAGTTTTCTAACTGTATTACAATTTATCATCCGTTTTAATTGATTTCCCGAGGTGTTATCCACTCGGTGGGGTCGCGCGAGGAATCTCGTCGCGCGCGCTCGCGCGCGCGACGCGCCGAGCGGGCATCGTCCGCGTTATCGAGGAAATGAAATCGGGAGATACGGAGCGGAGTACGGTCGTCGGCGATGCGTAAATATCGTTATTACGCGCGCGATGTATCCGCGACACTCGCGGATTTCAAATCGCGCCCGATCGTCCTTCGGGCGCTCGCTTCCTCGCGCGCGAGCGCGGTTCTCCTCTCTTTTAAATTGGAGCAGCCGAGACGGCGGTGGCGAGAATCGCTCCATTTCCAGCACGGATCGCTCTCCTCGATCTCCGCCTACGGGATTAATTTATTCACGGCGGGGCATTAAAGCCACGGACGAAAAACCCGTTCGGGGGCCCGCGTTCCGTCACTGCCCTCCCCCGCCCCTTCCCCGTCCACCTCGGCCACGACGTGCCTTCCATCGTGACGCGAGGAGCAGTATCCCTGAATTTCCGTGACGGATCGTTTCCTTGGAGCATCGTGAACGATCCGACCGGCTTGATCGATCGGCGCGAGCGCCGTCCTTGAAGTGCTCGTCCTCTCTCTCTCTTTCTTTCTCTCTCGCTCTCTTTTTCTCTCTCGCGCGCGCTCTTACTCTCTCGAGTGCTCCGAACGGTACGAACGGCGAACGAGCGAGAGGCAAGTAGGCTCGTCTGCTTGGAAGGGACGGGCGAGCCATGACAACGAGGGGACTTAGAAGTTTCTTTGTCGCGTTAGAATCGCGCGCCTGTATGTGTGGCGGCATTCGGCAGCGCGTATGCCGCGGCCTAGGCACAAGATGGCGCATTCTCTCCTCTCCGTCCCCGCGAAAGAGAGTGGGGCTGGATAACCCAGGCTTTACGGGAAGGGGGCCCGCGGGCTGGGCTGGACCGCGGGGACCACGGGGGAGAACGATTTCAGGCCGTTGGAGGCCGCCCGGTTCCCCAAGTCGCATTAGAGAACGCTCGAGGATTATTACTCGCGCCAGCGGCGGCCGCGCGATCCACCGGCATCCGCGTAATAAATTTGCGCGTCTCGCAGGACGACGATTTCTAATCGCGTCGTCCTTCCTCCCTCCCTTTCTCCTCCCTGCCTCCCCGCCGGCGATACCAATCGTATCGGCGCTCGCCGATTTATCGTGCCGCCTGACATTTTTGCGATGTCAATCGCAGCGTCGTGTTGACCGCGAAATGCTCGGTCTCTCGGCGAATATGGAGCCGGTAGTATCGTATTTCTGGAGCCTTGCACGAGAACGATCGGCCGCGATCGTTGGAAATCGTAGCGCTTTTCCCGCCGAAAACAACTCGCGAGTCTTCGCGATTTGCACGGCATACCGCTGGCGCGGAACATTTTGCAAATGGGAAATGAAAGGATGTTCCGCGTTCTGAGACGTCCATCTTTTTTTACTGGGCCGTTTTTAGTGACTTTCTTTTACCGAATTCCGTTCGTATGTATAAGTTAGAATCTGTATAAATAGTTGTCGATTGAAAATTCTCTCCTAAAATAAAATTTTTGCTGAAAAAAAAATCAATTCCGCGGTTGTTAAAAAAAGGAACGACTCTTAATTAAAACGTAAAAGTGCTTGCATTTTAATGTACTTCATATACGTAACATTTTATAATTGGACTTATTTCAAGATCTGCTTAACATTCACACTTTTTATAGACGTATGAATAATTACTTTTTATTTTTTGCAAATTTGCAAACGTGTAATTTTAAGGCGATTAAAATGCTTTTTTATTCTTAATCGGCAAATAATTGCAAATGTGTGCATTACCAGGGTCTAGCAGCAGATGTTTAAAGTTCATAGGTTCTTGCAACTAATTATAAAATAGCTCCCTTCTAACAGCGTAGTCCAGCCGACACGTTAAACACGTTACGCCTCGAAGGTCGATTACTAGGAATCACTTGAGAAATTTAACGGATCCGATCAGGAAAATGTATCGAGCTGCAATGTATCTGATTCAATGACGGTAGGCTTCCTCTCCGCAAGGATGCACCAATACTTCCGCATAAATGCGCGGCATAAGTCAGGCGCGTTTTTTATCTACCGCGATGCTGATTTTCCACTCAACGTCAAAGTTTGCACGTTTTCCGCTCCAAATCTCGTCAACCATAAATTGACGATCTTTTAAATGTTTAACGCATTAATCAACGTAATTTCCCAAGAAACGACGTTTTTCCAGTCAGACGCCAGTCAGACAATCTTGATATCTCGTTTAGTTGTTGCGACTTTTTGCAGCGAATCGGGTTACGTAAAAAGATTTCGAAGTGCGTCACGAGAGTATTCTTAAAATTATGCAATCGGAATTGCGATCGAAACGTTGTGCGTTGTAAAAATCTCCAACGTGAAAATACACGCATACGAGATGGATTAATAAATGTTTTGTGGAAAATCCGCAATAAGAATAACCTGATAACTGCATACCGATACTGTTGGTTTTGGTTAGACAATTATAATGAGAAATGATTTATGACGAAGACAAGTTTATTTCCTCCACGTACATTTTGTTCGTGATCTAGTAGCGAATTCGCTTGCTTGCACTAGTGCGCACCGAGTGCACACTAAGGCTTGTTTATAATCAGTTCTTGTATTTAACTTTGTCTTAAATATATGTTCAAGGAGTATTTAGTTAAAAAATTATTGGTGTAAACGTCGTACAGACCATTTTTCTGGATAAGAAATATTGCAAGAGGTATTTAAGATGATCTTTAAATATAAGAATTGACTGTAAACAAGGCTTAGTGTGCGCTCAATGCGCACTAGTGCAACCAACCGAATTTGCTATAAGATTTGATGTTAAAGGTAAGCCAGTATAATAGGTAATAGGTAACTGTTCATCGTACTTTGGGAGCTCGATCGATTAATTTCACGTCAGAGCCTTATGAATTTTGCTTAATTATATATCAATTCTGAAACATTTAGCAACATTTAATGTCGTTTATTAAGACTTGGCACGCCGAAGCTAATAATGTAGATGCTATAAATTAACGAGTGCCGATTGTGAAATAAGTAAATTGTTAATCACAGAACGTTATTATTCAAAATCCTACCGGATCGGATCTCGATTTTTTCGATTACGCGGAGCTCTTAGGAGACGGTTTCGCGGCCACGGAATGCCAATCGGCAAATCTGTTCCGATCTGCTCGATGAAACGGAGACTAGGTCGAGTGGCGAGTCATGATGTTACGAAGCGTCTCGAGAAATTGGACGCGCGGCCCCTCGAAGGGCATTTCGCAATGCGATTGCCGGGAAGATTGGCACGGGATATTAGAAGCCGATGGAAAACCAGTCACTCAAAGGTTATTTTCTACGATTTTATCGCAACCGGCGCGGCGGGCACCTACTTTCAAGTCGCGGCAAAGAAAAGTGTAGTGTTTGCCTCTCTGATCCCGAGCGGCGCGGCCGCGCTTAAGCGCGGCGTTACGGCGCGCGGCGCTGCATCGCGAGGATGCGCGGGGCCGCGTTACGTTATAATTACGTTACAGCGCCGGCGAGACCGCCGGTGGTTAATTGATCGCGACGCGCTTTACGACCGCAGCGATTTGTCAAGTTTAAAATCGTCACGAAGACGATCATAAAGTGATAGTGACAAATTTATTCACGGCGCCCCGTTACTCCGCGAATCCATTGAACGCCGACGTTCCCGCGATGGAAACCTGACGATCGGTACGGCGATAAGGCGATCAAAATAAGTCGCGGATAAGCGCTATTACTCAACGGCGAAGATAAACGTCGTATATCAGGCTAATCGTTCATCGTTTGAATATTATTGCTACTCGCGATCGGCCGATACGAACGTTCCGGCGTGATCGTATCGCGCGGTTAACAATCGATAAAAAATGGCAAAAAGTACTCGCGTAACCGTTCGCGACTGATCCGCGACACTTGATCCCGCGCGCTGGAAAACCGACTTGGCCGCACATTTTGAGCCCCCCTCCCCCCTGTCCTCGTCGGCGATGCCGATAATGCGTCTCGATGATCGCACGCGTATGCGTGCGCACGTCAGGAGCGGTTTGTGCCACTGACAGGTTGGCCCGTTTCTAGGACAGCCAGTTTTTCACGTGATTTTCGCACCGTGTTCAACGCGCGCCGCCACGGCCCGGTCTAGCCTTCTTTCTCGCGGCCGATCGATCGCGAGACGAAGATGATCGGCGGTAGAGACCCTGTAATCAGAGACTGGCCATAAGAGTTGGTCAAATTCCTGCGAGTGAGAGGGAAACATAGGCCGTCTCGCTCTTCTACGATCGTTACGATTCTCTCTCGCTCGCAGGAATTTGACGAACTCTGATGGCCAGTCTCTGATCGCAGGGTCTCTAATCGGCGGATTTGTTTCCTCCCCCTCGCGTCCGAGCGTTTTCACCGGCGCGACTTTTGCCCGTCCGTTCTTAGCGAATGTCCTCGGTTACCCTTCGAATCTCCGCCGTGTTTGCGTAATTCAAGGTTTTCGCCAGAGTGACGAAATCGCGGAAATATGCGCGCTGTTACGTGCATCCGGCCGCGCTCTCCGCCAGCCTCAAGAGATGCACGCTCTAATTCGATGATGCGGACTCGATCGACGCGAGTCCATGGCGTTAAATTCTTCGGGAAGGCCCGACAAGTGATTTTGAAACAATACGTACGACGTAATTGTACCTTGAATTGCACAGACTCTGAGAACTGATATTTATTAAATCCAGGGTTGGGGAAAGTTACTTTATAAAAGTATCTAGTTACGGTTACAGTTTTTTTCGCTAAAAATAATGTAATTAGTTACCAGTTACAAGTTACCAATTCTGAAAAGTAACGCGTTACAGTTACAGTTACTAAAGAAAAGTAACGAATCGTTACTTTGCGGTTACTTTCCTGCAGTGAAAATAAAAATATCAAATCTGCATTTGAATTGTAAAGTGTCGGGAAAGGCGTTTATGCGCAAATGCAAGGCCTAATGCGATCTGCGGAGGTTTAAAAAATATATAAAGTAACTATTAATGTAACTGAGTTAAGTTACAGACGGAGAGAAAGTAACGAAGTTAAGTTAGAGTTGCCAAAAAACAAGTAACTGTAACTGTAACTTCGTTACAGGTAACGAGTTACTTCCTAACCCTGATTAAATCCGATCGCAACGGTATATTGCTACGGCAGCGGTCTATGTCGAATATCTAGATTGGTTTTTCGTGCTAGTAAAGGCGCCGTAAAATACTATGTATACCATCGGAGCTTTTCGGTATTGTTAATTTGTCTAAACTAAGAAGATCGTGCAATAGTCGAGGCATTTTATTTGCCAACTAGTCCCCTAGACGCTCTAAACGATTATCTAAATTATTATTAGACACGAGATCTATAAGCTGAAATTGAACAGCAGCGATTACTTTTTACGACGCATTTATTTAAATTACATAAACTGGTTTATATACGCTTTGGATTACTTAGGTCCTTCATATCTCAGATTATTGCGATCTCAGATGTTCTAAACTGTTACTTGCACTTTACTTTGAGTATCCAGCTAATCTTGCACTTGCATCGCATTGGCACGTTCTTCGCTATAATTTTTCTCGTAGAGACGCAAGATTAAGATAAAGTTTATTCACATCTTTTTGCAGTTCTTTTTTCGTCAGATCGCTACCATTTTCGTTTGTCTGATCGCAGTGACTCGGCATAGATATGCGAGCACTAGAGAGAACGATCAAAGTGCAATAAAAATTATACATGCGACAGTAGCGCGCGCCGATTGTTATTGCGGTCAACGAAACGTATCTCTTTTTTTTTCATGGATAACATCGCGAATCGGAAACGGCGCTGGAACTGTGCAAAGTGTTCGTTTTACGTTTCAAAATCGGCATAATCTTCCGAAAACGATCGATTTTGAAAAGTCGCCTTATACACCACTGTCGACGACACATTCGCTTCGGAATAAGCGTATTCATTGATTACCGTCGCGAGATGTATGTAGTTCAAAAAATTGCTCTCTTGCAACATTTAACAGTCTCGGATCGATTACCAATATCGACCATTAAAATGCACGTGCATGCATGATCAATTGCATTGCGGACTATTCATTCCCGGGAGCTCAAAAATGCGCAAAAACTGTCGAATGCTTCTTGCGGCTTAATTTTAGTTCTAAGTTAATACATTTATGTTTAAAATTCGTCGACTACAGTACGCTCCCTCTGTAACGCGATACGGCTGGCAAAATTAAAAATGCAATTCACAATACGTTCCGTTTAGCGCGCGCGCGCGCTGATGCGGAATAAATTAAACTTTGTACATTTAAATTTAAGTATTATTTATATAATATATGTTAATGCGAAAAATGTGTGCGGGATGTTTCTAAAGGCATTCGTGATTTCCACGTTGCATGAAATATGAAAATTGCTTTGACGTTAATAAAAGCAACGCGGGGCGTACAAATTCGCGAGCGCGGATAAGCGTATCGGCTTATAAGCGCAGAGATTACTCCAATTAGAGCCTCGTAAACTCGAGCGAGCGACAGATGACCGATAACTGCGCGATACCTCTCGCCTTATCAGCGTCCAAAGACGGGCGAGACGACTCTGTACCGCCGATGCGGTTTCGGCGCGCTCCGTCGATCGACGGGCAAGTCGATCGCGTGTACGCACCGACACGTGCACACGCGGCGCTCGCTCATGTGCGCGTGTGTGCACACGCGCGTGCACACGGGCACCAGGAGCACGGGTATTTGGCACAAGGCCGACATTAGCATCTCTACCGGTATATCCCCTACCATTCCGCCGCGTCGTCGTCACGGCACAGCTCTATCCGCAGAAACCTGTATTCCGGTTATCTCACTCTCGCGGGAACCGAGAGAGAGACTGCCGGCGTCCGTCGCCATCGTGAGAAGGCGAAGGACCTCCTACTACCGCCCGAGGAGCATAGAAACCGTTTGGAAATAGGCACGGCCGCGGCGATTCGACGTCTCTCTTTTTTTTCCTCTCCTTTTTTTGCCCCCCTTTTTTCCCCTCCGTTCTCACCGGAGAACGCGCGTTTCCTTCATTTTGCGGCAGGGCGACTCGCGGCCTACGCGCATATCCGTTTCTCGAGTCCTTAAGATGGACCCTTCGCGCTTCGGTCGGGACTTCGCCGAAAGAGTCGCGCGTCCGTTCGAGCGTGTCAATGAGAATTCGCGTACACTGAAAGACAATTTTCGCTACTGTAGCTAATCACGGTCTGCTAAAAATATTCTGCTGCCATAACTATATAAATTGCTAAACCACAGCGTACGGTTTGCTGCCGCGCCTAATGCAATAGGCACAGTAGCCAAATATTAGCTGTCCATATTTTACAACTGGAATTTAGTTAACGTGCAATTTTTAGCTACATTTTTCACGTGTACGGTAAATTTTTCCGAAAACAGAAATAATTTCGCGCCTTATTTGTTAATGCCTGGAACTGCATTTTTATCATCATTTAAAATTTAAGTTAATAAGCTATTAGAGGCCACCTAATGAATAATTTTCTTGAGTAAAGTAATATTTTTTTGGATTAAGCTATTTTTGCTTCCTCATAGAGGAAGCTTTGTTTTTTATCATTGTATGTACTACCGTAGACTTCTATAGAAGCTGTGTGAACTACAACCTGAAACTCGTCGATGCATAGATGAGAATAAAGATAATGAAAGTGTGAATCCTAGTAAAACTGAGGTCCAGGCATCAATGAATAAGATTGTACGTATGTATCTTGTCTCGAGGGAATTCGAAAAACCGCGACAATCGTTTCTCGAGTGAACATTTCAAAATGCATTCTTTTCAGATAAGAAGAAAAGCTCCTTATCTTGATGTATTAATCGCTCGATAATTAAAAACTTATCAAGCGCTGTCAAATTATGCTCGCGCGCAACATACTTACTCCGCGTTTCTTCGAAGTTACGATAAGATATTTCTGAAAAAGATTGTTGACATTCTTCGTCATTAACTCTCTTGCGATGAAAGCCGGCCAATCGGCGAGGTGCATCTGATAAAAAACGTTTGCAATTTCATCTCACGACATTTCTTACTGGGACATACGCACACACGCGCCCGTAAGGTAATCGAGAACGTTCTTGTACATGAATTACCGTGTGCAATTTTTCCTTCAAAATCGGTCGAGACCACAAATTCGCCGACTCCGCTTGGTTTCCCGTAATTGACAAATCTCTAATAATTTTCGCATTTCCGAAGAATTCGCGTTTGAAACGCGGAAAAAGTTGTCGGGCGCACCCGCGGCGAGAAATTTCGAAAAATGCCCATATTTTACGCTCGAAAAAAATTGATTTTCATAGACGCGCGCACCATTCCCATATATGCGGTGCGTACGAACGCACGGCGGGGGAGGAGGGAAAGAAAGAGAAAAATTAATTATGCAATTATCCGCATGACACTGTAAAAGTAGGTCTATACCAACGGGTTTCGCCATCGGGGCGCGCTAATACGCGCGCGACGGAATTTCGAAATCGGCAGTTTCACAGTGTGAGAACGCTCGCAAGTCGGGCCGCGCGATCGGCGGGGCGAGTCGATAGATCGCGAAGTTGTAGTAACCGCTGTTACGGATCGTTCGCCGACTCGCGACTATTGGACTATATCACCGAATCGCGGAAACGCGACCACGTGCCGGCGATCACGGTGATCGCCGGCAGTTGCGTGCGGTAGGAAGTTTCGCTCGAGAATTTCCAGGTCGTCGTGGAATCGATACTCCGTCGCGATCGGATCGAGATTTCTCTCTGTCTCTCCTTTTCTCCCCCCGTCTGTCTCCGCCCCTCTACCGCGCTCATCTCGACCGTACGTCGAGGATTCCGCACGTCCGATAAGTAATGGGGCATCGAATGACACCTTAACCTGGATGACCGGTATATACACGCGCTGAAAGGATATGAGCGCGCGGCGACTCGCCGGATTAGCCGGTAGATGCGAATTGGCGAGATTCTAGTTCGCGTTTCACCCTCGGTGAAACAGCGGCGACCGGATGTCTAATGAGTGGAGCTCGGTTGCCTCTTCTTTTCCCTCCCTCTCTTTCTCTCTTTTCCAATCGGATGAAGTTGATTTCAAGCATCATTTGCGTGTTAAGAAACAAAAGTAACTATCGAGTACAGCATATGGCATAAATATAAGTGCAGTGTAGTATAATATGTAATATATATAAATAGAGGAAGAAAGAGAAAGTGTAGCGTTAAATAATAAGATGAAATATTTAATAAAACTGTAATCACAGGTTACAGTTTACTGTGTTCTTGATAGGATGTGATAAGTTGTCACGTTTGGTAATTAACTTGTGCGCGAAAGATTTACGGAACGCGCAAAGTTAGCTTCTTTTGGACCTGGTTACGTTGATCTCTAATTTTTGCGAGGGAAACATTAATAGGCTCGCTTGATGTAATTTCGAGGTAACTGGCAGTTTGCTGGATTTTTGGTTGGTAGTAAAAGAATATCGTATTTTTCGCGATTTAAATAAAATTATCTCCCTCTCATGTAACGCGCAATTTTCACTTTATATCCAAAAATGGGGTATATAATGTAATTTAGAATAATAATTGAATTTTCATATAATGCTAGTACAGAATAATCCGATGAGTGTAAAATGGAATAAAAATCTCGATAAATCAATATGTCTAAAGTTATATTCGGCGCTTTGCGAGAGGCACATAAAAACCGTATTGTGAGAATTTTTTTATTTTGAAATCGAGGCGTTAAACATCGCGGAATTTGATCGCCCGTAAAAATGTTATCGGTAATAAGAAGCAAACAATGCGACCATAATAATGTATGGTATTACGCAATATATTTATTTACGTCGTTAAATATGTTTTTCATTAAAATTCGAGGAATGGGTGATTTTTAGCCAATTAGAGCCGCGCAAAATGTCCCATGTTTCGCGTGTAAAACATATTATATTCCATAAATTTTAATATCATATAATATCAATGAATATTGTCTGGCCGTAAATTTTAACGGGCAACTCATACAACGCCCGCGTTTCTCGTTACGCTCTCGGAGTGAATTGATTGTAATTATTACGCGAGGCAGCGAATGCAAAACATCGCTTTGTTTCGTATCCTCTACCTACTTACTTTCCCGACTCCCACTATTCATATTTTCCTCTATTATATTAGGCAACGCCCGAGATCGGATTTGGTTTATTAGTATTACTGCTAAACAATGCAAAGTTTACCAAATAAAGTTCGCAGGTATTTACCAGGAAGCTCTACATAATGCGCTGCTTTTCAAGCGCGCTGTTATTTTACATTATTTTACATAGTATTATATCTTGCTCGTTAAAACAAGCTTTAAGAATAGTAGACATAAATTATTATCATGTCGAATGTCTTCATTTTTAGTCGACGATACAAGGAATTACTTAAATTTTAACGTATTATTAATGCTTTTTTAATTACATACTTTTTTAAATTTCGATCATAAGTAATTGGATAAAAATATATCAAGTTTTTTGGCGATACATTGTTTAGTGCAATGTGTACAAACGGAATCGCGTTACGAATATGAGTGAGATTACAGCTGTTAAAAATATATATGTACGAAATATTGAAAGATAAATATAAAATGTGTAACGGGAGAAAAAATATGTATAACGCGAGAATATAAAGAATGTTTTGCGTGAGGACGACGTTAATGTTACTAATAAAACGTGCGATATCTCGGCGATCGGGCGTGGCGAGGTGAATCTGGAAAATTTTTAACAACCGCGCGCAAGCGACTGCGAGGAAACGCGCGACACGTAACGAAACGGATACGTCGCTGCGAAACGAGCATAATATCGGTCTCCGTTATCGTCGGATGCACTTTGGGCTCGCAATTCGGTGCCCCCCTCCGTGCTCGCTACAAAGAGTTCGTTTACCCCGTTTATACGTGCGCGCGAGGCCGGCCGCTATCGGTCGATTCAGGCACGACATTCGACGAATGTCGAGAAACGAGAGCGGCGAGATAAGCTGAATTTAAGGCGCGATCCGCGCGCGGATCCCCCTCGAACGAGCAAACTGCGTTCAGCCGCTTGTTCAGTCGCGAATGTATGTATATGCAGCGGTCTTACGCCGTCAATGAACGAAGAAAAAGTACGTCGATGATAAAGAAGACATTGCTTTAAGAGGACCCCTCAGCCAAACTCCTTCGGCAATCTTTTTTTAATTTGGCAATTTTATAAAGCCAATATCAAATTTAGGTAGAACTACGAATTGAAAATTTCAAATACCAATATCTTTTTTATTAGACTTCTAAACCGATAAAATGTTCTGCTATGCGGTCCGCAACTTTCTCTGGTATTATTTTGTGCATAAAATAGCTGATAAAAAGGAATTACAAGCGCAAAAACTAGATTTGACTGTGTCGGTAAAGAAAATGGCTGAGGGATCCCCTTAAGACGTAAAGAATAATTTAAATCCTCGCGCGTACGTGATTTTCTCCGGAACAATTCGATAGTCAAGAGTCAGGTTAAGCCCTTACTTTTAAAGACAGAAGGAGTTCTATTAGAAAATATGTGTAATATGTGAACATGGTACATTTTTCTCCCTCTCTTGTTCGGTCGCGTGCAATTGTGTATATAATTTCGGAAGAGCGGATGTTTCACCCGCGCTTGCGCCACACGCACGTGTGGCAAGTAACTCCAAGAAGAAGAATATATGATTCATGCCGAAAATGCTATCGCGACTTTACGATCGCGCGCCGAACGAGCACCGTGTCGGCACGATAATCCTCGATCATTGCAACGTGGGTTTCGTAACGTCTATCGCAACCCATCGGCTTTCGGACATTGCGATATTTTTTCTCGAGTTTTCGTATTGGTCTTGCGCCACGGCTCAAACGTTATCACCGCGAATTCGCGATCGAATACCGGTTGGGGAGGGCTTGAGGAGATCCATTGTATTTTCGATGGACGAGACTGAAACGCTCGCAGCCGAGAAGTGGCAAAGTAGAGGAGGAAGAGACTGATGCGTGGGATGCAGCTGACGCGGAGCATCGCGTTGAAGCCAGTCCCTCGTTTTCAGCTCTTTATGCACTCGGCGCGGAAAGGAGGTGCCGAGATAAGCGCAGGTACACACCGCGATCGGATCTCACGGCGACGAATTGTCAGCAGTGGTGTCTATTTGAGGGAACGCACGGGTCCCTTCAAAGCGCCGAATATGTCTAGACAATGAGGCGGAAACGCTGCAGCGTTACGTTAATCGTTGCTTCTTTACCGTTACATTCTCGCATAATTGCCGCGCCATCATTTAGGATCCGTAGTTCGTTCCTGAAATCTTGAACCGCTACTCCCGAGATCCGCTCTTAATGTTGCTTCCTCCGTTGATCGCCCTTTCGCGTGACGGCGGGCAACGGCGATATTCTTCAACTTTCTTTTTACGCCATGCTAAATAACGAGCTCGTATGACATAATGGTAAACTACGTTCGCTTAACGTACGCGTGGAATATGAGCGAAACATGTTTCTGAAATGTAAATCTAGCTACGTGCATACATCTAAAATATAGATACCATGACTTTTGAATTTTCAATATAATTAACGCTAACGGTACACGATACTATTTTTCCTACTGGATTTCTTGCAAGAGCCAATAAGAATGCACACAGAGAAAACGATTTCTTTAGATTTAACAAATTTTGTTGTACATTTTCCGCGATACCGATTGGTTTTCTCGAAGCGCGGTGAGCTTCACTTCTCTTTTAGATTCATTGTGAATGAAGATTTGCAATTTAGAAATATACATTTGTGTACATCAATTATTGAGGTAAAATCTCTAATCTTGGTAATTAGAATTTAAGTAACAACGATTTTTGTTTCGAAACATTTTCTCGATTGAACAGAATTAATCGTTAATTTAATTAATACCAATAAGTCCGTGGAATAATACGCAAAACGTAGTAACAGTCACGGAACAAAGTAATGTACAATAAAATATTAAGTACGGAATTTTCCATTGCGTAGGCAGGCCAACGTTTTTTTGTTGTTTTTCATTCGGCGCGGTATCGTACGACGATTAAGCGGGCCAACGAATTCTCAACGTTTTTTTGTTGTTTTTCACTCGGCGCGGTGACGTACGACGTTTTTGCGTGCCATCGTGTACCTGAAGGTCTCACTCGCTCGCCGAACGTCGTGCCGGCAAGCAGTGGCGAGAGTCGCTCCGTGCGTATTATAGTATTACTTTTGTGCTATCGGTTTCCAAGACTCGATCGCGTTGAATGCAGGGATAAAACACTATTGATTTGCACATCTTTACTAGTAACAAGTAACGTTCCTTGATTAATTACTAAGTTTCTACAACTTGTAACGAGAAACGAATTGCATGTTGAGGCTTGCTCTTTATTAACGTATACATATTTCGCGAGACTAATTCGTCTAAAATATGAATGTACATCGTGGTACTTTGTCGCGGTTACATCTCGTTTACGCACCGCGCTTTTAATTATCTGTCGATTTCGTGTAATCTGTTCCATTTTCGGAAAAAGAGAGAAATTTGTACGACTTGGGCGTTCGCGCTGTAATTCGCTCTGTCGTTCTTCACAACTCGTACGGGCAGGAATACAGAAAGTCGCTTATTGCACGTCGTTAACATTATGTAAATGATCTCGATTAACTGTTGCGATTAATAACTACTGTTTATCGCTGGATATTTTGTTCACATAACTTATCTCGAGGATTGGATTGAATGACAAAGATTGTAAAATATCGTTTCGTTGCGGACTAATAATAACTTACTTCTTTACCGCAGATTATGCCTCCGGTGCTCGCGTTGCGTTTTATATCGCCAATTCAAAAGTGTTTTATCCATTATCCTATTCTTCCGCATCAAAAATGCAAATTGTTAGTTTGAGCAATTTGTATGACAGAAAGTCACGCGATATTTGTTAATAATATTTCGTGCGTTTCGCGGTATTTCACATCGTGTACGGGAGTGTCCGAAATTTCGGGCGATCGATAATTTTTGCGAGTGAGTGTGTAAATGCAACAAGGAAATCTGAGAGGAGGAGGAGGCCGAGGGGGCATCGGGCAACGGCGGAGAAATCGTAAGGTAAGTGTCTTACAATTCAATATATTATTTGTTACTTGTGCAAATTAAAGCATCTGTTCTGTGTTTTTATTTTATTTATTCAAATGATTCGGACGAAGATTCGAATAAGTGTTAGAGACAAAACCATACGTATAAAATTCTGCGAGTTTATATTTAAAAGGAAGACTTTTTCAGTATTCTATATAATTATTTTTATAAATACCCATTTTTTGAAATATAAAATATGAAGTATAATATATTTAGTACAATAATTTTGATTTGACACAATTCGTCTATAATAATCGTATACATATTTGTATTTTTACAGTTGAACATATATAGTTACCGATGTACAACTCTGCTGTTGCGAATCGTATAAGTGAGTGATAAATTACTCTTTATTTTAAATTGACGTTGCGCATACGATTACTTCTTTGCATGTATAGAAATTTTTTAAAATAAACCATGGCCAGCCACAAACTGCGCGCACGAAGCGCGCGTTTTGACATCTAAATGATATTACTATTTTATTCAAACAACATTACTGTTTGATAGGAAATATGTGAAAAGAATGTACATCTTTTTCGATCTACATTAGAATTTTCCCTTCATCGGAAAAAGAAAGATAAACACTGAATTAGCACACTATGTTCAGTTATATAGAATAGACCATAAGACTATTAGACTGCGTCTGCTGATTGGCTCTCGCGCGTAGTCCAGTAGGAAAAGTAGTATCGTGTGCCGCTGGCTTGAGCCTAGTTTCAAACGTCGCTTAACTTTAATCTTAGTTTAATTATGTTTGTCTTTTTCTAAAGTAACAGTTGGAAAGAGACAAAGAACGAATTAAACTAAGCTTAAAGTTAAACAACGTCGGTGAAACCGGGCCTTGGACAGACAAATGCCCGATCGGAACGAACGTTAGATTTGGGCGAAGCGTTTTACAGTTCTATTGAGAAAGCACGGATAGGAAAATCGCAAAGTCTATTGCTCGATGCAAAGAGATGCAAACAAATTCAAACTGGACGTCTGACGTAAGCTTGTTGATCAGATTTTAATATCAATATGCACTTTTTTGTCGCGGCTAATATTAAATTCAAATCTCAGCGCGCTCGACTCGAACTCTTGAGAACCAAAAAATAATGTAATGCGCATCGCGCGTGAACGTCGCAAATCAATTTTCTAACAGGCGAAAAAATTAATATTCTATTCACGCCCCTTCCGTTGCGACGTGACGCGCCAACGCTGCAAGATTAGACGCAAGTCACGATTTTCGGTCAAAAGACCACTGCGAAAATTTCAATAATGAATCTGAAAAACTGCGTTTGTGCACTAAAGTATATATAACTTCCAATGTTTACTCGTTTCATAAAAAGCTTACGCAAATTCCTCGATCACGAGATACGTTGAAATTATATTTCTTTGAACCTACTAAATTTTTATTTATACTTGTACTAAAACATTTGCTAGATTTGAAGAAATTAGATATGAATTCTCTTAGAGATTTCAGTCTTAATTAAATAAAATTTTGTTTAAGAATGCTGGAGCGATTCTGCACTTTTGGTATCTTTTGGTCCTAGAACTGTCGATTCGTGAAAACATTTGTGTAATATACAAATTACGTGGCTTTTGTGTACAGACCGACAGTGTCCCACTATTCAGATTAAGTGAACGAACAGCATGGTATCATTGAAATTAAGTTTAGAAACCTAACAAAAAATCTATTCACTCAAATAAGTTATAGGTTACAACCTAAACTTAATTTCAACGATACCATGCTGTTCTTTGACTTAATCTGAATAGTGGGACACTGTCGGTGTGCACACAAAAGCCACATAATTTGTATATTACACAAATGTTTTTGCGAATCGACAGTTCTAGGAGTAAAAGGTGCCAAAAGTGCAAAATCACTTCAGTATCCCCTTAAGGTAAGAGGAAATGAAATGAGTCTAGTAAGGTCAAAGTTGAAAGAAAATTTGTTGGATTTGAAAGAAGCTTTTCTGGGTGTAACACGCGATCGGAAGATGAAGCGATCGCGGATTTTCTTTCGGTCTCGTTTTTCGGGTCGTCCGTCCGAGGATTACGGGCTGTACAGGAGCTCGCGGTGATCACGCGGCGGACTTGAACGCTCGGCACCCGTGTCGGCGTTTCCGTCGACCGGGCCTGCGAAAGAGCATTATTTCAGCGCGTGCGATTTTATCGCGGCGACGAGCGGCGGAATTCAGGATCTGCACCTGGCAGCCCTGGCAGCGGCCGGATCGACGTCGCCGGCGCGCTCCGAGTGACATTATCATCGCCACCGAAATAGCGCGCTGATAAGGTCGTCTCCCGGACGCGCGGCCAACGACGCCGCGTCTGCTCCCAATAGAATTCCATTAATCTGGCTTACGACGATCAGTATGCGACGGCGTCGCGCCGTATCGATAATTTAACCCAAGGATGGATAGCGCGTTCTCCTTGTTTAATGAGCGGTGCGGCGAGGGAGAGGAGGGCGGGAGGACGACGGGCGGGAGCGGGGGCATCTTTTTGCGCGCACGCCGCGTTAGTCGCTGAGGCAAACGCCGCTTGCATTATTTGCGAAAAGTATTAGAGCAAAAAAGAGCGCTTTTAATCGCCGCACTCGCGAACGCGCGCGCGCGCCTTCTTTTTTAGACACACATGCGCCGCACGCGTTTAAAACACTTGTGTATATATAATAGCGACGCTACACGCTGCCTCAGAAAATGCACGCGCACGCGACTCGGAGTTCAGTTAAAGCCGTACGGGGACATCTCAATTATCTTGCAATTAAGCGAAATGTAAATTTCATGTCCCGAATAAATTATTGCGGTGCCCGACGAGTCCCCGCGAGGGAATTAAGTTTCCGCTTATTCTTGCGGGCGCTTCTCGATGCTCTACATATTTCGTCGGATTTTGATAAATAAATACGTGCGCGACTGACGCGTCATCTCGCTCTGTCAGGAATTCCCGAGTCAACTGCACGAACATGCGACGAGATCATGCGACTTTATCGAAACGTAGTTTCCGTCTTTTTTCCCGTCACCGGCGATTTTCACGCGTGGCGATCGAATCGCCGGCGCGCTAATTGTCGAGAGGAAAGGGGGAAGAAGCGGGGAAAAGACGGAGACGTTATCCATCGTCGCAATCGCTGTCCATCGACTGCGGCGCAGATAATTAAGTTTACCGGGAAAGACGCACACCCAGAAAAAATTTATTTAGGTTAAACAAATGAGATACGTTTCCTTGAATCTACTAAATGATTTATTTACTTTTACTAAAACATTTGCTAGATTTGAAGAAATAGATATGAATACTCTTAGAGATTCTGGTCTCAATCAAATAAATTTTTCGTTAAGGCACAGAAATCACGCCGTTTCTAGAATAAAAATTCATTAATAATTTATTCGACATTTATTAATAATTTACAGAAAACAATTAGTCCGAAAGCACGGAGCAATTCATTAATATTTAAATGCGCGTGTCCTTAAAGCCGTCACTTTCCGTTGGATGAGCCTCTGTTTGTCTATTTTCATTTACACAGGAAAAATAATATTAAAAAAAATAGGTTTAGTTTCAACGTGAAAATCTTGAAACGAGATTATAATACGTTAAAACAAGAAAAACTTACTCGAATGAAGCAATTTTATATAATTCAATCAAGAAAAATATATGCTTATTATTTAAGAATAATTTTCTCGAATGGGCAGAAAACAATATTGGATAGAAGATAGCACATTTTCAGATCGAAGATTATAATGATTAAAATAATTTGATTGTCAAAATAATTACGTGTATTCTTGAAGTGATAATTATAGTATTTAAATAAGACTGCAATATTGTTGGAATGTAAAAGTTTTAAATGCTTTCAAGAAGATTATAGATTGTTGCGTATATAGAAAATAATAAACGTGTTAATTTCTCCTTGCGAGAGTTGATCTGACACTTGCGTTTTTTATGTAAGAACACTTGGCTACTCCTGCGAAAAGAATTCGCTGGCGCCCGCGAGGACGCGCAAATTCCAACGTTTAATTTCGCCGGGAGAAAAACGCTGCGTCGCGGATGAGGCAACGGCGATTATGCAAATAAAGACGCGCGTCTCGAACGACGATTTTCTTACGGAGAACAAACAGCGCGCGGATAAAGAGCACGAGATGCATTAGCGAGGCTAATTCGTGGCGATAATTATATACTAGTTTCGTAGCAGGTTTTTGCGGCATTAAAATTGCGACGCATCGTCGCCGCGTCGTTGTGATCGATATTGTGACGCAGACGTGTCTTTCGCATCGCGCGAGATCACGAGATTTCGCGCTGCCATTTAATTATGCCGCTTGTTACCGGGAGACGCGTACTGTGCGCATCGCGCGGTCCCGCGAAATCAATGAGAGACTTAGGCCCAGTTTCACAGTAGCTAGTTAACTTAACTAGTTGTTAAGTAGCGATGCCAACCACTGAAACAAAATTCGGTAAGCTATTTACAAGGTTGGATTTCGACAAGTTGCATTTTCGCAAATAAGCTTCAAAAATATTATCTATTTCTTCAAATCTAGCAGCTTAGAGGAAGTAAAAATTCAGCAGATTCAAAGAAACATGATTCCAACGTATCTCATTCGTTTAATCTAAATAAATTCCTCAAAAAGTATCGCAACCATTCCGTCCATCACTGCACGCGGTAACTAAATTTCAGTTGTAAAATCTGGACAGCCAATATTTAGTTGCGATAGCTAAATATTTTGCTACTGCGCCTATTGTATTAGATTCGACAGTAAACCGTTTGCCGTGCTCTAGAAATATATACAGTTACGGCAGCAAAATATTTGTAGCGAGCCGTGATTAGCTACGGCAGCGAAAATTCTTTTCTCAGCGTGTTACGCCGCGCGGTAGGATCGTTCCGAAATACATCGGTCAAGTGCGACCGGTCGAGCAAGCCGGTCGCTGCGGCGCGGTGGCGCTCGGGCGAGCCCGGCGAAGCGTGGCGCGCATAATTTGGACCACCCTGTAGCGGAGGAGTGAGGTAGGTTAGTGAATCGACGGGCGTTATCTGGATGCACGGTACGTGCAGACGGCCAGTACGAAACAACATGTTGTCCGAGTCAGCGAAACAGAGACACTTTAAGCAAAGCTGGCGAGTCGGCTTCGCGGACGGCACTTAGAGCGCACTTTCCACACGTGCACTTGCACGCGCGCGCGCGCGCGCGCGCACACTTCTCTCCGCGCGGCGCGGCGTGCCGTCGTCGAGGCGCGCTTAAGCGTCCATTTTCGCGGAAAGTAAGACACCGTCGTTATCGTAAAGCGAACGTTTTCCCCACCGAAAGTGCGCGCGCGTTCGCGTACGAGTGTGCATCCGCGGGGGCACGTGCGCGCGTATGCAGATCGCCAGTGTCGCGGCAATAGCAATAGCGAGCGGCAATATAGCGAGCGGCGCGGCGATAAACGCTAATAATCGACGCGCCGCGGGATCGTTGTTTCTACGAGAATCACCGGTGCCGAGAGGAGACAGAGAGCGAGAGGGAGAGAAAGAGAGATTGTGCGCGCGTGAGAGAAACAGGTTTGCGGTTTCCGCGGATCTCCCGGAGAGCCGTCCGGTGCATTTCGGTGCCGAGCGCCGCGAAGTCGGTCGAGAATTATCGTTGGCGCGATCGTCGCCTCGCTTCCCGGTAATTGCCGCTTATCGTAATCTCGAGCGATATCGCGCGCGGCAACGTGATTTCCGCCGCGGTGCATCGCGGGCCCGTTGCATCGCGGCGCGGCGCGCTCTCCCTCTCCCTGCCGCTTGCTCGCCTCTCCGATTCTTGCCAGCCGGAGGATTCGGTTCGCGAGTGATTAGTGCAATTAGGCAACGCCGTCCGGCCGCGAGTGTTGCACCGCGCCGCGACGAATCGCGCTCGCCAGTCCGCGAGTGTAGCCTGATAAAAAGTATCGCCGACGCGCGCGCGCGCGCGCGCAAATCGCCGTTTGCGCGCGCTCCGCGAACTGGAGCGAGTCACAGTCCGCGGGCGATCTCGCGTTCGCGTTGACAGTTTCCGCTTCCCGAAATTCGAACCGCTCGGGCGCGAAACCGCGCGGATTCGACGGTCCGCTGTGAAGAAGACGTCGACACGACGGCTTTTAAATCTGCGACTGTAGTGACCATTTGTGCAGAGACCGATCGCACGCAAGCGGCCGTGCGCGTGTAAACTCACCGGCTGGAGGCACGGGGGGAGGCGTAACACGGTACGTATACACTTTGCGGCAAATCTGCGGTATTGCACGCCGTTAAGGGCCGGTTTTCAGGCCCGTGTCCAAGTTCTAGCATCGTGGACACAGGCCTTTACAAACGTCGTCCAACGGGAAGTTAATCGATTCTTCCTTTCTTAGATATTAATAGAAATAAAGACAGCGGGTCGATTAACCTCTGGTCAGGTCAAACTGGCCCCAAGCGAGAGGTTTGCGATCGACGAGCGTCACGCTCGCCCCGGCGGCTAGGCGGGGGGGTTGTCGGTAATTCGCAAAGCCGCGAGCTGCTTCGCGCGACTCCGCCCGAACTCCGCGCGTTCAGCGGCGAGTTTTCAGGACGGGCGGAAGCTAGGCTTCTTCGAGGGGTTCGTGGAATCCTTGGTGCGCAGATTTAAACGAGGTTGATCTCGCACGTCGGATAGTCGGTCGATGTTTGCGCAAAGTGAATTGGCAATTTAGTAAATGCAACTTCCTCCCAGCGCGCGTCGATGAATACGTTAATGTTTTTTGCGTATGCCTCGCACCTCCGGGTTCGCGCGCTCGATTCTCTCGGCTCGCGATTTACGATAATGGCGCAAGATCGCCCTCTCGGCGTTTGCGTTATTTCCTCTCTGCTCCTTTTTTTTCGTCGCGTTAGCGTAACACGTATTTGAAAGAAAGAAAAATGAAATAGCGAAATGTTTATATAAAGTACTATTGGCGTTACGTAAGAAATCGTAAATGACATGCAAATGAAATTCTTATTAGGTGACGCAAAAATGTGAAGTTAGATCCGGATCCATTTTTGCTTTATGACCTTCGGTAACACGAGCAAACATGTTTTTCTGCCGGCGGCTGGACATACTCGAGGCAAAAAAGAGCCTGCTATCAATCTCCTGCAATTTTAACACGACCGTGCTAAATGCAGTTAAGCGCGTGCAATATCTCAGATTGCGTGGATAAAAATTTCGCGACTGCTCCCCCGGTTTACCGGGACGATAAGAAACGGATAGTTGTCGCTAAAAGAGCCGTGTAAATAACCCAGCGGACACCGAGCATCAATTACATCGCATTTATGTTACAATTTCTCACTCAACAATGTAAATGTAATATATGGTACAACACATGCGTTATATCTTAATGATATGTAGCTTTTTAAAACGATCTACACTGGTCGATGTTTTTATTTTAAGAAAACGACGTTTCAATATTTATTAATTCGTAACGTTAGTATTTTCTTGACCATAACCGGCATCTTTTAATAATACAGAAAATTTATTGCGAAAAATACGAGGGGGAAGCCGCTGAGGGCATTGTGGTGTACAGATTTGCGGCATTACTGGGCATTAAGGGCCACTTTTGGGCGAGTTTCTTAGTTAGGCGAAACTACTGGCGATATTAAATCTATTTGTGTGTTATATTTTACATTTGCATTGTTGAGTGAGACACTGTAACATAAATGTAACGTAACTGATACTCGCTGAAAGCAACTTACGTTTTGAGAAATTGAAAGAGAGAACATTCAAAGAGATCGCCCCTACATTGCCTTGTACGGTCCGTATTTTGAACACTTGAGAAATCATCGTACAATAAGACGTACACGATAAGAAATATATCTGTACCTGAGAGGTCAACTGTCGTGACTGACATTTAGCAAATTTATACGGAGAGCCGAGATCAACTTGCGTTTCCATAAGCTGCTTTTTAATAATATTTTTATAACACTCCGAAGTTTGAAAATATTTTTTCCAAAAAGAAATTAGTAAATGTATTTTAATATGCATATCTTCAGTATGAATATTTTTTCAAAAGGACAATGAAAAAAATAATAAAATAAACGATTAGAGCGTTCAGTTGAGATAAGAGTCTCGGAATCGGCAATTCTGTAGTCGCGACAGTTCACCGGCCACCGTGAAGCGCAGATGTCCTAAAAGCATTAGCGCTTTAACAGTACAATCGACGGGGAGCTGCGATAATTTTTGCGACCGACATTGCACAGTCATGTAGAAGCGATTCCCGCACGCTGGTTTTCGGGCAGACTCCTCAATTAAGCGGAGGGACCAGACGATCCTTAAAGGGGATCAGCCGGTTCGTTGTTCTCGCAGATAGCGACCTTTCGACTCGGTCGAGTATGTACTGTTGTTGACGGAAAGTCATCGCCTCGAAGGGAATCGCTTTGATTCGATGTTGAGCGCGACAACTCAATGGACCAACGTCGCCTCCTCCCCCTCCCGCGGTGCTGCTCGTTGCCGTCGTCGTGCGCGCTGATAAAGCCGAATGATAACGAGACGCGGCCCGGCGCGGCGGCCGCGTTTACCTCACCGCGCGCCCAAGTGCAATGCTACGAACTATCACTTTTCTCGCGCAATAAGATCACGCGCCTGGATACGTGCCGTAACAATTGCGAAACCTATTGTGGAGCGCGGTGTATGAAACCGCAGTCATTACGACGCCTACGTTAAGCGCGCGGATACGTTACACGCGGCGAGGGGGCGAGCGGGGGTGGGTTCGTTCTTACCGAGAGCGACCGCCGCGATTCACTGTTAGGCTGTACTGTTGCCGCAAGTTATGTTACGGGGCGTTATTCGACGCTGACTGCTAAACACGCGGGTTTATTCCATTATCTGCGCGATTGAAATTTTTACAAGAGCTATCTCGACTCGTTGATCGTTGGTCTTTTACCGGTTACGTGTTATATTTATGCAACTGCGTGTTTTTTTAATTTACACGGATCTGTGCGCTTTGAGGATTATATTTTGGATCGCGCGGCGAAACCGACGACAGGCTCGATTTGTTGTCTCCGGCGTACCTCGGATAATTTTGCGGATCAGTAAGAATCTTGAATCCGTCCATGTCGATCTTGACGCAGACGCATCTAAGCGAGTGGCGACGATTAATCTGTCGAAGAACATCAAAGGCGAGGGTGTCTTAGCTCGAGATGTTCAATTCCTGTTTAAATAGCCGGCGCGCGTAAACAATGGAGATCAACGGCCCCGGTGGAATCGTCCGCCTGTTTCTTAATGAAGTGCCTGGCTCTTTCATCATCCCTGGCTGCGGTTGTAGATAATGCACGACGAACGGAACGCAAATACACAACCCGACTTGCGCGCGATCGAGACGAGCGCGTCCTTGTACAGAGATTCCTCCTCGTGGAGAGAAAGAGAGAGAGCGAGAGAGAGAAAGAGAATCACGAGCTCTCTGATAAGATTAATACATTTCTCCCTGACGCCTGCTACGGCCAGGGAGAGCCGTAACACTTGATTTCTAAAAGTTCTTTTAGGCTGGTTCTATAATAGACGCAGCAAGAAATCGACCAATCGCAGCCAAATACGAAAACAATCGACTGTCATTGCTGCGTCTATTGTAGAACCAGCCTTAAGCCTAATCTACAATGTGCTCTCTGCATCTAGAAACATTCTGCTTTATATAAAGAAATGAAAACGCTTAAAACTTTTGTCGTACAATGCATAATACCCGACTTGTCAACTTTTTTAAACGTGAAAATTTTTTAAACGTATTTGTCCACTAGAAAATAGAACGTTTCCAGACGCAAAGCGCATACTGCAGCTCGGGCTTTAGCAAACGTTGTCGTTCTGCGACGTCAGCGGAGCGCTTTAATCGATGCTCGAAATAACAGTCGCTTCGTCGTCTCAGTCCCGAGCACATTTGCGGGAAATCGGGGGTATTTCGGGACAGTTGGACGATTTGATTGTTTCCGACTGACAATCTGTTGTAGTTTTATCTCTACAATGCAGCGTCTACAATGGGATCTTTGAGACGTGAGATTGAAGAAAATGGCCAATCGATTATTCTCCCCACATTCGATTGTAATAAGTCCGTGGAGGGGGGGGGGGAGAACCGCTGAGGGCATTGTGGTGTACAGATTTGCGGCATTACTGGGCATTACTAGGCATTTTTGGGCATTAAGCCTTGCTGGGGCATTATTAAGATAAAATAAGATAAACGAATATAAATAAGATGAAATAAGATAATAAGATAAAGTAATGCCCACTGGGCATTAGTAGGCATTGGTGTGCAAGATTTTGGTCAGCGGTTTGCCCCTCGAATAAGTCACTTTCTTGAATCTTACTTCTCGAAGATCTCATTGTAGACACCGCACGAAGTATCTTCATGTCGGACGTTACAATTTGGGTTCGTAGTATCTTTCCCTTTTCCCTATGACAAATAGTCTCGGACGAGGCAATATGATTTCGCGCGTTGATACCGGGGCTCTTTCTTCGCGATTATCACCCCGTCGCGTCGCGGGTTATTGACTGACATAGTCGCGCGAGCGTCGCGTATGAGTCAGACCGTCCGTATCGGGTTTCAGATTGTTTAGAGCGTCGCAATCGATGCAATCGGGATTGAACCGTGGATCGATCGAACGGCGCGATATTTAAAAAAAAAAAGAAAAGAAAGGCGTAATCGATTCATTGTTACCGCTCGCGCGCGACTGTGTGTGCGGGCAACACAATTCCGCTAATTGCGCTTTATCGATACCGATGTGTACCACGCGCTTTGACGGTCCATTCGTGCGGCGCGATCCGAAAGACGAATTCGAGCTGCGGCTCGACCGCATCGCGGTCGAATTTTAACTCCCGCGAGTTCATTTAGAGCGAGCGTTTAACTTGCGCTCCGCGGTATCGCGCTAGTTACGATAGTTCGGCGCGCGCTGGGAATTCGAGTTCGACCGCGGTTGATTTCCCGCTTTATGATATGCGATTCGAAATCTCTGAATAACGGTTAACGTGTGCTGCACGAACTCAACGTCAAGATAGCAGTGCGCGATTAATCGCGTCTGATCCCCGGAAAGAGATGCCGTTTGTTATCTACGGTGTTCTTATAAAACGACATTGAATTAGATATCTGGGTGTCAGTGTCAGTTCCGTCACATTGTTTCAGGATGCCGCGTTTTAACTTTAACGCTATATGTACAGTTTTATTCATTAATGCCTGGACCTGCATTTTTATATCATCATTTTTCTCATCTATATAAATCACTGAGTTTCAGGCTGTATGTATGTACACCACAGACTTCTATAGAAGCTGTGTGAACTGCAGCCTGAAACTCATCGATGTATAAATGGGAGTAAAGATTATGAAAATGTGAATCCTGGTAAAACTGAGGACCAGGCATTAATGAATAAGACTGTACATTAGGAATCACTGATGCCTTGCCACATGAACTTGTGCACATACAAATACATTTATACATTTTGTATATATGGTATGTAGAGCGATGGACAGAATGCGACACTTTCTTTAGGTGACGTTCCACAATCTTCTTCTCCGAGGCATATTTTACTCGATGGTCACATTCCAAAACCATTTTGAGCGTATTTCAATGTATTTCTCAAGTAAAATCATCCTCAGAGAAAATGTTTTGGAACGTAAGCCTGGATCTAAATGCGTTTCTAAACTCACATCGCTGTACATGAAAAATGTATATGTACACTGACCGGCAATGAGTCGTTTCGCGAGAGGGGAATTGTTGTCCCCCCCCCCACTCGTGGATAATTCGCCGATCGGCTAGAGTGAAGAAACAAGTCACTTCCCCTCTTACGAAACGATGCATTGCCGATGACACTATATTCTATCTGTGCCTAAATTTATACGGGAAGTCGTCGGCAATTCCTTAGCGCATAATTTCAACGTTACGTAATGTGCAAATAAATTACATCTCTCCTTCCCGCGCCTTATTTTCTCGTTTATCGCGGAAATTATTAATGCCAATGATTAACATTGCGATAAGGTCAGAGAATTCCGCGCAATGCGAGCGGTTTAAGTACGGTATTTTTAGCCGCGACTTTTATTCGCCGAGTTATTCTTCCCGTACTCGACGTGCGCGCTCGCGCGATGCTCGCGAACTCGGTACGAGCCCGACGGTTTGACGAACCTTTCGCTCGTACGCAGGGCGTCTCGCGTGCGTACGCACGCCGGCACGCATTCGGATAGGTCGCGGTGGTCGGCAGGACAGCGGCCGCTTTGTTTCAAGAGCGCTCTGAGCATAACCGTCGATGTCGGACCACTTTTCTGTGTCATGCATTCCGTACAGAATCGCTTGCAATTTCTTCCACGGACTACAGGCAACGATAAAGTTTCCTCTATCGTTAAAGATCATGGCTTTTCTCGCGGTGATTATTACATTAAGACCCGGTCTCACCAACGTTGTCTAACCGTAAGCTTAGTTTAATTTGTTCTTTGTCTCTTTCCAACTGTTACTTTAGAAAGGGACAAACGTGAATTGTACTAGGATCAAAGTCAAGCGACGTTTGGTGAAACCAGGCCTAAATAGCTTGGAGCTGTTTAACAGTTTCGGTACGTTCGTTATCTTCTAGACGTTATGAGGAAAAAAATTCGGTTTCTTAATTTTTTTGTTCTATTTTTCTGTCGATAGTCCAGTGCACCATTTTTGCATTTCTGTTCAATTGGCTCGTGGATTCCGGGATGACAGCTCGGAATCGAATAAAATCTGAAACGTCGAATAATAAATGCGGTGAGGTGGCGTAGGTAGCGCTTAAACGGGGAAAATATTAAGTCAATTAGGATACGCGGCTTTCAGGCATAAAGTGTTTGCTCAGACGCGGTAAAGAAAACCGCAAGTGTGTAATGTCATTAGGAACGTGTGGATAGACATAATGTTGGATGTCTCGAGTATTAATTGCCAAAGAAATATAAGCGTATACCGTTCACTTCTACTCTTTTAAATAGAGGAATTCGCTAACTCTTATTAGCACTTGATTCTCAAGCACCTATCTCGTAGATTACAACGGAGGGTGATCTTACTTTTCAAATATGTAAAATTACCGTAAGTAAGGCAGCGTTTGAGATCACAAGCGCAGATGTAACTTTCTTTCATTCGGACGAGGAGAGAAATGCGGTAAGTGTCCGGATATTGCGAGGGTAAAAATGGAAAAGTATGCGAGGTTGTGTTTGCGGTCGAACATTTATTCTCGCGACGTACAGACATTTTGAAAGTTGAACTGTTCGACGAAGACGGGCGCCGTGCGATAGCGCGCCATCGACGGACGCGCTTCGTGAATCGGCCTGTAGCGATGCATACGTAGCCATTGGAGCACGCCGCGAATGGCGACGAAAAAGAAAGGGAATTCGCGAGGGCGCGGGACGAGCGCGGCAGCAGAGACGTGAAAGATAGAGAGAAAGGCGAGGAGAACGAGGCGCGGCCGTATTTTCGGGTGACCGTGGCCCTGCCCTCGGTTTCGTGGCATCGTTTATGTGCCACTCGGTGCGCTCTACCACTATTTCGCCGAGCGCGTGTGAGCGCACACGTGTGTGCACGATGCATCCAGCGCATTTATATTTGGCCGGAGGGCGAAGCGGATTCGACATTGGCGTGGTGTTGGCGCATGCAATCGCCCGTACGTGTGCGCGTGTGTGTTGGGTGCACACATACGTTTGTGCATATGCGGAGAGGGTCAGTGGTTCCGGCGGTTTTATTATTCGGCACTGCGCACCGAGTTAACCCAGGTCAGTGTGTGGTGAAAAAGCCATACGTTCGGCGAGACTGCCGCACGAGCGTCCGCGCGACGAAGCGGGAAGAAACGCGAGGAGAAAGGAGGGAAGAGGCGAGAGGAATGGCGAGCGGGAGGGTGGCGGGGAATAGGGGGCGACGCAAATGTGCACGGTGTGCTGTGCACGCGCGCACGCACGCATGCATGCGCGCACGCACGCTCGCGCGCGCGTGCACGCACACACGTCCGAAGTGCATTCGCGATGCGGACGACCGTCGAACGCCCGTGTCCGTTGCCAAACCAGGCTGCGCCTGCTCGTCGCGCTTCGCTCGCTCTCGAACCCGAGCGAGTTTTGCGCGCGACGTGAATTTTCAATATTCTTTCCGCTCTTTTCGCGACGGCGAAGAATAGGCTCTAAATGCAGAATGTATCGCGCGAGAAATCGATTAATTCTATTCGTTCACGGCGTGACGCAGGGAGAGAGAGAGAGAGAGAGGAGAACAGATTTGTAAATAAAAAAAACATATTTCGAGTTTTACTTTTCATTACGCGGAACGTGCGCGAATACACGTGTTTTGAGATGAAATAAAAAAGATAACGTACACGTTGCATTCTCTCTGACACAAGTCGATAGATAGCGGCCAATATTATTCGCGTATCCGTCGATGCAATTTCGCCGGAGCTCTCTATTAATACTTAGAGAAGGCGCGAACAGTCGCGATGTCCGCGCGCGGTACTGCGACGCGCCGAGGCAGGGATGGGACCTTAAATGTGTATCGTGATATCGCTAGAATTATCAGGTGATAAATAACTTGCGAGATAATGCTTTAATCCGAGATCTGACGAATCCATTTGGCTAATTAGACGAGTGCAACGAAATCCTTTATCCGTCACATTTAATTTTTCATTATTACTATACTGCTCTCTTTTATACTCGCGTGCTCCCACACTCGGACTTCTCTCTCTCTCTCTCTCTCTCTCTCTCCGCGTGTGTGTGTGTGTGTGTGTGTGTGCGCGCGCGCGCGTCGAAAGAGCCGCCGTGAGACTGGCGCATTGTTAGCACTCAAAATTAGAGCAACTGATATCTGTCCTGGAAACACTGAAGCCTGCGCGCAGCACGTCGCTTCATACAAAAAAGCCACGGACGTAAACTCGATAGTTGAAAATGCCGAACGAATATTCCGGTGAGCGACAAGCGTTGTATTTTCGCTTGGACGATAAACGTATACATAATTAAAAGCGCATACCTCGGAGATGCAATACTTTTGCCGTTTATCCTACTGCACGCGGTAATAATCCCCTCTTGTTTTTTTTTTATAATTTCATGCAAATAGAGCTATTAAGATGCAATATTCTTATCACCGCAGAAGTTTCTTAAATCGTCTACTACGTTCGTCGGTCGCGTTGGACTAATTATATCTGCGCACGCATAGAACGAAAGAAAAACTTGGAGCTCGGCGCCGATAACGATTCGCGAATATCGAATACGTAAGAAGCGCATACACGAGCGAACTAATATCAAAAGCGTAAAGTCCAAGGTGACTTGTCTAACGAACGATGATGAAATCGTATTGAAATTTTGTAAGCTCTGCTCGTCAGTTTAATTCGAATCTACGAATAGGCGCACAAAGGTCGTCCGAATCGAGCACCGTATCAGCGCGAATTGGAAAAGGTGCACGGCAGGATAACGTCCCTCTCGTTCACTATGCCCAAAATTCTGGATTGCAGCAGCGCTCGTCATTTATTTCGCCCCCGTATGAAATGGACGTACGTAACGTAATTAGAATTGAGCCGACGCGCCCACAGGTGTACGACGTCCTCCTCGGTTCCCATCGAATTACCGCGCGGTGCCCTTGAGACAAAAGCGGGTGCGTGAATTTTAGAGCGGCTCGGGCGCGGGCCGCGCGGTGAAATCACCATTGCAAAAATCGATTCCGTATCCGTAAATACTACTGCGTCGCGTGATGCGCGGCGTCCGGGCGACGCGAGTGACAAAGAGGGCCCACGAAGGCGCGTCGGTGGGAAGGGTGAAAGTAATAGGGAGGGATTTCACGGGGGCAGAGCTCCAGGAGATAGGAGGGTAGTGCGGGCAGAGGTGGCTCGGTGGTAGAGTTTCGCCAGTTAGCCGGGTTTAAAACAGCTGCCGAATTTCCCTCTCGGTCGAGAGAGTGAGAGTGACCCATCGAGAGCGAGTGTGTTCCACATCGCGTTTCGCCGTTCCTCCTCCTGCTCCTCTCCACCCTTTCTCTCTCGCTCTCTCTCTCTCTCTTTCTCTCCCTTCGTCCCACCCCGGACACAAGTCAGCGCAGCCGGCAGCACATGCACACGTACACCACGGCACATGCACGCGCACGTGCACATGCACAAGCGGCGTTGCAGACTGCCGGGCCATTTGCGCGCATCCATGCGCGCCTCCTACGTGTACGTCTATATAGATATCAGCGGGTCAACGCGGAGAGCACCCACACTCGCACACACACACACACACGTGCGCGCGTATATACCACAAAAGCGTACATTCGGTATATACGTGCTATACGTGACCGAACACGCGACTGTGCAAACCACGAGCACTCGTACAAACCTCCTGACGTGACATATACATGCGACGCATCGATCAGCACGTGGCGAGTTTCGAGGATGCGGTAGGTACGCGGCACACGCGTGCACCCGATTGCGCGGCGAGGGCACGGCTGCCCGCGCGTATACGTGTCCGATGCACGGAGGATTCTGGATGTCGTAGGTAGCCGGGGGATGCGGGTCCCGCCAGGCTCGAGCTTTCCTCTCGCGCTTCGCTCCACCGAGCGCTTTTCCCTCGGTGTATAGTACCTCGAATCGCTTTGGAAATCGTCGCGCCTGTGCTCTCCCGAGGTCGTCGCGTCGCGTCGCGTCGGCACGTTGCTCGAAACGTGAGGACGTTTTCGCAAGCGTGCAGCCGGAGGGGCGGGAAAGGGACTTTAGGAACGGTTGTCTCGTGCCGCTTGTCTCTTGGCGGTACGAGCCGTTCCAATATCGGTAGTCAGTGCCGCCGAATGAAGATAAGCTCGCGTTAAGGCCGAGTCGGACTAGCAATTGCTAACTCGGATTGGATTGGAATCGGCGATTGACGAATCAGACTAGCAATTGCCAACTCGATTTGGATTGGGATCGGCGATTGGGATTGACGATTGTCCTCTAGCCAATGAGAGTCGATCGCTGGCTACTTTGCTCTCATTGGCTGGCGGACAATCGTCAATCGCCGATCCCAATCCAATCCGAGTTGGCAATTGCTAGTCTGATTCGGCCATTTAAGCTTATTCTACAATGGACGCGAGACGCCAAGTCGCAACGTAAGAAATCGACCAATGACAGTCGATCATTCTTCTCACGTTTGGCTGCTATCGGTCGATCTCCCGCGTTGCGGCTTAGCATCTTGCGTTTTGCGTCCATTGTAGAATAAGCTTTAAAGAGCCTTACGTCTCTTTGCGAGCGCGGGGAGATCTGTGGCGAACGAGACACGACGTGTAATTGGCGGCTGAATTTACCGAGCGAGTTGAATAAGCACCGATGAGACGCGTCGTCGCTGCGTTAAATTTACACTCGAAATATTATTTATACTTTGGGGATATTTATACGCTCTTTTACATAGACGTCCATTAATACACTTTTACAACGCAGGAGTCTTCCCTCGTCTCGTCGCGTCGCACAGGGAGAAAGACACTCGGATCCTTCGCACAGTGGATTAATTTCTGAGATCGCGCGCGCCTCGGTCTCAATTCGAGGAATACGCACGGCCGGCCGAGCTTTGCATAATCGACTGTTATTGGAGCTATTGAGGGCGGTTCACGGCCGTCGGTTCGCGATTGAATTGGAGCCGAAAGACGCGACCGTTTTATGATCGAGATCCTCCCCGCTCTTTTTTTTTTTCGCGGGCGCCAAGGCTAACGCGTCTGCGAAAGTTAAGATCGAATTTATTTCGGTGGAAGGCCGTCACGCGGCATCTCCCGATACGGCCGATACCTTAGGATGATCCGCGTGTTTACGACGGCCGTGCGCGCGGGACCCACCTTCCCACGCCGGGATATTACGTTTGTACCCCGGGGCGGTTACACGACCGCGTGCGGTTGCATTATCTACGACACCGCCGGAAACCGTCGACATTTTTGTCTACGTGGGCGTAGCCCCCCGCCACGCCCAGGCGGTGTAACAATGCTCGATTTCCGAAAAAAAGGTAAAACGAAGTCACCAGCTGTGGTTTCGACGAATCGAGGTTAGTAGTCTGCCTGTAACTGCCATTTGGCGCTATTGGATTATAACAACAATGCCGGGTCTTCTATTCGCGTGCGAAACATGTGGGTGCCGGTAACGCGGTCGCATTTGATCGATATTACCGAGTTGTCAGCTTGCACGTACATTATGACGCTTTTCTGTGCGTCATTTCAGCGTGTCACTCTCCCTACCCCCCCCCCCCCTCTCTCTCGCTCTCTCTGTGCGTTTTAATATGTTTTACCCTTCTACGATACGCATTATTCAGCTCGCTCCAACGACGGAATTTTTTTACCCGTTAAAAGCGAGATCGCTTATTGATTAAAACACTGCGTCGTAGATAAACGCTATTACACATTACTTGAATTTAACACTTTCGCGGCGCATTTACATGGCATTTAAATTTAATATTTTCTCCCCCTCCCCCTCCCCCTCCCCCTCTCGAGTCATGTGCGATTGCAACCGCGTGCGTTTCCATCGGAGACTCGCGCGAATTACTCGCGCGCGAAGAAACGCCGCACGCTCTCTCCCGCGCAAATCTTTTCCATTATAATCGATTAATTAAAAACACGTTGCGTAGCGTGAGAGACGAAACAGTTGCCACATTATCGGCTCGCATTTCCATAAATCCATATTCACATTTCTATAAACTACGTGCCGCGGGTTAAACGGGCATCTATTAATTGCGCGGTTTTACGAGTGTCGCCGCGCACGCGTTTTCCGTCAAGTGCGCGGCGGTAATTAAATATCCGAACCCCGTACGATAATTATGACGTTAAACGTGCGCTTTAACCCGCCGCGCGCGGCGGTCCCACGGGGAAGGATACCGGGTCAAATTCGCCGATCGATGTTTCGGAGAAACGACGGCGCGGAGGAGAGAGAAAGAGAGAGGGAGAGAGAGCAGTCGCTCCCACGGCCGGCGGCCGCCGAATCGCGAGTTACTCCTAGTTTCTGGGAGTGGTGCAACAAGTAGTAAACGGTGTTTATATCGCCGCCGTTGGCTACGGGCGCGCGGCGCGGTGGTCTGGGTGCACACACGTGCACCCGCGCCGCACGTACGCGAGGGCCGGGGGGTTGTATATAGGTCGACGGCGGCCGGGCTTTATAAAGCGGCCACCCCCGAAATTTTCCGAGCGGGATGAAACTAGAGGGGGAGTCGCGTTGACTATCCCGGCGCACTATTCCGAAATGCGCACGGCGGTCGTGTACGAGCGGACTCGGACCGGATACATAACCGGGGCGGTGTACATACATACGTACGTACATACGCTGTATGCGCTTCCGCGTGCCGATGCACACATACGTACGTACGTACGTACGTACAGTCGATCGTCCAATGTCGCGGCAACAGTTTTGCGAGGGTGGGGGGTAGGGGGCGGAAAAAAAGGTAATATGACGGTTTTTTTTGTACGCGTCCACGGTCAGCCGGCTTGTAATTGGCCAACCGCAAAAGTTCGTTAACGTCGATGAGAGAAAGAGCCGCGCCAAAATATCCGTTTCAGTCGCCGCGGTCAACAGATGACGATATGTTATTTATCGGGTATCGCGTTTACGTAAGTTAGGCCCGCGCGCGTCGTGGGGGGACGGTAGGGTGTGCGATTAACCCTTTCAGAGGGCCTCTCTTTTGTGACTCTTTTTTTCCGTGCGGCAGGAATTTGGAATACGAGATCTACTTGAAACGCGTTTCGAGGGTAAATGAAATGGTGGATGCGAATCAAAATCGTTAGGTCTTTAGTATCGAGACGATCGAGTCGGCATTTGGGCAAACGTTAAAAATAATAAATTGGATACAACTCGTCGATTAGTAATTTTTGGATAGAAACGCGCGTATCGTGTTACTTTTCAGCTTACATTTTAGCTTAAACATGTTAAATGTTATTTTATTGATAAAAGTTGGTCGGCGATATAGGGAAAAATTGACTGAAAACCGTGTGTTTTCACGGAATTTTTTCCATTAAGCGATATCTCATTATCGTTTCGCGCGACTCCGCATTTCGTTAATCTGAAATAAAAACGACGTTTGCGCACATGGCGACATTTTCGCAACGTTTGGCGAATATAACTTTACGATAAACGATTCCGGATAAATCGCGCGTGAAATTTTATTTTTATGCGTTACCTTTAATTTTTGCGCATCACCGATTTGCACCGCAGCGAGTTTATTCGCTCGCGGAAACTCGCGAGCATCAGGTGCTACCAGTTTCCACTTGCTCGCGCAAGGCTACCCCGCGAACAATGAAATAGCCGTTCTTTCTAGTCTGGGCGATATTTGCGAAATTGATTGTCAAAATGGCGATTGCGTTTACAGGGGGATTACCGGGGGGTAGCGTTAAATTTGCAAGGACGCGTGAAATAATTTCTCAATAAGCGATCAAAGAGACGTGAAACAAAGTTTACATTGCACTGAATTTTCGCTACGCTGAACGCGTTACGCGCAGCTTTCGTCTGCGGATGATTTTCGGAAAATTGGCCGTTAATAACCATAAAATCCAGTTAGCCGAATCTTTTCGCGCGTGAGCGCGACAATTGGACGGTGCGACGCGTTAAATATCTATTAACTTCCGGTTTAGCCATGAATTCATAATACGCGTTTCAGCACAAACGGTTTGTTCCGCCGAGTTAGATTTATCGTGCGTATTATTAATATTTCTATTGAACACGCGCCGGGCTCTGTGGCGCACACGTGTTTTTAGACACGCTATTCGCCATTTTATACCCGTCATACCCCTTTTTTTCCTCTCTTTCAGTGCGTGCGCAATTTGCGTATTTCATGCCCACCGCCGTAGACGCGTATGCTCTTTTAAAGAGAAAAACGCATTATGTATTAAAACAATATCACGCCGCGCGCACAATTTTTTCCGCGTATTACGTTGGCTCGCACTTTGATCCGCGATCCTTTTTTAAACTCATCATGCGAAAATTTAACCCTTAATTGGTGTGCTAGGGTACGACTGGTGTAACAGGGTCATACGATTGCGCCGCAGTAGGGTCATACGACTTTACCAGCTCCGTCATGCGGCTATTATTTCAGTCGTTTGCGATATTTCGCCAAGTTTCAAATGACAAAGACGACACGCGAGCCTACTATAAATATCGGTCAACATTTAACGGGTTGACAATTGTCACGATGCACTTTGACAAATCCGCCGAGCGTGATTTTTCTCGCCATTATCAGTTCATCTTATATACGAGTGCTTTCGCGAGTCTGCGAAACTCGATCGCGACGTCGACGTAGGCGTGGACGGGACCGCGCTCGCGAATATCCGAGATCTTTCGTACGCGCCGAGCGACGACGCGCGAGTGGCGAGGCCGGCCGATAGGAGCGTACAGGCAAACGGGGACGGAGCGTATCGATGGAGCGAATCGTCGCCGATTCGCGAGCCCGAAGGAAGCGGCGAAATTATTTCGAGCCGCGGTCGTTCACTTTGTTTGCGCTCGTGCCAAGCAGCCGGCGCGCGCTCTGATGCTGACTGTACCTACGCCAGCGGTATGTAGATGACGGCGTACATATGTGCACATAGGTCGGTCCTCGTGCAACAAGTAGGTATCGCCAAAATATGACCGTGCGCGCGACCGGCACGTAGAGAACGAGAGAAAGAGGGAAAGATGGAGAGGAGAGAGAGATAGAGAGACAGAGAAAGAGAGAGAGAGAGAGAGGAGAGAGAAGGAGGTAAAATGCACGCGGCGTGCTTTCGCGCGCGTAACACCGGAGGAATCCGCGGCGAGACTCCTCAAGGTTGCCGTCGCGGAAAAGCCGGAGCGCTCCACGCCCTCCGTGACGTGCCTCCGACGAAAATAGATCCCGTCGACCGGAGCGGAGATTGCCGACAGAGTGGAAAATTGGCTTAATTCTGCGACGTGTAAACGAGCGCTTAAGTGTGTCGAGAAAGTTTTATGGGTTATCGCGGCGCGGAAACATTGGCGTCGCGCCAGCCGCCGGCGGCGGCGACGGCCGACCCTGCGGGCCAGATCCAGCGCGCCCGCTGGATTATTAATTGTTTGACGATCCGTTAAGTCGCACTTCCATGAATTATTAACGGTACGCTTGACGGGGGGGACCCCCGTCGGGGGAGGCGGGGAGTCTGGCGGAGCAACGCGCGTCTTTCACGTTGTTCGTTAGAGCGTCTTTCACGAGATAACTCGAGTAACTTGATAACCGCACGATCGAGGTATACAGTCGTGGTCAGAAAGGTTGTCCGACGTTTTACGATTTTCGGGAATGCAGGCTGTCATGCGAGATACTGTAGCTTTCGCTCACGGATAGATGTTAGCAGTGACGCATTATTGGAGCAAAAGAACGACATGTACGGTCAGCTATGTAATGACACATACGAATATTCCGAAAACCGTTGCTGGACGGGCATAAAGAAAGTCGCGGTCCCGCTAGAATCGGCGGTTCTCCATTTCACAGCGAGAACACTCCCTTCCGGCATGGTTTGTTTCATCGCGCGCCGCTCATCGTGCCGGCGGCCTCTTTCGGCCGCTACGAACTCGGGACTGACATTCCTTGCAAATCGCCGCCCGGTTTCGATGGTTCCCGTGCGCCGCCCGCGGTCCCACGATCCCTGGGACGATTTGAATGCGGGAGGCGAGCACGGTCGATCCCGGCGCGCGAGAACGCGATGCAGACGGCGTACGAACTGCTAGAATCGTTTCTGGATCGCCAGCGATCTTCAGCGAGCGAGTCCCCCCAAGTGCGAGTAGCGTCGAGCCACCGCGGGCGGCCCTTCGTCGGAAGCAACTTTTTCACTCGTTTCGTGGCCGTTTAGTCTGCGTTACGATCTCCGGATTACAACTTGGGACGTGTTGCCTCGGCAATGCGAGAGAAATGTTTTTATTTTAATGCAAACAAAGAAATGTTTATAAATTTATATAAATATTTATTTATATAAATCTCAGTACATTCAATATTAACGTTTAAATGCATTTAATACATTGTTACGTAGATATTTCTTGAAACTAATGGAACAGTTTTACGATTTTACGTTAATTAAAATCGCAGAAAGCAGAAAGTTTTATTATCGTATCGCGATTAACATATGGAAAGTTCCGAAACGATCGCAAGTATGTATATATATTTGCCTCAGTAGTCGAATCGGTGAGACGCCCGCCTAGAGTGTGGGGAAGTACCTTGTCGGAGACGAGTGGGAAGTGTTTGTCGGAGGGAAAAGTAGTACAGGACCTTTTTACTTGATTTGGTCTCAGGAAAATGCCGCTGCAATAGTGCTCCAATTATTGAAAATTTTTGTGTATGTAAATTTTGTGCGCCACAATAACGTCGGTAGTGACGGTCCGTTCCAGAACAACGCGATTGCTCTTAATTAACACCGGAATGTGCGCCCGCGGCGAAAGTATTGCCGCGAAATCGGCGACTAGTAATGAAAAACCGGCGTCCAATAGATTAATGTCGCAGGGGGGAGGGGGGAGACTATTTTTGGCTCAAGGGCGATCGCGCGAATCGTCCCGTTCGTCGATTGCGACTCGATGCTCGGAGAAAGGTGGCGAGCTGCTGCTGCTGCTGCGACTCGTAGGGACTCGTACTTACGTAATGCCAATTACGATGCCTACGATACTTACGAGTAAACATTCGCTTCGTTACGGTGCGTTTATGCACGCGTTACTCCGTGTCAGCATACCTTGCACTTACTGTTACCGCAACAACGGCGGCGCGAAGACACCCCTTTTGCCGTCGCGCCGCTGTCCCAGATAGAACGAGTGAACGTATCCGCGGGTACCGCGCGCGCGGCGGCTCGTTTGTACTTGACGTCAGAATAAAATAATAATATTCGCGCACGCGAGACACATGTGTCCCGCGCGGACGAGCTTTATCCGCGGGCGATCCGCGCATTGGGGGCCCCCGATCGCGCGGATCTCGATCTCGCGCGAGCTAATGACATAACCGGCCGCGGCGTCGTGATCGATAGCGATTTCACACGTCTCCCTGGAAATATTTGCCGACGTTTTTTCCCCTCGCCTATCGATGAATCGCGCTTTTTCTTTTTCACGACCGTCCGCCGCGTGCGTGCATACGCGCGTACGCGCGCACAGTGGCGCGAGCGGATTCACCTAGGGAATTTTCCGAGGCGCGCGGAAGCGGTGTACGCTTAATTACCGAAATATCGCGCTACATTTCGCAATTTGTTATTATCGAACGACAAGCTAGACGATTAATAAAACAAAGTACACTAATTAATAATAATTTGATTTGCGTAATGAGCGCACCAGCGCATTTGCATTTATTGACAAAGTCAATAATGATTTATCGATTCGCAACCGGCAAATAATTGTGGGGCAAATTAAATTGGAATTAGCGTAAAAGCGGCGCCCTTTCTCATTTTAATTAATTACCTTCGCGACAACGTGACGCGCTGGCGCGCGCGCGCGCGCGCGAGCATTGCCGCCGGCACGAGATGCCCTTTCGTAATCAAGAAGGTGCTATTTCTCTTAGCGCAAATAATGTACGTACACTACGTAACGAGGCGACGGGCGTTTAATAATTATTTAACCTTCGTGATTGAATAACGTCAAACGAATTGGCCGTGTGTCAGCGTGCAACGTTTCTCAAAATCTAAACCGGTTTCGCGAAGAATTTAATCTCTATCCGCGCGCGCGGCGAACCGCAGATGCGGTTTATCGACGCCGCCGGATTGTTGCGCGTAACACTTACGTAAACATTGCTGCCCCGAAACTAAATATTCGAATTAGCGAGTAGCGGCCCCGATCTGTATTGCATCCATACGGATTATTTTCTGGCCAAATACTCTTTCAACATATATTTGAGACAAAGTTAAACATAAAAATTGACTGCAAACTGGCCTTAGTGTGCACTCGGTGCGGCACCAGCGCAAGCAAACGAATTCCCTATTAGTTTGCCGGGGATAGTGTATCTTTTGATGCATCCTCTATACACACTATCACAGACGCACGTGCATCCGCGCTGCGAAGCGTCGCTCCAGCGCGTTAACGATCGCCAGAAAAGTATTCTTCCAGTCGGTTGTGCACGTGCGCGCTCGAGAACATCTCGGCGTCATCATCGCTCCCGTCGCCGTCGCCATCGTTGTCGCCGTCGTGGTCGTCGTCGTCGTCGTCGTGGTCGTCGTCGTCGTCGTTGTCGTCGTCTTCGTCGTCTTCGTCGTCGGATGACTTAACCAACGTGACGTGTGACGTCGGGCGTGCAGCGCGAGCGACGCGATAAGCGGAGATACGGTCAAGGCCTCCTCGGATGCCGGCCTATCCGTTCCCTTTCCGACATGCTGCTGCATGTGCACGCGATTGTGTGCGCGTGAGACAGAGAGAAGGATAGATAGATGCAGGGAGAAAAGGAGAGGGGGGGGGGGGATTTTGTCCTCTCGAATTTGTTGGAGTAAAAGAATGAGCGGAATAAACAAAACTTATTATGCGCGTCTCTTGTAATTTTTTCTATAAATCACGGCGCATATTCGTACGTGATACTTAAAAAAATGACAACTTGTTATGGAAGTATACTATTCCTATTTTGTTCCGTAAAATGAAGTAGGCGAGCGAGAAAAGTTTCGAGTGCGTGCCCGAATCGCTCGATGTCAGTTGGAGGAGCATTCCCGATAAGCGAGAGGTCCCAGATTTGAATCCTGGGGGTCTATTACGGTTCTCGGATTGGGTGAAAATGACGAAAGTGAGCGGCTCTGTCTCTTACTAAAGGGACAGTTAGAAAGAGACAAAGCTACTCACTTTCGTCATTTTCACCCAATCCGAGAACCGTAATAGACCCCCTGGTCTAGTCCTAGCTCGTTGTTTGCTTTTCCTCGCCGAGATATTAATAAGTGGCGCGTCTTAGTGCCTCCTCTATTTATTACTATATGTACTTTATATATCTGCGATTTAAACTTTTAATTAGACCGTGACAATCGTTCGCTGCCATTAAACTAGGAAACGTGCACTTCACGCATTGTTTAATCTTGCGGCAACATAGACATTGTAGTGAGAGAGAGTCCTTGAAAGAAAATTATAGTGTCGTGTGGAGAAGACACGATACGGGAATCTGAATTTATAGAAGGGAGATTATCAAGTCGACAATTGTCTGCTGACGGAAAACAGGCGGTATATGGTACAGACAATCAAAACATTCTGATACAATAACTGGAGCTCGTCTCAGTATTAGATACGTTAATCCAGTCTGTGAAGATCATTAATCTGCGTAACTGTAACATGGTATTACGCAGATGGAAGGAGGACAATAATTTGAAGGGAATTACATTTTTGCCTAATATTTATAATTTTGTTCCCTTTTCTTTCTGCTGTTATAAATACACGAAATATATTATTTTTCTTTTGCTTTTTAATTTAGAATTCTAAGACATAACAATTTATTTAAATTATCCTGGAGTAACTTGGACGCTTTTTCCTGAAAATCTCAAATATTATTTTATATAATAAACATAATACTTTCAATCACATTTTAAAGATATAGAAATAACATTCTCGTCTAAATATTGTTCTCCCACGATTTTCTAAATATTTTTCAATATGTAGAATAAAGATTCCTAGCTCGCGTAATCGGAAAAGGTTTGTTGAAATTTTGCACTTATGCTCCACAAAATGATAATAACAAGGGGAATGCGTACCAATTTGTATTAATAAATATTTCGCGGAGGAGAGGAAAAAGTCCGTGCACGTTAACGCGTTATACAGAGGAAGGTAAAAGTGAAGAAACGCGCCGTAATTTGGACGTCGGCGTAAGACAGCGAGGCGGACCGAGCCGTCCATTTTACGTCGCAGTGCAAATTCGGCGAAGACCTTCGGCGGAGCCGTGGCGCGATTGGTCCGACTGACCCACTGGCACTGACCTTGGGGCCCACCCGACACGCAGACCGGCTGGCCGGCTGCAGCGGGGTCACATGTCCCTCGTGCAGATTCGACAGCCGGTCGGGCCCGGCCCGAATATCCTCGAGGAAGCGAGCGAGACGGGAGATACGAACTGCGACGTAACCGCAGCCGAGTCTCATGGCCGAGCATGCATCGCCGACTCTTTGTAATGCCAAGCGGAGCGAGTTCGTCTCGCGAAAAAGTAGGGTACTTCGTTGTCGCGCGCGCGCGCGAGAGAGAGAAAGGGGAAGAGAACGAGAAAGAGAGATTAATGCCGCGCGCATCTCGCGCGAGGCGAGAGAGAGAGAGAGAGAGAGATTTCGTTTGGTGTTATTAATTTTTTACAGATAACGCCCGCTGGAATATAATAAATCGCGAACAGTCGGATTAGCGCGCTGTTACGTATCTTCGCCGAGATTTATATTCGCTTTCGCGGACTGTTAATTTTTCACGTTACTCTACATATTTGAAGTGCGCGCCAAACTTATTTTTCGACCACGCTCGCCGGGCGCGCGGAAAATCTTTTGTCCGACTTTCCGTCCGCTCCCATTTCGCCGCTGTTTACCGCCGAGAGCAAAAGATAAGCTTCTGGAAATATCAGCCGAAATAATATTATAGGAACAGTTCGGTGCAAGAGCGAAGTCGATTTTTCTTCGTTTCCGAGAACGCGTTAAATTTATGCACAGTTCGCGTATATAAATCAGTATAATTTTTCGCTCCCGTCGCTTCCGCGGGAAATCATTAAACGAGATAGCTCGCGCGAGGTTTAGCAGGTTTTATTTTTCGAGTTTCGCCGCGTTACGGCTTCGCCCGATAAGAATTCTGTTTTTACTTTCGACCTGCGACGAGCAGCATAATCATTTCCTATTGAAGCCTACGTCTACGAGCGCCGCCGTCGCATACGATCGTTCTCCTTTCTCCTTTTTTTTTACTCGCGCCAAATAAATAATTCATGCCTCTTTTAGCGCAATAACGTTTACCTCGTGGCCTTGTCGCGCTCCTTGATCCCGCGGTGACGAGACAACGCCGCCGCGATCTCTTACCGGTTATTGTTCGAGGGCGCGAAATTCGCTGCGAAGGTACCGCGCGAGGGTCGAGAGAATCGTCCGCGAATAAGAGAAAAAGAGATAGCGGAGGCGAAGGAAGGACGAGGCGTCCAGTTTCGGATTTCGGACGGGCGAGGCCGCGACGGCGGCGGCCGCGGCCGCCGATTACGTTTTATCCTCGCGCGCTTGTGCGCCGCTTATGTTTGCGAATAAAAGAGAAACGTTCTACTTTTTATTCGTTGCAACATGAATCTGATTTAAATAATCTCCGTACTCTTAATTCCCAACAAAGACGCGCGTACACACGTAGCGGGTAAATCCCTCGTACAAATGCAAAGAGAGACCTGCGGTGTTAAGTTGGTAAAATTATTATTCGCGCGCCCGCGCGCGCGTCGCGCTAATAAATAAAAGAGCGCGATAATTGGCGCAGCGGAAGACGCGAGACTAGTTGAAAAAAAGCAAATACCCCGAGACTTCCGCCGAAGGAGTCGCGCGGAATTGCGGAGGCCCACGGCTCGACGCGGCCGAACAAAGGAGAACCCGATTCCGCTCCCGAGGCAGAAATAATGGCGCGAGAGAGGAAAAAGAGAGGCGCGAGTCGTTGCGACGCGCCGCAGCTGTCCCGACGCCGAATCGGCCGGGCGTCGTCGTCGTCGCGTCGGTGAATCGGCCGCCGAAAAGCGGCGAAGGAGGGCCGGCGGCGCGTCTCGTCTCCCTCGGCTCTCCGCGGAGCGGCCGCGCGAGGCTAAAACGCTCGCGAAGATTTCGTATGCGTGGCTCCGCCTCCTACTCCTATCCGATCCATTCTAAACAAATGAATCATGCTCCAAAATGGCCGACTGAATTTAGACGTCACGTGGCATCGGCGCACGCAAACCAGCGCGTGCACGGAACCGGGCGTATACACACGCTCACGCGGCCACACGCACGTCGTCGTCACGCCGGGCCGGGCCGGGCCGGGCCGGGCCAGGCCACGCGGAGCAAAGAGCACGGGCTGCACGTTGTACCGAGGAATTTCGCGCGCACGAAACGGCAGCTGCGGCCGCGCTGGAAGCGTCGACTTTTCTCCGATGGAGACGACGCGATTTCATTTCATTCCTTTTTTTTTTTTTATTTAAGTAACTTTCGCGCGCGAGACGGTCAGCGGGAATCGCGCACCTCCGAGGACGCACGATCCACTTTGCTGGTCGTTCGGTCAAGCAACTTCCGCCGTTACAGACGTAAACGAGTAGTCGGTTATCTCCGGAACGAAGTGCGAATGACCGTAATAGTCGGTGTTGCATAAATCGACGCGCTTTTTGTACAATATATTTAATATATTGTTGGAATAATCGCGCCGGAGTTATTCAACGAGTTGCAGGAATAGGCGAAAAATGTAGGAAGCGAGAAACATCGAGTCACCACGGCGCATCGGCGCTGATAACGGAATCATCTGTTCTAATCACCGCGAGACAGATGCGTTATGTAATACTCTCGCGTCAATGATGTAACGCGCCGTGCGCGCGCGCGAGCGCGTCCGAATTGTTGGCCGCGATCGCTCGCGAAATTGTCGGGCCAACAGGACGAAGGGACGGGGAGGCAACGCGCGCATTTTTCGAAACGGCGGAAGATTCGCGCCGGCGCGGCCCGTCGTCTAATCGCATTCTTGCTGCATTATGCACGCGGGAGGCGCGAGAAACGAGGCAGACGCGCGAGGCACGTTCGTCGTGATTCCTTCTCCTCCGTGCGCCCGTCGAACGGTGCAATGTAACTACGCCGGCAGCGATCCTCCGCGTCGCGTCTCGCCTCGCGCCGCATCGCGTCGCGTCGCGTCGCGTCGGCGATCAGCGCGGCGGTGAATTGACGAGACGCGAGACGGTAGGCGGACATTTTTCGGTACGTGGCACAGGCATTGGCTCACGAAGAGAAAGGCTTTAGAGCGGGTTGACTGGCTGCATGTAACGGCTAAGCGCTGCTTAGAAGGCCGGCGGAAAATTTAATGTCAAGTATACATGGAATCGGATTTACGGCATAATACGGCGACGTCGATCGACTCTCCCTCTCTACTCCCGAGCCTCTCGTCTCGTCCCTCCCGTCCGTCGCCGCCGTCTCTCTCGTCTTGTGCACTCACGCTTGCAACACGTGCAACGCGCGCACATGCTTCGCGAGAAATAAAACAATTTGCTCTGAAATTTGTTAGACGAAGAGGCAACTTTTTTTGGAGGGGGGGGGGGGACCGGCGGACGTCTTTGCGATTGTATTCTGTCGCGTTTGTAGAATGTCCTGCGGCTTGCGGGCCGGATACGGTCCCCTTCGGGTTTTATCCGAAACTTTGACGTTGTGACATAAAAGAATTTTCAGATAAAAAAAAACTTTGCGCTCGTGTGACTTTCACAAATAAAACGTGTCCGACCTTCCGAATTAATTATAAAATAAATCTATAGCCACCGTTTGATAAAAAATGGTGGGAGTCCTGCGGTGTGTGCTACGTCTTTCAGGCTACTCAGACTCGATTTTCCTTTGGGTATGAAAGAAGAATTTTAGCTATTGCAACTTTTGTAGCATAAATGAGATTTGGCGACATCTGAACTTTCGAGGGAGAAAGAAAGACGTTTGAGAAAATACTGAGAGTGATATTTATAATCTCATCGCACGTTTGACCAGTCTTTGATCTTATTTAGTTGTGTTCAAACATTGAATTTTCATCATTGAATAACTTTGTTACTATTGGCGGAGGAAGTCCCTTGTTGTTGGATAAGCTCGTAGTATGAGATAGTGGAGTTTCTGCTAAATTATTAGACATCATCTGTTGATTTCATCGCGAACTTATCGCCCGTGGGGTGAAATTTGCTCGGTGGAAAATTCATTGTTGGATCGTGTAATCGTTGCGAAATTGGATGTTGAAAACCTGCTATCTCATATTAGAAGCCTATCTCAATAGAGAATTTTCCTCCGCTATTCGTGGCGCTGAAGACGGTGCCCGTCTCAAACGCTCCCTTACAATCCACGAGAAATACTCGCGCGGCAACAATAAAAAAAAGAATAATAAACTGACGTGAATCAATGATGCTTTGCGCTCGCTGGCACGAATCGTAGCGCGGGCTTGGAAAATCGCGCAGCGAATTACGCGAAACCAGAATTCTAGACTAATATGGCCATTTGATTAATCCGGTTTTTATCGCGCTTTATCTACATGTGGAATCAACCGCGAGATTGCGGGCGAAAAACGCGGCGCGATTATCTGAAAATTCCCCGAAGCGTTACACGCCGCGGCAAGCCTCGGTCGCGTACGCGCGGTACATGCGAAAAAGTAGAATATTATTGGAGAGCAGAGCTCTCGATTCGTCATAGATGACCGTGAGTGATAGGCGGGCTTGCGCGCACGGAACTTGCCGTACTTCTCCACGGACGAATCCCTCTTTCGCGCTGCGCGCGCTCCATTAACTCGCGAAAATATCGTACACATTTTTACGGGGATATCGACGAATCCTGCGTAATGGACAATTTGGAGTCGACGTGTCGGGTTTCCATCCTCCTCCTCGGGGGCGAATAATATATATCTTTCCGGGAGCTCCGAGATAATTATTGAATCCGTCATTGTGGAGAAGCCGCGCGCCGATATATTCTCCGGAGAGATTAATTATTAATTGTTAAAGGAATATTATTTGTTCTCTCCCTCTCTCTCTCTCTCTTTTTTTAGTAACACTGCTCGTGAAAACGCACCACGGGCGAGAAGGGGAGGAGGGGGATAAAGTCGAGCTGTATTTTATTCATGCTGATCCGGAAACAAAGGATTTGATGATAAAATTTTGCGAGCGATTATTTTATCGCGTACGAAAAATCCTTTCAGCGCATTTACATTCGTCCAAGTCTCGCTTCGCCTCCGAAATGGCGGTGAATGGCGATGGCCGATTTCACGAGCGTTGCGTAACGACAAAAGAGGCGTCGTCGCCTAGGCGCCCTATCTAATCTCGCACTTTCGGCTGCCATCTTGAGACCCGAGCAGCACGCAGTGTCCACGGATTATCTAACGAATTTTCTAAACTGCCAGTCCGCCTCAAGGTTCTTCCTCGGCTTCCTCCTCTCCCGACCGCCCTCGCTCTCCCTCTCTCTCTATCTCTCTTTCTCCCTCGACTGTCCCAACGAGGGAGACGAGCGGGAGTCTTGCGCAAAGTTTGAAACCGTATGCGAAAAAGATAGCCCGCGCGCCGATAAGATAGGCCGATTAATAATAGGACGTCGCTGAGCTGCGCGGTTTATCTCGACACGCGAGATGCTGACTTTAAGGACGGTTGCCGACGTGTGCAATAGCGATCGCGTAAAAACGCCAACGTCGGACGAATGCTGAAAAATCGAACGAGGGGAAAAAAAACACAAGTCGTCCCTCGTGGAAAGTAAAACGGAAACGTAATTTTGCGATTATATAAGCGAACAATTTGGTGGGCGCGGCGATATCTGACAGAGCGTATAAGGCTCTAAAGTACGTTGTTATAAATGCCGCTGTTATTACTTAACCCTTTATCGCCAACGATACCGCGCCGTCGTATCACCGCGGAAATGCCCGTAATACAATTACGCTCGCGGACCTTTCTAAGGCGATGTGAAATTTATCCGACGTATGTGACGTGTATTTTTCCATAAATGCACCTTAATCGGGGTTAATCGCGAGCTGCGACGAGTAGGTATAACGGCATCGATATTGCATGCGGCTACGTAGCCGGGCACTCGATAGCGTCACGACGGAATCGTATATTGTCCGACTGATCGTTCCGTTTCGCCATCTGGGTTCATGACTCTCACGTGACAATAACGTCGTTGTCGTGACTGCGATTTAGCCAGAAAGTACGACCGTCGAACGTGCCTCGGACGTTCTTTCCAGTGCGCGATGCATGCGAGGCGAGGCGAGGCGAGGTGAGGCGAGGCGAAGTGAGGCGAGGCGAGGCGAGCCAGGCCGCGGCCGCACGAGTCGTCTCACCCTCTCTATAACGGGTCGATGGCGCCCGTCCTCTATAAATTAAATTCGATGCATCGAATCCCTCCCTCCTCGGGTCGAGAGCGCCTCGTTTGATGCGATTCGTTCCCTCCGTTCCTCGTGATTTTTCGCCGCGACGAAATGGCCGTCCGAACGGGGCGTCGGGCGATGCTTAAATTTTGCAATGCGGCGACGAGCTGCATATTAGATTGTCTCTTATTCAAAGTGTCACGGCCGCGATGCGCCGCACTTAAGGAGCCCGAGAGCAGAGCGGGAGCGACTGGTCCCGCGCGCGAGCGGTTCCAGCAAACAAATTGGAGAGAGAATTTATGCATTGCGTTATAAGAGAGAATTTTTCTCCGAGTAAGCTGACTGCGTCGTGGTGATGCATATACATGGATCGTCGAGTGTGCTCGTCGGTTAAATAGTAATGAAAGGAAAGGCGTTACACGGAATGTTGATCGGAACAGTTTACAGCTGACTCTTTAGACGGCACCCGATTGAAACGCATAGATACAACTGTGCACGTAAGAACTTTTCAGCGATTAAAAATGGTGCAAACATTGTCACGTTCTGATTATACGAGGTCGGTAGACGCTTACATAGTCGAGATGCTTTTTAGAAACTTTATTGTAGATCCAAATCTGCTCAGTTGAACAAATTCCAAAAATAATAAGATACTGTCTTGTACTCTTCAATCAGTGGATTATCACTGAAAACAGTGAATACTCACTGATAAACAGTTATAAGTATAGCACTGAATAATTTAGTGCTTGTCTTCAGTGATAATTCGCTAATTTACTTTTAGAGAGTACACTTTTAGTGTTCACAAGGTTAATATTTCACGCAAATAAATAGTCAGTCTTGTTTCACATTTCTTCGCCGAGTGAAGAATTTATACTTTTCGACCAGGTATGCGCCCACGGAAAAATATATATTTCCAAAAGTAGATGAAAATATATGGCAATACATTTCATACATTTGGTATATAAAAATTATATTTAAAAAATCGTATATAACATTATATATGTCAAAAATATACTTGGTATGACATTTATAGTAGTAGTATATATTTCTTATAACGCATATACAGATAATATAAAACGAATGTATCCTTTCTACTTTTCTTTATATACAATGAAATATATATTTTTCCGTAGGGGGGGGGGGTGTGACAGATCAGCGTGTGAGATGATGCATTAACTTGGAAAACTTGTGTTTCGATTTTAGCAGACCACCGGTCATTAAGATTAATGGGACATAAAGTACGATAGAAAAGAGTAATTTCTTTAATAACCCAGATCTTTGGTATAATTCTGTTTAATTAGAAGGCCGTGTTTTGGAGATTAGATGTGCGGAGAGTGACTCGCCGCGGTGCTCCGCGTTATTGATACGCGTGGCGGCTCTTCCGATCCCTCCGCCCTCATCGCGCGAGTGTCGCGCGAATCTGCATTTTTCACGCTGCCACTTGGTAGATCGCGAATTCTAAGAGTCACGAGCGCGACGCGGAAAACATCGTAGGCGACATACAAATTGCGGAGCCAGCCGGTGTTGCGTCCGTGACTGGACGGCATAATTCGTAGACAGTACGTGTTACCGATCAAGATAATTTTGATTGGAGCGACGCCGTCCCACGCGGAGCGAGCGTCTTTCCGTTTTTGCGTCGCGATTGGCCGCAGCGGCGACGTCTTTCGCGATGCCGCCGTGCCGCGCGTGTTACGCGATGATCCTCAAAAAGTGAATCCGCGCGATGACGAGGCCGCGCCGCGCGCATGCCATGCGCGTGAATAAACATCGGCGCTCGTTACGCAATGCCGATCGCGACGTTTCGCGAGGGTCGAATTCGCGAAGCGTCGCCGAGTTTTTCGCAGGATGCTAATTAGCGGCCTCGCTTAATTGCCTCGCAGTTGCAACTGCAAGAAGAATGCAGGTTTTCTGCGTCCGCGACACGTCATACGCGGCGAAATTCGATCCCTCGGTCTCTTGTCACAGACGCGCGAGAGTATAAATTTCTTTCGGGCCGTAGAAGCACACGTGACGCAGTCAGAAATTTGATTAACAATTAAAAGTGAATACATTCCTGTTTCGTTCCCGTGACGAATATAAAGCGGGACGGTGCGCGAGACGTTTCGCGGGATTAGCATTAAAGTTCAAGAGTTTGCGAATTCAGCTGAAATGGAAATGACTTAGAAATGAGTTTTCGTCAGCGAGAATTTGATCCGATGACGCGACCTGCCGCAACTTAAAAATTTTAAAGATCTCGCCAAGTCTAGAATTAAGATACTCCGAAAACGAAATGTCAACCAACAGAATAGGGCAATGTTTATCTGCGATTCATCGAACCGCTCGATTGAAAAATTCGATGGAAAACCACCTCACCTTAATATTAAAAGAAAAGTGTTAAAATGTGCCATGGGATGCGCTGCAAGAATTTTACATCTTATATCATCGTCTATTTCCCGCGGTTGAAGGTGAAAACACTTGTTCTTTTCTTTTAGCAATAGCTTTTAATACACAGCTTATATCGCAATTTATAATTATTGAAAGACTAGCGCGTTTCTTTTGCGTCGCGAAATTTGGAAGATGCGAGACGGTAACAAAGAGCAAAGTGCCTCCCCGCCTTTCTCTCTCTCGCAGGAGATACTTCTATTCAAGATGAGTTCTCGAAGGCACAAGCGCATCAGAAGAGTTGGCAAGCGCTCGCGGCGGAGGACAATCAATAGAGGCTCGCATGTAAGAATGCATTAAACCGATCTACGAGCGTAAGACAAAGCGGCCATGTGACTGGAACAGGTTCCGGGGAGCCGAATGCGCGCGTGTGTGTGCGCGTCCGTGTCGCCGAGAGCCCCGCGAAATGAGCCGAGCGCACGCTCTAAAGATAGAAGTTGATGTGTCTTCGGCTCAACGCGCGCAACATGTAGCCTTTAAATCGGAGCGCGCGGGCGCGGAACAAAGACAAATAGCGCCGCGGCGATCGCGCGCGAGAGAATTCGCGAGAGCGTTTGATAAGCGCCGCTGTTATCGCGCAGCGCCGTATCCGTCCGCCGGGGAATGCCCGAGGTGCTGAAGCGAGCTGCTTCGCATTTCGGCGGACTTGCAAATCGAGCCTCGGGCCGGTCAGATTACAATTAACTGTAAAACGCTTTGCTCCCGGCGCGACGACGTTTCGAGAGTATTTCGACAAGTTACGGGTGATACGCGCGCGCACGCAGCGATACTAAAAAAAAAACAAAGTGGTGAGACGTCCGCCTAGAGTGTAGGGAGGTCCAGGTTAAAATCCTGGCTGAGGTAATATTTTTCGCAATAAATTTTCTGTATCATAAAAAATGCCAGGTACCCGAGTCGAAATTTTTGCCCTATGTTGAACCTTTAATTCTATTATATATTATAGTGGGACCTAAGACAGTAAAAGAGGTCGAACTGCAAGTACAAAATGTACTCCTACTTAAAAACTGATAGTGTCGGACATTTCTACCTTTACCAATTTAGCATTAAAGTAGGAGCTAAAGTGAATTTTTAGAATTAAAGATTCAAGGAAGGAGTAAAAAAATACAATGTCAAAGTAGGTTGTTGCTGGTCTATCTAGGTGTATAGATCAGCTAAGTAGGTGTAAATTATCCTTAAAAGTGTCAAAATAGTACCAAAATTTCGACTCGGGTGTGGTCAAGAAAACACTGACGTTGAGAAAAAAGGATCACCAGACTGCTCTGGGTTGTGCGAATCGTTTTAGATTGGCGTAGCAACGGTACTGTTCGCCGGAGCAACGTGAGAAAAGCGCCGAAGCGTTGCGAATCGGCGGCATCCCCAATTTGGCTCGATAATGCCGGGGCAACCTCTGAGATTCGCAACGGCGCTCAAATCTCGACGTCTCGCCGAGGAGGCACGCGCGAACCGCTCTCGCGATTAACTATGATAAGTCACACGTCAGAAGCGGACTGCTCGCGTTACCCCGGGGTACTTTACGACGTATGCGAGCCAAGTTGCCGCCAGCTCTCGCAGTTAAGGCGTCGCCTCGTATCTCGAATATCAATGTTAATCGTAATGGGCGATTTAACCTCGTCAGTATGCGCGTTCCATTTTCCTACCCCGACACGCGTCGCCGTGGCGCACACGGGGCGACGCGGGGAGGGAGGGAAAAACGATCGTGCCCGCGCCAAGAAAGTGGCACCGTTCCGCTCGCGATCCGCCGCGGAGCTGAAAAGCCGGCGAGGAGACCGAAAGCGCTTGGACGAGCCGCCGCGCGCCGGTCTCTCGCCGCGCTCGATCGGCCTGCCAATCTCGCGTGGAATTCCTCCGTTGGTTTCCACCCCTGGCTTTTCGTTTCGTCGACGGGACGTAAACGTCAGGCTGGAACTCCGCGTTTGAGGCCAAGCGCTAATCGAACCGCGTTCTCCTTCGACGCATCCACCGGGTGCGTCTCTCGTATCTCGCACGATTGGTAAGGACGAGAAATTACGAGATGTCTGATCCTGGCGGTGGTAATATTTTTCGCAATAAGAATAATTTGCAATACGGGGAAGGGGGCGGGGGTATTGCTGAATGCAGCATCTAAAAATGCTAAACGTAGCACTTAAAATATAATTACAAATCGTTTGTCGATTTGAGCATGTAAATTTGTTGACGATAATAACTCCACCCGTAAGAAAAGTGCGTCATGTCCGAAAAGAAACCGGCGCGCACGACAAAGGTGGGAGGAAACGGTATACGAATTCACACTTTAATAAATTACAAGTACAGGCTACCTATACATCTTGCCTTAGACCCGCATTGGCCGTTTTCTATATGTTGCTTAAAAAAAATATCTGTTCTAAAGCCTCGTGTTCGAAAAGTGTGTCCATGTTCCAGTTCCGAGAAATGTGCAGCCAGCCAATGAACTTGCAGCTTTTCCGTAAAAGACGCAGGCTGAGCGGCTGCACGTTTCTCGGAACCAGAACTTGGACGCAAGGCTTAAGGTCGCCGCAGGTGCTCACCTTGCCGGGTTTGATTATCCTCATCTCTTACACGTCTTACGAGACCGGGCGCTCTAGAAAGGCCCGAAACGAGAGCGGCCTTGATCCTCCCCGCGTATTTTTCGAAACGTCGGACGGAACCGCGAAGGCGGTCGGAACTTTTGCGGCGCTCTGTACCCAGTGTACACTGTCGCAGGTACGGAGGAAGAGGAAGGAGGCAGAATCGGGCGCGCGCGCGTGAAATGTGCAATTGGACCAGCGGCGATGCCCGCGACGACGTCGACGACGTCGGGAACGGGGTCTACACAGCGCGGCGTGGAGTTTCGGTGGCACCCGGCGACCGGCGGAGACGCGCACGTGTGCGTCGCGCGCACACACGCGCGCGCGAGCGAGCGCGTGCACGCGTGCACCTTGGAGAACGGCGATACATTGGCGGCACTTGCGTGCACTCCACCGCCGTTGTCGTCGTCGTCGACGTCGCGAGCGACGCCGACGACGACGTCCGGACGCGACGGTGATGGTAACCGGTCGCGATGGTGTGACGCGACGGCGAGCGTAGAGGAAGGCCATGGTGTTGGTAGCGTGCGATGGCGGCTGGTAGTGGTGCGCCTAGTTGCATCGTCAACGGTAGTAGTAGTATAGTAGTGATAGTAGTGGTGCCGGCGGCGGCGACGACGACGACGGTGATGGTGGTGGTGGCGGCGATGCTGGTGGTGGTGGCGGTGGAGGTGGTGGTGCTGGTGGTGGTGGCGGCGGTGGTGGTGGTAGTGGCGGGTGGTGGTGGTGGATACCGTAGATGATGGTGGGGTGGTCGGATGGCGGCGCTCCCAGCGCGCAAGCCGTGCCGTGCGACGCGGATGCAGTTACGGGAGCGCAGCGCGACCCAACGCAGCTCGACTTAACGTCGCATATCCGGAGCCGGATCAAACGTCGAGGCCCTGGGCGAGTGGAGTGCGTGTGCGTGTGTCCGCCGTCTCGTCTCGTCTCGTCTCGTCTCGTCTCCCTCTCGCCCGTGTTTGACGCGCGAGTACGCGGGAGCAGGGGGAGAGCGACGCGAGGGGTGGACAGAGTGCAGGGAGTGAAAGAAAGAGGGAGAGACGGGAAGGAAGGAAAGAAGGAAAGAAATCGGAAGGAGGAACCGGTGGACGGAGCGAGAGAGACAGGGAGAGACACGGAGATCGCGAAGGGTTGACGAGAGGCCGTCGACGAGTGAATAAAAAAAAAAGAGAGATCCCACCCCGCCGATCGAGACGCGAGTCGTTGTCGCCGCCGCCGCCGCCGTCGTTGTTGTTATTGTTGTTGTTGTTGTTGTGCACGCGCGCCGGATTCGATTCGGATTACGATCGCCGATCGTAACGAGATAGATCCTCGATCCGCGAGTTGGTCGTCGAGCATCCATCGGCCGCCTCGTCCGTCGCATCGCACCGGGCCGTCAGCGACAAGGAGGAAGCCGCGCCACGACTGGGTGTCGAGTCGGCGTGCGAGAGGAAAGATCGCGATCGCGAGGGGTACGCGAGACGGAGGGAGAACCGCCGGCGATCCGCGAGAACCGCGTAGACACGTCGCAGCCGGGAACGGAACCGGAGCAACAGGCTCCTTCCCGAGAGCGAGAAAGAGAGATAGAGAGAGGGGGGTGGACGGGGGTGCATCGGTGCATCCGTCGATCGGTGCGCCCGCGCGCCCGCGTGTCATCCCGTGCGACGTGGCTCCTCGTTTCGCGGCCGCCCGTCGTGCTCCGTTTTTTTTTCCCCGCGAGTGTCACACCAGTCGACAAGAGGGAGAAGAGTCGCGGCGGCACGCGGGAGTAGGAAGAAGACCTTGGACCTGCGATTCTCGCGAGACGTCGAAGGGATGTCGTCGGGGAAGCGCGCCGATCGCGGGGACCGGCTGCTCGACGTGTCGGCGAGCCGCCATGAGAAGCTCTGAAGAAGAGGTACACGCGTGAAGAAAAAGAAGAAGAGGAGGAGGAGGAGGAAGAAGCTCGGCGATTCTTCCTGCCGCGAGAGTGAGTAGTCGTCGTTTTATTCGCGAGATCGGAGCAGAGGAAAGAAAGGGAGAGGAAAGAGAGAGGGTGAGAGCGAGAGAGGAGAGGAAGCGCGTTTGTTAACGGAGCTCCGAAATCCGACCATTTCCTACGAGCGCGAGCGGCAATTAGAGATATACGGAGTGACGGAGTATACCGGTGGAAGAGCGAAAGAGAGGTGCATGTGCATGTATGTAGATCGTGTGCGAGTGAGAAGGAGTGTCCTCCGGTACGCGCGCGCGCGCGCGCGCGAGCGCGCCTTCGCGTTCGCGCTCGCGCGTGTGCGTCGAAGGAGAATGTGCACGTGTCATCGTGTGTGCCTCTAGGTGCGCGAGGAGAGGAAGCGATAGAGAGAGAGAGAGATGGATAGAGAAATAGAGAGGAGACGAGAGAAGTGTTACAAGAGGGGCCTATCGCGACGGTGCCCCCCGCACGAGGCCGCACTACCGTCGCTTCTCTTAGACACCAAAATGGCCGAAAAGATAGTAACGCTCGCGAGCGCGAGCGTATCCTCGTTGCGAGCGCATTGGATCGCGTCAAATAGACGCGTCGTCGTCGGACAGGGAGAGATTCGGAGTCGGCACGGCAATTGCTCCGAGACGCCTCCGCCGTCATTTTTGTTATCGCTGTTTTGTCTACGATCATCTACCCTGCAACGACTTCTCTCTTTCTCTCTCTCTCCCTCTCTCCCCCCCCCTCTCTCTCTCTCTCTCTTTCTCGCTCTCGCTCTTTCTCTCTCTTTCTCTCCCTAGCGGCGAATTGACCCCGTTACGACCGCCACAGGCGAGTTATTTCGCACGCCGTTTCTGTCTCTCGATGTCACTCGAGTTTTCTCATTGCCGATGTGGGGGCGATGTCGGCCGATGCGTTTCTGGGAAATTAGCCGGTCGAAGCGGTCGAGACAATTATTTTCCTGGATACGCTCTTTCAGCCTCGATGATTCCAATTGCGGAGTCTGGGCCATTTTTTCAATTTTTTTCTCCCCTACTTCCATTTTAATGTTATCTAAGCGATTTCGGAGCGCAACGAGCGGTTTCCGTTTAGTTGTGAAATTTTAACAGTTGACAAAACTTTTTGCACATCTTCATTCGAGCCATCGGTCTACCTTGCATAATAGAACGGGTCGGTCCGTTTCTCGCAGTTGCTCGCCGGGGTTGCGCGATCACGGGTAAAGGAAGCTCGAAATTGAGCGAAGGAAAGGGAGGCCGATTAGAAAGGGAAAGAGCGAAGAAACGCACGAGGATTCGCAGGGCGACTCGCAGGGACAGATACACGAAAATTGTGACAACGACTCGCGATCGTGATCGGAACGCGAGTAGAACGGGCAGATTTGAGCCGAAACGCAGGCCGACAAAACGAACGGACTGTCGCACGGCCGTGAAATCTGTTCCGTTTATATCGCGTTACATTAATTTAATATATTGCAACGTCGTAATCAACATTATCGACACGCATTCCTACGTTTCCACTTAATTCTTTCAGTCGTTGAAATATTAATTACGACGGCGTGTGCTCTCATAGCGATCGCGATAAAGTTGTGCGAAGCAGTGGTTAAACGAGTGATTCTCGCGGAAGTGAGCCGCGTTATCCTACGGAGAGAAGCGCGAAATATTGTTTCTCTCTCTCTCTCTCTCTTTCTCTCTCTCTCTCTCTCTCTCTCTCTCTTTCTTTCTCTTCGCCGGAATAATCGCCGCCGCATCTTTTTCGTGCGGCGCGCACGCAACTAATTTCTCGGCGACCGCGTTGTAAACAGGACAGCTAAAATTTCCGCCGCGGTACGCGCCGCGTCCGCGTAATATCGAATCATAATTTCGCCCGGATAGAAAAGCACCGTTGTAATTATTAATCCGCGAGTTGTTTCACGCGAGCGAATTTGATCCAGATCGATTCCAATCGCGCCATTGTGTCGGATAACGTTTACCAAGGTTCTTTTGTGCCGGCGAGTTGAAAAACACACGTTGCTCCGGTGGCGGGGCGCGCGTTCCCCCTTAAAATCAATGCGAATCCGTAATGATTTACGCTTTGAGGAATGGAAACATCAAACATTTCTGATTTTATTTGTCGCGCGCTTCAGACGGGCGTACGATTACTCAAAGTGCGGCGGGATCGAAGAAAATTCGACGCGAGAAATAAAACGTACCGCCAGAATAACAGTCGAGGCCGGCGGGTCGTGCGCTGCTTCCTCCAAATCGCCAGGTGACATTAAATAATATTAAAAGCGTATCGGCGCGTTTCGAATTATTCGAAAAAGTCCGCGCGCAGGACTTCGCCGGTGCGAGAATCGCCGGCCGCTCGCGCGATCTGGCGTTACTAACAATATCTATCGTGCGATAACATTCCGGGGGAGAAGCGTGTGACAAAATCGACAGATAGCTGATCCGCGATCGAGTAAAAATTGTACGGCTTGAACGGGCGTCGAAGGATGGCGGGGCTATATGCGACGCGTCGCGCGCGTCTGTCAGTTTTATCGAGCGGAGCCGGTCGTCACGTGTTCCGTGCACGGAAACCTGTCGCTCCGACAAGTCGGAGAGACCGGAACCTCGTTGTCTCCGACGTTACCGACGTGCGCGCGGACGTCCGAGCGCTGAAAACGCCCGAGATTCGAACGCGCGTGCAGCCGTGGCGCAAATCGAAATTCTTTCGTTTCCCACGTCGGGGGCTGCGGCGCGGCGCGGCGCGGCGCGGCGCGCCCGGTGTCCGCTCGAAAATTCTGCCAATAAATTTCGACCAGCGCTCTTTGATATTTCCCGACATATCCGAACGCGGTCGGGGCGGGATGATCCGCGAGGATCCCAGGGACGATGTTACGCGCGGCCGCCGCCTCTCTCCGTCTCCGGAGCGATTTTAATTCCCTCCCGATTTGGGTTTGACACTTTCCGCTCTCGATCTTCTCGTCACTCGTCTCAAATGTCAGCCCGCGATTGTCCCGGCTCGCGAGTGCAATAGTCATTTCTCTTCGTAAATTTTATGCATTTCTGTTTGCGACTCGAGAGCCGGCGCGCTCTCTCTGTCTCTCTCGCTCTTTCTTTCGACGTCAAACAACTTTTAAATTGGCGCGTTGCGAGAGCCGATGTGTGCAATTTTCGTACGCCTCGCGGGTACGGCAAAGGACGTTTCAGGCTCGCCGGAAGGGCGGGAACGCAGCTGGCGTGCTCCTCAGAATGCAATTTTCTTCCGATAACAGAGGCGCGATCTATCGAGTAAACAGATTCCTGGATGTTTACGTTCTACGAACCAATTACACTATGCCCAGTCGAGCGATGCTTAGCGCTTGGTTCGCGGGGTAATTAGAACGCGCATGTCTCGCAAAAAGAACGCACAGGCTGTGTGCGAGGCTAATTCAATGGAAATGCGTGTAAACTGGCGTAAACTAGCCTCGCCTGACGCTCCTTTTTGTTTTCTCGATCGAACCCAATATTTTTCAAGCGAGAACCTCGGCGCGCGCGCGCACGCGGCACGGCGTTCCCGATTCCTGATCGCCGGCGCCGCCGCCGCCGCCGCCGCCGCGTTTCCGGTTTGCTCGGCGGAAGCGCGGCACATGTCAGAATCGCGGACTCGCGCAATTGTAACTCGTATCACGAGTTATGTATTGTTATCATTTATCACGAATTATGATATAATTCCAACGATTGTCTATATACATACGTCACGGGGGATCACTCGCTTAATTTCCTCCGCCCCGCGATATAATTTCAGGAGCGAAAATAGTCGGGTGTTGTATGCGCGCGGAAAAATTGCAGATCAATCGGATTTCACGAATACGCCGTTTGCGCCGCGAGGCAAAGTCCGCTGAAACAACATAATTACATCGCTCGGGCGACACTACGGCCGAGCTGCAACGTGTCGGGGGAAAAGAAGATACGAGCGTAAGACAGAGACTTTATTAACGGCGCAGTAGACGGCGCAGAAGTGACACGTGTGCGTCATGATTTATCGACAAAGAGGCGCAAAACAATTGCTTCTCACGTACGTGACGTCATGTCGATTTTTCAAACGAGCGAGCACTCGTCCGAGTCGCTGCCTCCCAAAGTCCGGCGCAAAGTTTAGGCCGCGTCTCGTCGCCGATCTCTTTGTCATTATCCGCGGGAAGTTCGACTCATCGGAGTGACTCACGGCCGCGCGTGCGCGCGTGGCCTCGCGAATTTTCTCGGCCGTGGCGATAAATCGCGTATCGTTACCTCGGAAGTGCCTCGGTCGGACGTTTAACGGCGCGTTAAGCACGAACGTTTATTGACGTAATAATTTAGCGAAATTAATCTATGCGCCCGGCGAAAGATCGGCCGCGTATCGGCTTAAATTGCGACAACACGCGCGGATCCGTGCGATATCGGCAAACAGTCGCCGCGGCGGACCAATCGCCATTTTCGTTCGCGGGCCGCGCGTGCCTGCGGCCCGAGGAATTATCACGAATGCGGACGGCGATCCTCTCCCTTTTCGCGCGGGCTGCGCGCGGAAATTATCGCCGTTTCTCTCATCCGCGAATTTCTAATTGATTGAAAATTGATCCACAGTGCCGTTCTCCCGCGACTCCTTTGCTCGGTCTTGCAATTAGTTGTGTCGCTTTGAACCTTAGGCCCGGTATCACAGTGGCTACTCTGGGGAGAAAAAAGACAGCAACCCATTTTGGGGCCTGCAATTAGCAATCGAATTATTTGGATTGTTCGTAATCTTTTACGAATTTTATCCCGCGTAACTAAAACTCGCAATTAGCTATTCTATCTATATTCAGGATTTTTAAGTAATACTAATCAAATCTCTCAATTAGTTCTGTCGATATTCAGCAACGCAAAGAACATTTTCACTTAAGAGGCACTAACCGAAATGTTAAGTTGCTTAACTGCAAAGAAAAACGGTAAAAATTTTTCCCAGAGTAGAATTACGAACAATCGAACTAATTCGATTACTAAGTGTGGGCCCCAAAATGGGTTGCTAACTGTCTTGTTCTTCCCGGAGTAGTTGGCTTAAAGAGAGAGTGAGATATTCGTGCTGCTCTCGCTCTCGTTGGACTTGACTAAACATGGCGGGCAGCTCTGTTGGCCAGACTCTGATTAGAGGGTCTCTAGACGCGGCAAGTCGCAAGCCGCAAGAAATCAGTTAATGACAGTTAATTATTCTTCTTATCTTTGGCTGTGATCGGTCGATTTCTTGCGGCTCGCGACTCGCTGCGTCTGTCGCAGCGTAGAGGACGTTGAAAAGTCTTTCGCAATTGGATAGAAGTTTTTAGTATAGTCCCGCGTATCTCTTTTTCTATTTCGCAAGCGCTTCCGTCGTAGAATACGGAATGTGGAAAGCCACCGGTCGTTTAGTTATCTCGGGTGTCGCCGGGGCTTTGTTCTCACGAAAATCCACGCGCGATTCCGTTGCCGTAAGAAAATTTTCAAGACTATCGCGGTAGGCGTCGCCCGCGCCTCTCACGATGCTTTATAACGCACAGATAACGATCGAGGCGGTGTTAAAACGTAATCAGCCCGACGTAGCGCAATTCTCGCGCGATTATCTCGGCGCGCGATCGGGAAAAAGCCCGATTACCTTCGACGTTTTCGAATCGCGCCTCGGCCCCGCGCGGTTACCACATCTATTCTCGCGGTCTGAAATTGATCGCGCCTCTCGTTCTCCCTCGCCGCGAAATGTCAAGGCGAAAGGGACTCGGCGCGGCCCGATCTCCCGAAATCGGGCGCGATTTTCGCCCATCGTCACGTACCGTCGAGTCGCGACGTGAAAAAATTCGCGTCGTCCCACACGCTGAATTCTCGCCTATCTCGGCTCCTCCCTCGACTTTGAACCCTCTCCTACGGCGATCATCCGCCGCGTAACGCCTGACAGGCCAATATTATGCAAGAATTTGAAAGCCTGCCTCAAAAGTGTTGAAGCGATAACGCGTGTGTACGTGCAGACCGCACGTTAAACGTTTATTGCAATATTCCGCATTTCTCCCGCGCGAGACACGTGCTGATCTGCATTCGTCCACGTTCGTTTGTCTGCGCGGGTTAAAATGATTTTTTTAAATCGCGCCCCAAGGGAGTTTTCGATGAATAATTTTCTTGACAAGTCACTGTATGTTAGTCATGAAACGTTTGCAGGATACAACGCACTCTAGGTTTCATCTTAAAGAAACGACTTTTCCTTCTTTAAGCACGAGAGCAGCAGTTGCAATCCGCACGTTAATTCATAGTTGAATATTTCTAATAAGTCTGGCCTTTTTGGAGTACGCAGAATACGCGTGAAAGGTAGCATTTCTGTTTCTCCGTTTTCCGACGCGATGACACTTTTAATCGGACACGGGACGGAAGTGCATTTTATAAAGTTCGGGCACGTTTTATCGACAGGCATTTTCAATCGCGAATCGGTTCAAATGCAAACTATCGGTAAACTCTGCTTCCGGTAGTTTTCGAAAATTTCACGCACGCCGAGGGCATTTTTACAAGTCGCTTTTGATGCGTCGCGGAAAGGCCCCCCCCCCTATTTTCGATTGCAGCGAATTACGCGCGTTTTTTTTATTTAGAAATTTTTGTGCACATGTATAGCGATTGAAATGCAGTCGCGAAAGAGGACAATTACGCCCGAAGGTGAATGATAATCGTCGCGTGCGAAAATCGCCGACGGTACAAAGGATCGAAAATGACATCGTGTTGCGCGATGATGACACAGCGAAACGATCCCGGCGATTATTATACCTGTCGAGCAGCGGCGGATTTATATGGGACGCTTATTTTGAAAATGACGCAGGTCAGGTATCAGCAAAATGGCGAGGCCGGGCAGCAAGACGCGGATACGAGTCGGTGTGGCATCTGCGTGATTTTCGAAACGCCGTTTTATGCTGCGCGCGGGCGACGATTATTCATATGATCCGCTGTCATCCTGCCGCGGCTCTATACTCGTATGATAATGAGTCGATGCGAAATTCTCGGCGTGCGTTACCGCTGGCCGATGCGGCTTGCCGCGCGTCCGTGCGCAGCATCCTTAAATCTCCGGGCGAGCAAAAGCTCGCGTCGCAATTGAAAACCTTGCCCTGACCGCGTTGTAGTCTCTATAAATAGTAGACACCGAATGCGATTCGCAAATGCGACTGTAACCTTACCCTACAAGGCGAATTTAAAACAAGTCATTTTAGAGAGGAAAATGTTTTCTAATGCATCGAAAGTGCAATATAACTTGTCCCTTAATCATGGCTGAGGTGATATTTTTTTTCGCAATAAGTTTAGAATGAAATATTTAGACACTAACACCCTGTCACGGCTCTTGGTCCTTTATTCCTTCAAATTTGTGTCTATCACATTTGAGCCATACGAATGTTATTAATTTGCTAGCCTTTTAACATCTCTCTCTCTCTCTCTCTCTTTCTCTATGCTTGGAAGTATTTTTATTTAAAAATTTTATTCGACTTAACGATGGTTAAGCTGGATATGCTTGTGGAAACAGCGAGTTTGGGAATTGTTTCGCGCCAAGAGACGATATATTCAACACGTGTAGCACCCCGGTGCACGTGTTCACGGTGAGGTCATTTAGAAATCCCCAAAGTCACCGAGATTAATTTTGAGACTCGCAGTTTCGTGGCGAAGATCGTCCGCCGCGGCGGCTTTCCGCTTTAGAAAGCTGAAATTTGCCGCATTCAGTAGGTTAAAATAGAAAATTCGGTGTGACCTCGATTTAGAACTTTGCGTGCAGCGGCGACGTGTACTTAGGCATTAACCGAGGCTGAAAAAAAGTATTGCCATCGCGCGCGTACTAGAATAAAAATTTAGAATCCAAAACGCTCGAATTTGCGTAAAGCGGCGTTATTTCTTCGTTATCGCCGCAGCGAGTCCTCTCTACGTCGCGATAGTTTTCTACGCAAATCTACAGATAGTAAATTACGAAGAGAAAGTAAAATTAATTCAAATTAGCGTTTACGAGGAGATGAGTAAATCTCATCCGCCGGCGAGCGCGCGGATTGATTCGGGCGCGGGCGGCGCCGGCGGTGCAAAAAAGCCAACAGAATTTCCCGAGCGGCGCGTTAATGAACTTTATGAGCGATACATTTTGCCGATTTCGAAAAAAGCGATGGAGAGGCCGGCGCCGGTAATCGGGACGAAAAACCGGAACGGCTCGGAATGAAAAAAAATGGCCGCTAGCCCGCGGACGTAATGGACCTCGATGAGGTTTGCTGTGACGCGGGCGCATGCGGGCGCCAGTTATCGTGAAAACGGCGCGATGCCGGTGAAAAAAGGATCATCGTAAATGAAGTTACGGGATATGGTGAATTAGCGGCGCGAGAGGGACGGAAAAGTCGATTTGCTGCGTTGTTTCGTCGCCGTTATTAAACGTTACGTTAAACCTTTTCAATAGCGCGCGCCGATGTCACCGTGGAACCATGATATAATACCGTAGTATAACTAGTAGTCCACTCCGTCATTTGTTTCGTTTTGCGTCGAGCCCTTCTGCGCATCCGACATTGTTCTGGGCAGACCGGTGAGAGAAAAATTGTACGTGTGGTAGTGCAGCTTTGACACAACTGCAGTACGTACACACGCACATACGCCGCTGGATTTGGACCAAAGACATGGCGGAATGCCACGTGACCGGGACCGCAAAGATCAAAGAACCGACAGAGAGTGAACATACCAGTTATACTATCGTGGAGCTGCACGTCCCGAGTCGTTCGCTCCTCGCAACTTTTGTCTCCCTCCGCGCGCGAGTCCTCGACGACGCCTCGCCGCGAGAACGTAAGCTGTTTACGTCAATTTCTCTCGCGGTAAGATGACGTAATCTTTTTTTTTGTTCGAAATCTTCAGGCTCCCAGGTCCAGGTTTTCCTTCGTCGCGCAGAAATATCTTACATACGTGTAACTGCGGTAATAGCCGGGCAGTTCTACACGCGATCATTTAACGTCTCGTAATGTTAATATTTCAATACGCCCTGTAATGAACGCGCGACATTATCAGAAGCTGCGTCGACGCGATATATCGAAAGCGAGAGTCTCCGCAAAGCGCAAAAGGAAAAAAAAACACAACCGAGCGAGAAGTCCCGGGAATATAATTGCCGTCGTTAACAGGCAGCCAGCAGCAGGCGCTAAACACCGTAATACGAAATAATAACAGACTTTTAAAAAGACATTTAGAACGTCGTTAAGTTCCGGCGCGTCGATAGGAGTAACGGCATTAGGCGCGCGACGCGCTCTCGTCGCGCGCATTAATTCGCGAGTGTTGCGGCGTGTAATCGATATCGCCGCGTTTTGAAATAATAATAATCGAGTCGTTACCGGCGCGCGTAATGGAGCTTTTTCGTATTAATGTTTCGCGACAACAGAACCCCGGGTCGGGCCGGGCCGCGGGCCGCGGGCCGCGCGAGGAGCAGCGGGCGCCCTTTCCGGATTATTTGCGCGCCGTGAAATTTCATGGAATAATACGCGGCGCGGCCGCGAAAATGCACGTGAAAAATTAACACGGTCAATTTGCCGCGGGCGGGCGTCCGATGGCGGCGGCGGCGGCGGCGGCGGCGGCGGCGAATTCTGTTACGCTTTGTCACATAAATTCGGCTGCGATACTAGTCAATATTTAATTCCGGCAATGGAATGCCGAGATGCACTGTGGAAAACGAAACAAAAAAAAAACATACAATAGCGCACCCGCGTCGCGCGGCCAGGCTGGAATGTAACCGCCGCGTTAATGCCGCGCGAGCCCGGCGCATTGCATCGGTGGGGATTATATCGTTTTCCGTAATGCAACGAGCCGGCGCGGCACTTAACTCGCGCCGCGTTTCTAAAACGCGAAAACAAAAAAATAGGACGCACGCGCGCGCCGCGTGTGTGTGCGCGCGCTCGCGCGCGCGCTCGTGTGTGGTAGATTTTTCGCACTTTGCACAAACAGCGTGGCGACAAAACGGCGTACGGTTGCCCGGCGCAGTGGAAAAGAGAAAAACCGCGGGGGTACGTCTGTTACCGTTTAAGCTCGAACCTTTAGTTTCTAAGCCCGACGTGCAACAGGTTGCGCCATTGTGGCGACTTGAAAACTCCGCTTACGCGGATACTTTCAAAATCCTTCTCTCTTTTCGTGCGCGCGCGAGCGCGGCCGCGCGGCCGCCGCGTTCTTTCTCTTCTCCACCCGCGCGTTCTGTGTACAATTATTCTTTATTGTTCCGCCACCGCCGTCGACGCTTTGAAACTTTCCGCCGCACTTGAGACGCCGGCCGAAGAATTTCTATTGCGTAAAGGCTTCTCAATCGGCGCGAACGCTCGGCGTAACTCTCGCGCCCATCTTTCTCTCTCTCTCTCTTTCTCTCTCTTCGGAGAGAACGTAATCTAGACCTTTAACAATCGCGCCCCTCCCGCTCGCGCGAGCGGAATCCCGCTCCCCGGGAGCGCCGAGTTCCTTGCTGCGCTTCGCGAGAGACTTTGCCAGTCTTATCTTCGCGCGATACCGTATTTTCCTCGGGCGCCAACTTTTACGCGAATGAGACTCTTCTTCCGATTTTAATTTCGCCTACGGAGGAACAGCGGTATAGCTGCGCCTTAAGACAGAACCGGACTAGCAATTGTCGACGCGGATTGAATTGGGATTGGCGATTGTCTTCTAGCCAATGAGAGCGAAGCAGCCAGCGAGTTAAGCGACTCTCATTGGCTAGAGGACAATCGTTTAGCTGCCAATCACAATCCAATCCGAGTTAGCGATTGCTAGTTCGATTCGGCCTTTAAATTTACTCTGTTGCACAATGGACGCAAGACGCTGAGCCGCAACACGAAACATCAACCGATCGCAGTCAAACATAAGAAGAATGATCGACTGTCATTGGCCGATTTCTTGCGTTTTGCGTCCATTGTAGAATAAGCTTTAGGTCTACAAAGGCCTGCGTCCACGATGCTAGAGCTTAGTCCAAGTTCTAGTTTCGAGAAATGAGCTATTCCATAAAAGCTGCAAGTTGATTGGCTACACATTTTTCGGAACTAGAACTTGGACCAAGCTTTAGCATCGTGGACACAGGCTTTAAATTGTGCGATTTATCCAAGTATTATGCAAAACGGTGGTCTTAAAATTTTATTGTATCACACGTCAATATGCTATGAATTATGCTTCTCTATCGGCCTGTTATGACTTCCGCCGTTCTGTCGTTTAAGAAACTTGCACTGCCGCCGTTATAAAAATCGAGACGCGAACATATCACATCAGTTGCAAAGCGCAGGAAAAGCCCGAGAAATTCCCGTTAATAAAAAAGCGAAATGAAATTTTTTTTCTCCTTTTCACCAGCGATATGTACCTGTAGCAAACGGCAAAGTGGAAGTGAAACGGTGGGATTATTCGCGTTAAACTGTTCCAGAAGTGGCCTGTTTAGGAAAACGATAATCGAGCGTGAAAAACGAAGCCCGAAGGGCGTTGTGGAATTTATTTAGGTGGGTAGCGAATTTGCTGATGGAAACGCGAGTGAATCGACGTGAAAAGCATCGCGCGTGCGCTCTCGGTGCGTCGCCGGACCCCGCGCACGTGGACGCGGCTCGACGTTTCGCAAACGCGGCGACATTCGAAATAACACGGGCAATGACGGCGAGGGAGGACCGGTGTGTGTACCGCGAGGCGAAGCCATGGCGGAATAGAGGAGAGCCTTATCTGCGAGCGGGCGCGCCGCTATAACGCGCGACGTTAGCAAAATGGCCGTCGAATTTAGGCTTACGTAACGATTCCTCGCGTGCGTTCCGCGTCCCGAACGCGGGCCCCGGTTTCTTTCTTTTCTTCGTCCAGCTGTCGAATATCGCGGAGGGGCCTTCGCGCGGGACGTAAAGTGTCCGCGATGAACGCTTCTCAGAGGCTCTCGCTGATTGTCAGCGCCGCGAATACTCCAAAGTCTCGTTAGAGCGAAGAACGTAACCCTTTTACCGGCATTTCGTGACTAATAGCGATATTCGGCAGCTTGCGCCAGTGCGCACTGAGTGCACCCAAGGCTTGGTCAGAGTCTACTATTATATTTATGGTCGTCTCGAATGCAGTCTTATTCATTAATGCCTGGACCTCAATTTTACTACGATTCACATTAGCATAATCTTTATTCCCATCTATACATCGATGAGTTTCAGGCTGTAGTTCACACAGCCTGAATCTTGAAATGAGATTATACGAGTATTGCGTTATAAAACAAGAAAACCTTACTTGACTGAAACTATTCTATGTGATTTAATCAAGAAACATATACGCTTATTATTTAAGAACATTATTCAAGAATTACACGCAGCATTTTATTGTTTATTTAAGATAATTTTAATCTTTCATTAATAGTGTTTGCATAAAAAGAGAATTCAATAATATTAGGACACGGAAAGGTAACATAAGAACACGGGTAATTGTTAAGGCCGAAAGTACTCGAAAGATAAAAGTTTACAATTGTCTCTCGCGAGTTACATCATGTGTATCTTCATTAAAAAAAGATTATTGCTAATTTTGCGCCGGTCACGTTCAAATTTCGTTTTGTAATGGCTCACCGATAAAGCAATCATTTTCATTGTTAATGCAATCGCACCGTCAAACGTGAAGCGATACTGTGTTATCGCGTTAATTATTATTCGCACAGAGTATTTTCATTTTGTCGATATCATAATTATTGGCCCCGAAATGTTTTTAACCAAACCATCGGCAGCAAAAAAACCAATGCTCCAGTAGGCTTTGCTTATGATTACAAAAATAGATTTTAAACTTGGCAAATTACATTGACAATCCTTTGCTTTTATATTTTTCGGATTTAGCAAAATTCCGATCACATTTTATAAATCTCTTCATCTTGAGAAGGCGACTCACACAAATCGAGTTTTAGAACTCGCGCAAGAAATTTTTTGTGCCGCCCTTAAATTCGCCACGTCCAAAAATCCGCATCGTCCTCGAAACAAGTAGCTCATGCCGGTTGCATGTAACGGCTGTCATGTCACATTTTCAAATTGTATTGTATCGCTCTCAAAATAAGCGTCTCGTGTAAGTTGCACAACGGATGTTACCTTACATTGACAGTTTCCTGTCGTGAAAGCTGGCGGTTCTCAAAGTATAACGATTGTTTAAATGACTTGTAGGAAACCCCAAGTCAACGTCCATCCAAGTCAACCGTAATATCGGCATAATATCGGTGCTTCTTAAGAGACCTAAGGAGATCCAATCTCGGCCAATATTGTTCGGCCAAGCCAGTATCCGGCTTAGTTAATTACGGCAAAATATCGACGACTTATACTTAACAATCGAAATCCTTCGATCGACACTGAAGCGTAATGATTGTTTTTCTTCTTCTTTTCGTTCTGCTCGCTCTTCCTCGTTTTCACGAGCTTCTCGTCCAGTGTTACTTTGTGTGTGTTATCGCACCGTGATATCGATCCATCGCTTGCGTCAAGACGATCGATTAAATACCGGACCGGTGAAATATCATACGTCCACGGTAACGCGCGATAAGTTCGACGGTTATTTGACATCTTCTGTTACGGATCATCGCGTAATTTTATTCGCGAAATACGAGGGCAGGCTGTCGGTGGAGTCGCATACTGTACGCGAGTGATGCTACAATTAGGCGACGCGAAATAGCGGTCAGGTCGATATTGATAGCAAATTGACCGATAGATTTAGACTTACGTAACTAAACATGCGCCTGTACAGCCTGTCCTCGATTGAGAGTCTTCTTGGGAATATTTTCGACGTCTGCCATACGTACGACGGCAGGTGTATCTTATAGCGAATTCGGTTGTTTGCACAAGTGCGCACTGAGCGCACGCTAACGCTTGTTTACAGTCAATTCTTATATTTAAAGTTCGTCTTAAATATCTCTTGAAATATTTAGTTAGTATAAGAATCTGTATAGCCTCCATACGGATCATTTTTTTTTAGCTAAGTACTCTGTGAACATGTATTTAAGACAGAGTTAAATGTAAAAATTGACTATGAACAGGCCTTAGTGTGCGCTCGGTGCGCACTGGTGCAAGCAATCGAATTCACTATTAGTGAGTATTTAAGTCTAATCTACAATGTGTGCTCTCTGCGTCTAGAGACATTCGATTTTATATAAGCAAATCAAAACGCTTAAAAACTTTGTCGACGTTTGTACAATGCATGATGTACAATCAACTTGCACAAACTTTTTAAACGTATTTATTGGCTGCAAAATAGAATGTTTCTAGACGCAGAGAACTCATTGTACAATAGATTATTATTCAATGTCATCTCACTTTTTTGACGAGAACCGTTCGGGCGATGTAGTGTAAACGCGATTAACAAGTTAATCAAATATCCCTCGCAATTCCCGACAGCGCGCGATGCTCGATAGCGTAATCGCAAGACGCCAGTAATCAGGCGTGGAAAGGGACAGAATATTGTAACGAGCGGGGCGTATAAGAACCGCTATCGAACGGATGTCGATCTTGATCTCGGCGCGAAGATGGAGAGGGACAGAAGCGCGGTCATTATATCGGGCTGAATAAAGATTCGCCATGCCTGGTACCAGATACGTTGCTCGAGCTGCGGTCGAGGTCGACGGAGACCCAAAGAAAGCCGTGTAATAATCGCGCGCTGCAAAAAGCAACGTTTTCAAGGGAGGATATTATGTCTAATGATGGGAAAAAAGGACGATGCGACCGGTAGGAATAGAAGATAGGCGCGCCATTAGATGCGGCAGGACACGCATCTTCCGACTGCATTTCTCTCTCTCTCTCTCTCTCTTTCTTTGTCGTCTGCGTTTTCGTTTTCTAGCTGCTTTCATTCGCGTGGCCGACGAACGCGGCCGGAAAAGGAAGGAGGTGCAAAAATGCATCTTGCGCGCATTCCGCAAGGAGCGGCCCGAGATCGGTTCGACGACGCGGCGCTCCGCGAGAAATGGACCGCCGATAAAAAGCGCGATCGGCCGCGTCCGGTCGGTTTACGTGACGGAACCCGATGCATCTCCGTGTCGCGAACGGCCGCGCCGAATGACTCGTTACTCCCGCGCGTGCACGTTACAATGCGTCGCCCTTTCACCGCGAACCTGCCGGCCCGACCAAGCCCCGACGTATCCACACCGTAATCCAAACCATCGATGGAATTTACGTTCGGCCTATCGAGTGAATTACGAAGCGGGCGTAACGACACAATTGCATTACGATTATTGCACGATATTGACATTAAATTCACGTTACTGTCAATTTCGCTGTTTCTGTAGACGCAAACGATTAAACGCGGGGAATTTTTTAAAACTGTGTCGCTCCTAAGAAGAAAGAACTTTCTGCGTGTACGTACTTTTTCTAAATTTCTAAATTCCAAATTGAGTGAGGCTTATTGTCGCCAGTGGTAATTAGACAAGGGGAAATTTTTTTTAAATCGACCAAACTGGCAAAAAGTGATATACATATATTTATGTCGCAACGTTTCGACCTCTTTAACGGGTCCTTTTCAAGCGCAATCTGGTCGAAAATTCACAAGTACAAACCGCAATACGAAGAAAGGAATTTTTAGTATGCACATAAGTATGTGTTACAACGGAGAAACAGTACCGAATGTTGACGGAACCAATTAATTTATGCCGAAACAGAATGAGTTCATGAGTATTGTTTTAATTTAGTTTCATTCTCCTATCTGTATACATATAGAGGCCTGCGTCCACGATGCTAGAACTTGGTCCAAGTTCTAGTGTCGAGAAACGTGTGGCCAATCAACTTGCAGCTATTCCATAAAAGCTGCAAGTTGATTGGCCACACGTTTCTCGGAGCTAGAACTTGGGCCGAGTTCTAGCATCGTGGACACAGGCCTTTATTGAAGGATCCAACATATATCTGCACATATAAGTTAATACCCCCAGGAATCATGAATTTTATACCGAATTCAGAATTGATAATATGGTAATATATGATTAACGTTCGCTGAATCGCTTCCACGGGATTCCATAGTCAAACGCGGTTTCGGAAAGTTTGTAAAATTTACGCGGGCTTTATCGAGCCACTTTGCAGACTTGTTAAACGCACTTTTAGGCTCTGCTTGAAATGAAAATCGCAAACACAGGCGAGATTTCCCTGCGGGCGAGCGCGAGAGGAAAAAAGGTCGATGCGGAATCGATCTGTGGTGACATCGTAGATCGTTCTCGGAGCCGCTCTCTAGAACAGCTAATGGACCAAGACTCTATTAATATTGATAATGGCGAAAATCAGGCCAATAAGCGCTCGTGGTGTACTACTCGTGCTCGAGGCTGTGGCATCCGCGTTTGCCTGACATTACGATGTAGATTTAGTAGTTGGCGCGATTGACCGATGACTTCTCAGATTTCTTTCCATGACGATTTCTTATATCGCGCTGGCAAAAGTCTGATACTCCGCGAAGTTTCTCGTGTTTGCACGCAAAACGTTTGCGTACAAACTACGCGTATTAAATCAACTTGGAAAAGTAAGTTTGATGTAAACTTAGCTGAATTATTCCGAAACTTATTATTATTGCCACTGTTCGTTAATCAATTTCGAAACATTTCCGTGGAGCGATGACTGTAAGACTTTTGTGAAATAGGATCAAAAATGAACTTTCGCGAGATGCGATTTTTTTTCCTAGAACAAAACTACGTTTTGAACTTTCCCTTGTTAGTGAGGAAAATTCTACATACCTACACATATTTCACTTGAAATTTGCATAACTAGATTAGATTAGATCTTCCACGAAATTGTCGAAGCGGCTAGTTTGTGCATTATTTAAAACATTTGTGTCGCCAAACTGAATATTTATGTGTCAATCTTATGTATTGAAACAAACTGTGTTCTAAAAACAGTTTTATGGAGAATCGGGACTTTCAGTGCGCTCGTGAAATCTTTCAGAAATCGCCCCCTGAAAACTGATGACGCGCATTTTTTAATTATAAACAGGAAAAAAACGAAAGAAGACGGAGACAGCGGGAGATTTCGTTAGAAAATCTGCGTTTAATGGACGACGTAAAGCACGCGGAAAAATTTGCCGCGATAATTGGCCGATTAAAATTTTACGATTGCACTATGTCTACGACGTGTTTCATAAAAAAAGAAATATATATACAAACATATAGGTCGGGAGGTAATGTCGGCATAAATCAGCCGTAAAGTTGAAAGAAATTAGCAGCGGAATGATTGGCGGCGCCGATAAAAAATACGCGGTGCAAATTTCGACGCGCATGCTTGACGCGTGTGTCGGCCGCGCCGGCACAGTTTTCTGCATACTTCTCTCGCCCATGAGCGCCGTATGCTTCTTGCTACACACTATTTGCTGGTGCTCGTTATTAAGATCTTATCGCGCCGGTGATGTAAGCGGCCAGTCTGAAAAGCGACACTGTGGGACTCGGTGTCCCACCAATTTCGCTATTTCTTGCCCGTTTGATTCGCTTTCATTGCCGCGCGATCGCACGGGCGAGCCGCGCGGGAATCCGACATCGTTGCGACACGCGTGTCCACGCGCGACCTCCGTCGCCGGCACGTTTTGCGTAGAATTAGTTTCGCAACCGCCTGTAATGCCTTCGTAAGTCGTCGGTTGTACACGACTAGCGTCAAATTGCCTCTGAAAATTTGACTTGCTTATCTCTCCGGCCGCACGGCCAATTTCACTTCTCCACTTCGCATGCGAGAAAGAAACACTCCAATTTTATCCATTCTTAAGTTTCCTCTCAAGCTCCTCTCCGTAAAAATTCATTTTGTCCCGTAATTGAGCGCCCTTTCATTCATTTGCTATTGTGTCGTTACTTCGTAAGATTCTCCAGTCGTTATAATTTTCCGGCGAAAAAGACGCGTGTTAGCGTTTTCGCTGAAAACTCCGCGATACGTGGAACTGTACCGAGGTCGCTGAAAGAATCGGCTTTTCTTCTTCCCGAGCGAGGGAGAGACGATATATTTTCGAAATTAATCTCCTCGCGCGGAGTTTCGCTCTCGAATGCTCGGCGCTCCCGCGAGACCCCTACAAAATCTTGGCATTTCGTCGCGGCATCCGTTACTTTTACTGCGTATCGCAAGCCCGTCGCTTTAAACTTCGAACGTGTTCTTGCGCCGGTCTAAATCGACAATAAGCGTTTATGTAAAGCAGGCTGTATTCCGCGGTCGTCGCCGAGATGGAAACGAAGAAAAGGCTAAAGCGGTCTCTAAATTGGTCCTGGCGGAAACTATGGTAATTTACTCAATGGTGTTTCATGCGCGCGTACAGGCCGCACGTCACGGCGCAAGCGTTGTCGCCGGACTCGTTAAAAATCACGGCGTAACTGGACAATCGCCGACGATAGATATTACGGGACAAAACGTACGCGATGAGAAAAAAGCCGACTGCGAATAGTAACGCGACCGTCAGCTTACCGCGCTTGCTGAAGTTGGCTGCTGTTAGCTCTCTTAAATCAGACGCGACACTCGAAAAATTGTTGAGACGTTGAAACGGAAAATGCAGAATCGCGCAGAGTACAATTACAGCGATTTCCAAATACTTTCCGGGCGCAGAGAATTCGTGGTTGCGATACAGATGTTATTTAATAGCGGCTAACCGTTGCGGGTGCAGTAGCCACAACGCAAATTTGACTATTGTACAGACTGGAGTATTGCGAATAACGCGAATGCTTTAATTACTGTCGGTACGTCGAACTCTTAGAATTAAATTGTACTTCAGCGGTATATGCGCGTGTGTTTGTGCGTATGACGATATATTAGTAAAACTTCAGGAGAATAAAGTAGTCGCGGTAAAAGAGTAAAAAGTGACGAGGACGCGCGACACTTGGCGTAAATTAAAATGCACGATATTATTATTAGTGATCTCGCGCTGTGTAAAAGGGAAAAGTTCGCAAAGTGATTTCGGTGCGGGGAGAATATTTTCGTTGCGCTTTTCAACAAGGTATCGCAACATAATTGACACAATCGTTGTTCTTAAATCAAACAGCGCTTCGCCGCCGCGATTCATTCGAGCTTGCGCCATTATTTTCGCAAATCGTTCTCTTTTTTCACAAGCATTCCGTGTACCTGCACGACGCGTTGCGAAAATATCGGGGAAATAACGGTTCGAAAACCATTTCATTAAACCCAGATTCATTTTACATTCCCTGATTCCGTAATTCGGAAATATATCCATATCATTATTCCAACGCAGTGTTTTACTCTTTGCACCGCAGGCATATAACGACCATGATCGCTCAATCATTAACCTTACCGAGGTCATGGTAAACTGTTCTTCAGAAACTAGCAAAAAATGCCGATGTTCTCTCCGTTTTCCTCTTCCGCGAATATTTAAATGAGAATATTTCTGACATCTCAATATGATCTCATAGTACAAGGACGCGATAGAGACACTATATACGTTACAAAAATGACAATTACAGCGTTACTAAGTTCTCAAGACACGTTTTTCCGCGATGAGAAGCGTAGGTACACGGAGAGAATTTTCTCTTAAAATTTATCCTGAAAATCATGTAATCGTGGGACAGCGTGGCATTTTGAAGAATTGTATGAGTTTGTTGTGAAATTTCTCCATACATTTCGCTAGTAATTATCGTACGGTAAAATTTCAAGAAACTCTCACAAAATTCTTCAAGGTGCCACGGTGTCCCACGATTACATGATTTTTATGCGAGTTTTTTTTGAAATTTCATCACACATTTTGTAGTAAAAATGTATAAAATTTTATCATAAATTTTACTAGTAAAATGTATGATAAAATTAAAAAAAAATTCTTCAAAATTCCATGTTGTTTCACGATTACATGATTTTCAGGGTAAATTTTAAAAGAAAATTGTCTCCCCGCGTAGGAAACCGATCGAACGACAAGGTAAACGTATGAAAGATTTGGTACTGTTCTCATCGTCCCTGGGTAAGCCGGCCAAGTCTGGAAATTGCGGAAGCGAGTACATTCGGAAACGCGCGGGGGACGGGGGGGGAGGGGAGGGGAGGGCCGCGAGGGCGAGCGATTTCCCGGCTCCGTGAAGGCATTGTCTATCGACCGCCAAGTCGACCGTAAGCGACTTGACGAACTTGGTCGTGACTAATTCCAAATGCAGCCGCCGCATATCCAATCTCGCTCGGCTCGACGCGACGCGAAACCGCATCGCTCTTGTATTTTCCATCCCGCGATTCTCGAGACGTTAACGCACACCAACAAGACGCGGCGCGCGTTTCTCGTCGCGTCGTGTCCCCCGTCACCGTGACGTGAATAACCGCGCGTGTGCGCGTGTGTGACACACGCGGTGAGCGACACGCGGAGCCCCGGCGTGCGCGGCGCTCCTCGTGCGCGCGCGCGCGCGTGCGTGCGTGCGTGCGTGTGTGAGCGCGCGCCCGCGCGCGCGACCGTGCGTACGCGTAAAGGAAAACGGCCGGCGAGAAAGAGAGGCACGCGGGAAAGGAGAAGAGGACTGCAATGTTTTTACGTCGGGCAGTACTTGCACGCAAGTGCATTTCGACGGACGGACGGACGAGTCGCGCCGACAGGAGCGTCCCCATTCTAGTTCGGCTATCTACATCGCTAAGTTTACGTAACCGCACGAAACCTGTCAGCCGACATTTCGGTGCTAACCAATGGCGAGCCGGGGCGACTGCTCTCCTTCTTCCCCCCCTCCCCTCTGTGTATCTGTCTCTCTGTGTTTCTCTCTCTCTCTCTCTCTCTCTCTCTCCTCCCCCTCCCCCCCCTGTGGCGGTGGCTTTATCACGGTCTTTCCCCCTGCGTCGGATTAGGTAAACGCGACCAGAAGCCACAGGGCGGACGGCTGCCTCCTCGAGCAGCCTCGCGAAAATCGACGTTCCGCGCGATCGATCCGTCACCGACGCGCCACTGAACCAGATGCGAGCGCGATCGATCACGATTCGGGGAATTGTATGCGCGAAACGTCAACGATGCGTCCGCCTCGATAGATCGCGCTATTTTCGCGGGGAAACTAATGACACCCGGAGGCGCGCAACGCGTTTTTCATTATATTTCGCGCCGTAACTATAGCTCGTCCCGAGACGCATTTGAGATATTAAATTTCTTTCACGTAGGATCATGCTAGATCCATTTCCCGTATTAAGCGGTCTCATCAATTCTTGAAGCAAGTTCCAGTTGGAGCGCATTAAATGGAAATTACATACTTTAAAGGAACTTCGTACGGTTACACATAATTTTCAGAATACTAGGCTGCACGTCAGAAATATAACTGAAACTTGCTTACTCTTTTTTTTTTTACTGTGAAAGCACACACGCGCATGCCCTCTTTATACTTTATACGAAGCTACTGATTATCTTATGTATATGCGGTCTTCAATGTGCAGAATATACCAGGCAGAACCAACGGAATTTAATGATCGAATTCTACAGTTGCAGCATGAATTTGATTCATGCGGCTTATGCAACCGAAACGTTTGTACCAGCCGTGTGATCTAATTAATTCTAGATTTTGCAATTCGCCATCTTTTTTCCTAATTAGATATTAACAACTTCGGAATATTACTTGACCGCGTCTGGCAAATTTTTATGTTTAAACCACAGAGTCTGTAAACAAGGAGACCGAACCAATTACGTCACCGAACGTGGGCCGACATTATTGCAAGTTAGGGAATCAAAATTTTGCCGCTCGTGGCGCTGGCGTTGCATTACCGGATTAAGGATTCGCCCATGAGTCACCGATCTTGATCTCACTGGCTCGTAGATGCAGCGCGTAACCGTTGTTATCTGGCGGTCGATTTCTGGAACTTACGAAAATTACAAGCGACCTATTGCGTCGAGTTACACCATCGGTTACGCGTAAGTGAACAAAGTCCAAAATTTCCCAATTAAGTTAGGTAAAAACGGCCACGCCGCTCGGCGTTCCAAGCGGAACTCGCACGAAAGCTTCATGCGACAACCATAGGCTTGTTTTCTGTTCCTACACTAATGAACTAGTGCAATAAATTGGAGTAAGACAAGCATATTTTTTCTCATTCTAGCTTACTGCACTAGTTCACCAGTGCAGGAACAGAAAACAAACCCCATGTGACGCGCACGAATGCGAATCGAGTTGTCCGTTGACAGCGCTTCCAGGGATTCTTTTTTCGGACGAAAATTTCTCGGAAATGTCGGCCCACTCTGATTACGGGAGTTCGGTCTCCTTAGGTTTCATGGTTTCGATCAATTACAGTGTGAACGCCTTTATTTTTAAGGACCTGGCACAGACGGAGGTCGCCACTCGAATTATCATATGAATCCGTATTTATTCCATCCATGGGGGGTTACCGTAATAAATGCTATGTATAGCATTTATAAAGATAATTTAGAAAAATCGCTGTGCGATGTTGTAACACGTGAATTCACTGACAATGATTCCATCTAAGGGAAAACCACCTCCCTCTGTGCCAGGTCCTTAAAAATAAAGGCGTTCACACTGTAATTGACTTATATCTTTAAAGGGCCGAGTTGAAAATTTAGTTGCTCGTGGTTTAAACACAAAAATTTGCCAGACATGGTCAAGTAATCTTCTGAGGTGTTAATTATCTCGGGCGACTTATAAGATTTCCCGCGGTTATTTAAATGTTAACGTTCCATTAACCGGCGCGAGCGAGAACGTCAATGAAAATTTAGCCCTATTTATGTGGTGCAACGAATTTTTGTGCACGACTAGGTGTTAGTTCACTCGCGTGAGTTCATTATTACGATCGGTAATGCAAATTAGGATCCGAAAACAATATCTGAAACGTCAGATTCTCGAGGTCGCGTCGAGATTAGATAAACGGAGTTTAGAATATGTTTGTCCAAATTGCACGCAAGCTTTTGGGAGCGCATTTTCTGCGACGTCAAAAGCGTTTCTCTGTAGTCAAAAGTAGAATCTCCCTCGCGTATTCTTCGTGGATTTCTCTTCGCCACTGACTTTTCTTCTTATCTGTCCTTTAGCTCTTCCTCTCTTTCATCATTTTTTCTCATTTTGCGACCGACTTTTACGTATTTTTATGCGCTGGATGTTCCCCGGTCTCGATGTCGGTGCAGTTTTTGTAATTTAGGGACAAAACGAGGCAGTCGAAATAGCGCCATTAATTGAATGGTTGAAAATTGAGAAGTTGGATGTATCGTAAAAAGACGATGGATGATGCTGGACGAATTCTCGTGGGCCGATCCCGCCGTTTGTTAATACAACGTTCGTGAAATCGATGGACGATTTTGCGGCGCTATTTCACCAATTGTGTCGGTCTCGCGACGCGTCGCTCGGCGAAATTCAACGATAAGCGTCTTATCGTCGCGCTGCCTCGACGAAAATGCGCGAGTAGATCGTGGCTTCTGTTCCCGGAGACTCGCCTTTCCCGGCGAGTGTCGCGACGTGACAGTTTTGGGAACGCGCCGATAAAATGAGCGCGCGAGCTCTCGATCCGGCCGGTTTTAATAAAATTTTTCGAAGGTCTAATTAAGCCCGCGATAATGAAAACGTGCATTCCGCTTCCATCAAACGCCTCGCTTTATTAACAACTAATACCGTGACTCGTTCGCATTATTTAAAGCGCTGTTTTCCATTAAATAAAAACGAACGGATTTGGCCGCGCTTTATTCGCGCGGTTCATTGTTGTTTTTTTTTCCCGCCGCCGCGCCAGCCGCACGCGAATTTTCGCGTTGCTCCCGGGCCACTTTGTAAATTTGGTGTTTCATCGATGAAACTCCCCCTCCCCCCCCTCCCTCTCCCACTCCCCCTTCCTCCGGTACCCCGCCACCGCGTTCTAGCCGTCGATGTGCATATATACCGTGGCTGCGAGTCGGAGTCAACAAGTTGTTCAGGCGGACCACCCCTTCCCCCAACTAAATTCCACTTCCTATAATTATTAGACGTCATGTATCGCGCTGCTGCCGACCAATTTATAGCGGAGCTGACGCGATGCATCGGAACCTCTCGCCGGCCGGAGTGTTGATTTTCGAGGCGCGTTTCAATTTTGCATTCCTGCCTTCCACGTGATTCCGCCTATCCGGTGGATCGCGTGTACCACTCGCTCGCCTAGCGCCCCGCGCGCTTCTATTGTTTCGCGCTCGAATTTTCGTACACACGGTGTATTACCGGCCGCGCTCGTTACGTGCTCCGAGCCCCGAAGTTTCTCCGTAATTTACGCGGCCAACGTAAATCTCGCCAGTATTCGACAACTCCTCTGTCGTGCCTCTTTTTTTTTTTAGGGTGATTGGAGAACGGGTGATTGAGATCTTTACTGGCAATTGAAAATCCTGTTTTCTTTCCGACGTGTTTCGCTATTACCACCGCGAAGTTGGAAATATCTGCGCCGGAGGGAAAGAGGACGTACGATCGAATTTTTCAGCGTCTGTTTTTGAGTTTTCAAGCGATGGTGAATTATCGCCTTGAATTACAAGCGCATCCGCCGCGGAGGTAAAATTCCTAAGGTGTACGGGCAATTTGATACGGCTTAATTAAATTAATTACAGGAGGATTATAGACGAGCAATTCCTATCGCGGTTTCGCCGCGAGCCACAAAGGGATTTGTAGTTGGGTTGTTACGACAGAGCACGTTTTTCGAATGTGTGTAAGAAATCGCAGAGCGCGGAAACGTACCGTCGATACGTTTCTTTATACACCTATACGCGCGGCCAGGTCAACGCCCTTTCACCTCCCGACGAGGCGGCGGAGGAAATATTAATTTCAAGATTTTTTGTCGAGCTTTTCCTCGCTCCACCCCGGCGCCCTTCTTCCTCCCACCCCGGCCCCTCTCCACATCCCAATACCGACAAAAGCGGAAGCGAGGAAGAGCTCGCGGCCGGTCGGCCGGGGCATTAATTTGCAAAGTCGTAAACAAGACGGCGCGCTGTCGATACTTTTAATAAAATGCCAGCAATTAAATTGTGCGGGGACCGGTAATGGTCGGACGGCTATGACGGGCGGGGGAATAGGAGCGGGAAGCGAGGAAACGGAAGAGGACGTTCGCGGGGGTGGTCGAGCGAGAGCGGTCGGGTGAAAGGTAATATCGAACTCGTATTTTAGGTGGACGGTGGTACGAAGAGGAAGAGGAGGAGAAGGAAGAGGTGGAGGAGGAGGAGGAGGTGGAGGAGGAGATGGAGGTGGAGAAGGAGGAGGAGGATGAGAGGGCGAGCGGGTGGCAAAGGCGAGCGGAGGAATCGAAGCTCTCTGATGGTGGGTGGGTAGGGTCGGGCAACGGGGAAAGAAACAAAAAGGAACTCGCGGGAACAAAAAGAAAGCCGCGTCTTTGGGGGGTAGTGGTAGTTAACCCCCACCCTCGCGTACGGTCCGCGACAACCCTCCCACCTGTGCCCTCTCTTTCTACACCCCTCCGCCTTCTCAACCTCTCGTCCTCTTTCCCTCTTCCTCCGGTTCTCGTCTTCTCTGGCGTCTCCCCTCTTTCTCCGTCTATATCTCCTCGTTTCTGAAATTTTTGAATATCCGATCAATAGGTAGCCGCTCGCTGGGAAAAAACTGGGTGGGGAGGCATGAGATGAGTGCCGTCGGAACCGCCGTCTCTCCCTCCCCCCGGTCTCCACCCTCTCCCGCTCCTCTTTCCGCCCGCAAGACCCATCGGCGTTGTTTCAGACAAGATTTATCTATATTTCGTCGCAAACGCGGCGACTCATGTCCTCCCCCTCTTCCACCACCCCCCCCCTCCCCCGACCCCACGCGTCTTTGAATTAATTATTCGATTTCCGTTCGTCGCTCCGCGCTTCGTTTTTGCATGTTCCGATGCGATCGCGAGAATAACTTGGCTATAATGGTCATTACGTAATTGCTCGTTACTTAACCCGGGAGCAGGGATACGCTCGATTTCACGTGTTGGTTACAGAAAATACAAGGGACACATGTTAATTCTCTTTTTAATGTAACGATCACAAACGGACTAATCAAAATGTCAAGAGAAAAGGGACAGGGGGTTTATTTGACAACGTTATTAAAACGTCTCGATTCTTTGTCGTTAAAGCCCTTGCTCTCGCCGCCGCCGAAAACGAGAGCGGAAATTCCGCGCTCGCTTCTCGATTCGCGCGCTAAACGAGACAAATTTTGTCTATGTTTATTTTCGCGACACCTGTGGAACTTCGAGTATCGATCCGCACAATCAGCCATCGCGCGCGCACACACACACACACAGACGCAGCTCTATTCTCCGCGCGCACACTTACCCATTCGGTACTTTGTACCGTGCGACTTCTTCGGAGGGTTTGCACGCGAGAGCATTATTCATGAGCGAAGGCGAGTCTTTTAGTAAGTTCGGGGTATATGCGCCTCGGAAAGAGAGAGAGAGAGGGGGGTGGGTGGGAGAAGAGAGGGTATATCGCGCGAGGACGAGTGTCTCGCGAAGACCCGCGAATCCGATCGCGCGGTTAATGCGCCTGCATGTTCCGCCGACCGTCCCCCTTTCCCTCTCGAACAAAATTTCCCATTCGCTGGCGAATATTATTCATAAGAATGTGAAGTTCCGTGTGCCTCGGGAACGTCGGGCGCGCGAATATCGAAGTAACCACCTGTCACACTTCCGACCGGGAGCTCTAGCTATTCGATCCTCTGTGGCATTCACGACGACAATAATTCCACCGCGCGGTCGGTCGATCAATTCGCGGCTATAATCAAAATGCGCCGGGTCTAAAAAGTATTGCTGGCTGGCTGGCTTTTCGTGGGGCATCAGTAGATGTTACAGGCCGGGGAATCCAGTGTATATACCCGCGACTGAACCCGCGGACCGTTTCCGCGAATATAAATGCGTGTATATGGCTTTTCACCTTTGCATTATTTAGCGCAGTTTGGTGATACGCAATTTTTTTTTTCACAATTATTGTTTTCCCGCTGGGAATCGATAGTCCCGCTCTCTGCGTTAAATAGTCTCGATCAGCCTTATTTCCTCGAGACTCCTCGCAAACGGAGCTCTCATTGCGCACGGTTGGTGTATTTCGCTTCATTGTCGAGCGTCGGGCACATTCAACGACGATACAATTACGTCTTTTCGTTTACACGGTTTGGATAAATCGATGACTGCGGTCGGTCATTTTTTCGTGCAACACCCTTGAACGACGCGAGATAAAAATTTCGCCGAAGGAAGACACGCAGAACCGAGAAGGCGGTGGTGTTATTTTCGGAGGAAAATCGCAGATGCGGCCGAGCGTGGTCTTGGGGAACAGGAACGAGACTTTCGCGACTACATCGGCGAACATGCCCGCGCTGTTGCGGCACAAAAGTTTCTTCGCGATATATCACGGTGTCGCGGCGACGACGTAAGATCCGGCGCACAAAGGAGACGCGGCCCCGCCTCTGGCTCGCCTGGTAACACTCGCGAGTTCGTCAGCACGGAAATGCGCATTTTCATTTGCCAAAAACGCTACCGGTTGTTCCACGGTAGCGCCAGGGCGCGGGGGCGAGGTCCCCGAGGAGGGCGAACCGCGCCGGGAAGCAAACGGAGCGAGATGCAGCGGCGCGAATGCATCGAGGGCTGGTGCAACGACGCATCGGGTCTGGGGTGGAGGGTGAGCGACGCTTTTCATCGGTCCGCCACCCAGTCGTCTTCACGATGGGATCTGCGTCAGCGGAGAAGAGAGAGAGAGAGAGAGGAGGGAGGGGGGATACTCCTATTTCGGAGCGTTTCATAATTGAGACCGCGCGTGGAGGCGGCGGGAGCGAGGGATCGATAGCATTTTTTTTTTCGGGGTAGGAACCCAGACGCGTACGTGTTGAAGGTAGGGGCTGCGGGGCAAAGGGCCGGGATGGGACGAGGGGGCGGGCGAGGCGGTGACGAGGGGGCGAAGGGTTCGCCGCTCGTGCGACACATCAACGCGCGGTACGACTAGTACAGCGGCAACGACGTGCGAGGAGGGTGTGCACGCAGATGGGGTAGAGACGGCGCGGAGTTTCGGGACGGGGGTCGCCTATGGTGGGCTTGCTTTTCGACAAAGAGGCGACGACGTTTTTTTATAATTGCGTTTTTAATTTGATGGATTCTTTGATGCGTTTCGCCGTCCTTCACCCCGCGACGAGGGAGTTAGCGAACGATGGAGAGAGAGAGAGAAAGAGAGAGAGCGAGAGGCGACGAGGGCGGAAGAGGGACAAAGGGATTTCGCGCGCGCGGTTGCGTGTACGCGCGTGCGAATGAGTGTAAAAGAAGGGTGGTGGATATGGGCGAGGGAGGCGGGATGGCAGCCGAGACGAGAGAAGCTACGAGAGCTTTTCCCATGCCGGGCACGACATCCCTTTCCCTCCCTCCCTCCCCCACCCCCTACCCCCTCTCTCTGTCTCTGTCTCTGTCTCTCCTTTCCGCTGACCTTCTCCGTCGTTCTTTTGCAATCTGTGCGACGCGCACATCTTCACTTCTCCGTAGTACCGTCGTCGGCCGAGAAACAGTTTTTCCCTGCATATGAGCCCGACGCCGGTTATTGTCCGTTTCTTTTCCCTTTCTCAAACCATCTCCGTCGTTTCTCATAAAAAGCCAAATCGGAAATTTATGACAGTATTAGGCTCTTTCGGTCCTTTGACTTTTCTCTTATTTTTACATCAGTCAGATGGGTTATAAAAGTTACTCCAACCATGAAGGGGTTGTAATATGTTAGGCAGAAATACTCTGCTGGATTTTCCCTCGCGAAAGTTTCCATTTTTTAATTTCTGCCGGTGAAATTCTTATTTTTTAAGTGGGAGTAATTTTCACGCGATAAACTTGAAAACCTTGAAGCCTCAATTTGTCTAAAAGCTTCTTATTGGTGGGATAATTTAATCATTGTTTTATTGAAATGTAAAAGATAGTCGTAGTTGGATTTTTCCGATAATTTAAGAGGAGAATCTCTCTAGGATTAAAGAAAACTTGATCCTTTTCTTCAATACAATATATTCCTCTCTCTATCTTTCCTTCTTGTATTCTCACTTGCAGCGATCCCGTTTTTTTAGATCACCTTAAATTGCGTTTCCCGGTATCATATTCATCAGGGGGGGATCCCGCAGCCGCACTTTGGTGGTTTTTCACCTCGTGCATTAAGGGACTTTACTGTAAATCGCTGATTTAAAGCCACCACATAGTGCTCTACGTAGGGAGATGCAGATTCAATAGGAAAAAGAAAGAAATAATGATAAACTTCCAGATTATTGCTTATGTCAATGGGTTCGAAATCTCGTAGTGAGATTAATTGATCTTTTCAAACGCGGATGAAGTCTTTATGCAAAATGCCTCGTAATTACAATATACCCACGAAAAGCTAATCACGGATTTGCTAAACGCGGATCGTAAATGCGACAATGTCTTTTGTAACGTGATTGATGGCATAATTAAATTAGGACGTACACGCAACGTGATACATGTTTCCCCACTCCTTTTTTCTCTTCCTTATTGTTTTATTTAAAATGTAAATCACAAATTTGATCAACAATTGGCAATATGAGAAGATATTATTTAAGATTTACAAAACAAACGACGCGAAATTGCGAAGGAAACGAGAAGGAAATGAAAAGATTTTGACTTTTGCATCCTTTATTATCAGCTTTGTTTTTTTATACTGAAAAAATGATCGTAGCAAAGGAATTATATGGTCAAAGTGTGTGTCCAAAGTATGTCTAAAGCGCGTGTCCTTTTTTTCTTAGTCACTACGCTCTAAATGGTCTAAAAGTGAAACTCTTATACTTATATACAGTTTTTAATAGAATATATATACCCTGATTTTTACAGAATATTAGGAAAAGCTGACGGTAAACGATCTCTGAAATTACGCAACAATCCCATATTGTATTATAAAGGGGAACGTGAGAGAGACATATATGTTTTAATATTGGGTGGGAATAATTATTAAATCCCCCGAAATCAACGGTACGAAAAAGTACTAAACCGCGCAAATAGCGCAATGTGATAGCTTAATAAAAATCCCGTTGATACGAGACCGAGTGGCGGTGCTATTCTCTCGTCAAATCATAATTAATTTCATCCGATGTGCATTATCCCGCGGCGGCGCGTGCGCGCGTATATTTAGCCGAACGACGTGCAGTCTCGCTCGTTTTCAAATTCTCTCGGATAGCGGCGGCGAGTACGCGGGTGAAACGAAGCGATTTTTATTGCATTTCGCAACTCAGTACCGCGGCTGGAAATTGCGCCCAACGAAACATTTTGTTTTACAGTGTTTTCACCGTCCCTCTTCCATCGCTCTCTCTCTCTCTCTCCCTTTCTATCTCATTTTTGCTCTCTCGCGCTCGCTCTTTCTCTCTCTCTCTCTCTCTCTCTCTCTCTCT
>NW_011967234.1:2274986-2280804 GCF_000949405.1 Vollenhovia emeryi | reverse complement strand
CCCCTCTCTCTCATACACACATTCTGTCTATCGTGAGACTATCACATGTGCCCACATTGTCGTACAGCTTCTACGATACTTTTCGCAATGCTTTTATTTCGCGCTTCGACACAAATAATTTTCTCTCCCTTGCCACCGTCAGCTCCCATTTTCGCGGCCCGCGTCATCGCGGTCATTTGCGCGCTGCAATTTGACTCGAAAATTGAAACAATTATATCGCGGCGGCGAGAACTTTTAATCCATTAGCGACTCGATCACGTATCGCACATTTTTACGCGGGAATTAATTAAAATCGCGGCCGTTGTATATCGGTATTTGTTTATCATTAGCCAGCGGTCCAGCTTGAAGTGCCCATCTACGAATGTGGCGATTCGTCAGCGGAGCAAAGTATTGACGTTGCGTTTTATTTGCCCTAAAAAATTAATGCTGCCGCGCCCGGCCGATTCGGCAGCATGATTTCCTTCTGGAAACATGATTTCGATCATATGTTGCGATTAATACAGAATAATTATTAATAATTACCCGTTCCTATAGAAATAATTGGCGATTAATGCCATAATGCGTATCGCTTAAAAGATGCACGAGCGCCGATACTTAATTTGTATTATTAGACTTTCGTCGAACAAAAATTTACCAATATCCACGAGTTTGAACGTATTGGCAAATCTGCAATTTTCCGTTCGCAATAACGTACTGTCGACGTTACGGGGGGGATATCGCGTTAAAATCGGTGCACATTAATTTATCGCTGATTTCGTTTTTACTCTGAAAACAAGCCCGGGCGTAGATCGCCATTAAATTGTCATAAAAGTATCGATTGAATTTTAACGATGTGCCCGCTGCGTTTTTATATCATCGTGAACGTTATCTTCCACGTCCTTTCCAAGCTTGTTTACGATGTATCAATAATAATGCCAATATATCGTTGGTAACAATTTTCTTTTAAATCTATTTAGAAAGCATGCCACCATAGAAAAACTAATAAACTTGAATAAATCTACAGCGCTGACAGCAGTTTACGTCTGTAACACTTTTTACAGCATTTTCCTTCAGCTCCCGAGTTTGTTTGCGCGACAAAGAATACTACACTTTATCACGAATTAAATTTGCATATATATTACGAATATTAATGTCCAAAAAAATTTTTTTTTATAAAATTGTAGAGAGAAAAAAATACGTGTCTCTTATATTCACAATCGAATCCATACAAGAAAAGCAGCTTCCTTTCTGTGTCTGTGACATTTTAAGTGCACTCAATTTATAAATATATTAAAACATTTACGGCGGGAAGAGGAAAGTTATTTTTTAATCTATTTGAGTAGTATTAGTGGCAAAGGATTTACGATGACGTGAATTTTATACATCTCGTTTAATACAATGGGTGCCAAACGGTCTCCGGCAGAATTCATCGTATGCACGTACGATGCTTTCGCACGAAACTAAATCACGCGCCGCGCGTCATGCAGGGAAGAAAGTGGCGTCTGAAGTGTTAGGGACGTATCCCCCTTTCATCAGGAGGCGGTGGTATGTCTGTAGGAGTCAACCTGAAGGTAGTGTGCGAGGAAGACGATAGAAAGAAAGTGCCCGCCTGGAGGTATATAGCGGAAGGGAGAGAGGAAGTGGAAACCTAAATTTAGTAGATACCTTTCTAAAGTATAGTCATGCAAGCGTTTAGAGAAAAAAGAACGAACGAATAAGTGAGAGAGAGAGAGAGAGGGAAAGAGAATGATAGTGAGAGAAAGAGAGAAAGAGGGGGGGGGGTGTCAGAACTCGGGAACGGGTCGGAGGAAACTCTGTGCATTGGTGGCGGTGGTTTAGGGTGGCAAAAGGAGGACAGAGAGTGGAAGTAGCGGAGGGTGAAAGGAGAAGGGGGTAAAGAACGAACTGTTGCTTCCCCGAGAACCGTGCCGCGTTGGGTTGCATCCAGCGCAGGATTCTCGAGAGCCTCCAAACAGGATTTAAGCCTCTTCGCCGTTCGGGAAGGCTATCGCTTCCCCGGTACTCCGTGGCAATTTTCCACAAGACGTTATTTAGCCGCGCCCATCGCCTTGGCTCTAATTCTTTCTTTAACTCGAGGGAATTGAAGTATGAATGCCACCGGTAATTCCGTACGATATTTCCCGTCCGACCGGATTGCCTCGTGACTTAATTGAAGCGATCGTTGTTGACCGGAGTCGATGATTATTGGATTACATGAAATTATACGAGGCTGAAGTTATGTCGACTGTATTGTACTTCTTAGAATCTACATGTTTAAATCCGTAAAATGTGTCTTGCGTTACGTCAGAGTCTGTGGGGAAAAAAGAGCTCGAGCATCGTTGACACTATCGCTACTACGATTCTTAATCACTCGCGGAGAAGAGTTTACAGATAATAGACGGTTTATTTCCGATTAAATAATTAAGAACTCGCGGTACAGCCGATGCGAGCTGACACTCGAGTACGCGCGAGACGGAAAGCCGTGAAGTAAAACAGACGTCGAGAGGCAGAAGAACGCAGCACTGACATCAACCGGCAGTCGGTCAGCTACTATGAACTATCCGGGCGCGTCTCTGTTACTCAGCAGAGTAAGAAAAGAGAGACAAATGCGACAAGTGCGGAGGGCACACGCTTCCACTCGTCTGCTCTTTGCCACTGATGTCAGGGTTACCTTCCTGCGAATGTGCGCCACGCGTTGTGTCGAGAAGCTTTGAAGATATCGCGCGCGACGTCACATTGTCTTAAAGAAGACGGGGCATGGGCGTAACACGTATTCACAAATACAAATTTTATACGCAATACGCAGTACATACGAGGCAATTTATTCGATATACATTATGTACCTTCGATGTATCTGCTTATTTATCCTTTCTAGTACGAAACGCTTCTTTGTGGTGGAAAGGGGATTGAATTTTAGTAATTGATATCGCTATTCCACTACTAAGCGGACGGCGAAAAGCTGTCTGACCGAGACAGTTTGTGTAACGGCAATTGCTCGTGAGGACCTTATCACGCGGCTGTGCCGAGCGCGATCGCCGCGCGGTGACCGGAGCGTATCTTCCATCGTGGAAAATCGATCCGAGACTTTCGGGATCTTTGTTCACCTGCTCTCCTACTTTCGATATCGTCCCGAACGCGATTGTTATCGGCGTGCCCCGATGGTTCTGCCTCTGGCAACAAGTTGCACCAGTGACCCGTCCCAGCTATAGAATGCCTTTGTAAATACTCGCTACTCGTGCCTCTTAGAAATCCTTTGAGATTTTCTCCGCTGTACGTCGCGGTAATATTGCAAGTGTACCGTGCGCGCAACTCTAGCCTCGATATTTATTCCTGTGGTGCAACAACGTCCTCGTTGTATTTGCAATATTAACGACCAACGGTCGCACCAACGTGCTTAACCCTTGCTAAATAAGTTGCGCTTCTTGCTCTGTGTTATAGTTAGCACTACGATCTATAGAGAGAGACTCATTATTGACTCTCGACAACATAGCTTGAAATTAGTTTGTAGGATTGATTAATTGAAAAAGTACATTGAGTGACGCCAAGTTTCGTAATTCTCATCTGGCCAGAGAGAACGGTCAGACAATAGGTTGTCTAACGCGAATGAAATCGAACCGAAAGATCTTAACGCGATAATGGTAGATTTGCGGCTGAAAAAGACCCGCAAGAAAACCTTTGTAGTAACGCAAGAATAAATCTTAGAATTATCATTTATAAAAGAAGGATTTTCATCTTACGAAAGAAAGAGATGACTGTTGATTGAAATAAAAATCGGATTTTCTTTCTTGTCATTTACATGACTATAAGATGTACGTATCACAGGATTTATAGAAATGTAGTCTTTGGATAAATTAAAAAGTGTCCCGTTTAAAGTGATCGGCTCCGTTAAATAGGACAATTGATACATTCACGTTTTCACGTGTAGAGGAAAGCTCGCTATTATGAGACAGGCTCATAATATGAGATAGCGGGGCAAAATTAATAGGCATCGTCTGTTGGTTCCACCATGAATTTATTGCCCTTGAGGTGAAGTCTATTTAGTGGAAAATTGTCAGATCGTGTAATCGTTGCGAAGAAAGATTTCTCATAGAATTTGGACGTTGGAAACCTACTATCTCATATTAGAATTCTATCTCATAATATAGAACTCTCCTCTATAAATATAACATTATGAACCAAAGCGCAGCATGAAATGAACAAGCGTAAACACAATGCACATAGATTGCATGCTATTGATCGACGAATATAAGTATAACGCTTTGTACTTAACTTACATAGTCTTACTTAGGGGCGGCACGCCACGAGTGCAAATAAATAGCAACGAAAGGGTAGTAAAACACCTCGTCGGCCATTGAGGAGCGAACTAATCCGCATAATATCGCTCGTTTCGCGAGTCTCTCCGCGCTTCCTCGCGCAACAAAGGCTAAAAGGGGTAAGTGGGCTTCGCTAATGGCGCGAGGGTTCCCCAAAGCCGACCGACCTCACCCTCTCGTTCAACGTTTCGCTTGATAACCGTAATCTTTTCCTTCTCGCGGGCTTTCGTCGCGACGTATTATATCAAATACGCATGATGGATTTACAAGTGTGAAGCGTAAGGGGAAAGTTAAGATGTAGCGGAACGCAGAGACTTACATTGCATACCACTCTAGACTAAAGCTTCATTCATATTATTCATTTTGGAGATTTTGTATATACCATAGTTACTCGAATACTTCGAGTTGCTCGCGATGAAAGAGCATTAAATAATATTTGGAGAGAAGTTAGTATCGTTGTTGAATACAGAAAAGTACTTCTATATGTGCAATAGACTTTTTGTCATGGATAGTTTTGAAATTTTGTATTACAATCAATAAAATATCGCGGTAAACAAAATGCATATACGATAAATTTTTAATGATTAGGCGAGATTTATTCCAAAGTGACATTTTCGAATGCAATCCAGAATAAAGGATATCAAAACAAGGTACGGGGAATAGAAGCGGACACGCAAGTATGTATGTCGAGCTTGGACCAGAGGGTAGCGTCGGGAATATGAGGAGGTGCAGATGGAGGAAGAGAAAAAGCGCGAGACGATGAAGGGAGAGTGCGAGAGAGAGAGAGAGAGAGAGAGAGAGAGGGGGGGGGAGAAAAAGAGAGAAAAGCATATAGGAGGACCATACCAAAGGGGTGGCGCCGCTAAGGGAGATGAAGGCGGAGGAGTACGGTGGGAGACGCAGACGGAGAAGGAGAGAAAGGACGTAAAACAAAGTAACGACGAAATGCACTTCCCCCCGGGTCCATCACCCTCAGCCACCCTCGCGCCCACTCGGCGTTCACCCGGAGGGAAACGTCGAACGAAACGTTAAAAACCGGGGGAAGAGGAATGAGTGGATGGGTGAGGGCGAGGGGGGTGGCGGCAGAGGGACGAGCGGGCGTGCTAGGTGGTGGCTCGTCGGTTCGTGGGCCCCGTAGAGGCGCGAGGCGGAGGTTGGATGAGAGGGTGGGTTTGCTGTGGCAGGCGGGCCACCCTGGGAGGTTGGCGGGAGGTTATGACAGCCGAGGTATTGAGCGGATCCTTCGTTAAAAAAACGAGAAGCACCGCACTGAGGCGTGCGGCAGGGAAAAAGAGACGGCGGAAAGGGAGAGTGAGCGAGAGAGGTTGAGCAAAGGGAGAACGGCGGCGAGGCGGCGGCGGGAGAAAGACGGAGGGAAGAGAAAGAGGTTGCTGCCGGGGGGTGGAAACGGGGGGATGGAGTGCACGGCTGCTGCCGCCGCCGCCGCCGCCGCCGCCGCCGCCGCCGCCGCCGTTGCTAGAGGCGGCAGTAGTGGTGGTCCAAGGGGTGAGACCAAGTAACCGAAT
>NW_011967234.1:2258958-2274886 GCF_000949405.1 Vollenhovia emeryi | reverse complement strand
TGCCGCCGCCGCCGCCGCCGCCGCCGCCGCCGCCGCCGCCGTTGCTAGAGGCGGCAGTAGTGGTGGTCCAAGGGGTGAGACCAAGTAACCGAATCCAACGCACCCTTGCCTCGCGCCCACCGCCACCCTCAGCGGGGAAAAAAACGGAGCGCACGGATCTCCCCTACTTCTCTTCGCTCTCTCGCTCCTCGACCGCCCCCGACTGCTCTTCCTGGAACAGTTCTGCTATCGTCTTCCTCTCTCTCTCTCTTTCCCCCCTCTCTCTCTCTTTCTCTCTCCTCCCTAGCCGTTCTGGACCGCTCTATCTTGTTTGCTCATCGGCGGGTTCCTTCCGCCTCTGAAAAATATTTTGACGCGGGTGGGTAGCGCACTGGTGATGATGGCGATGGTGCAACGTAGCTACGAATCGAACGGTACAAAAGGTAGAGACCTCCCGGCGCGACTCTTGATTACTATTTTAATTCCGACGACGTGCCGCGGAGAAATGTGCCCGACGCTAATTAATTCTCTCCCGCGGGTCCGCGAAATTTGCAACCGCCTCGAGAGAGCGCGCGATTACCGCGTACGCCGCGCGGAAACTTGCTGACCGTGGATATTAAACTTCAACATCGGGCCGTCGTCTTCGATGCCCGCGAGCCGTATCGCGCCTCGATCAAAGGGCTCTTAATTGAAAGAAACGCAGGAAGCAATTTCGCTAGTCAATAAAGCCATGGAAGAACGCAAGGGTAGTACGTTGCCGACGTTCTTCCCATCTCTTTTTAAATCCCAATCTTTTGCAAAATCCAATACCATCGTGAATGCGAAATAGGAACGCCAATTACGACGCTTTGATATCTCGGCATATTTTGAATTACGTTAATAGAGTGTTACAATTTCGCTTGAAATTAGAAGGGCCGATTCTAAGGACGGGGGGAAAACCAGTTATCGCTGAATGCCTCTGTTTTTGCGCACACATAAATTGCACGTTATCTGCAATTGCACGTTGAATTTTTTAAGATCGATCTATTTTATTTTGCTATGTTTCCGCTCTAATTGCATAATTAGTTTGAACTCGGAGCTCATTTGTAACCGATGAGATACAAATGCAACATGTAACCATTAAATCTATCTCCCTATTCCTAAGACTGCGCGAAATTTCATCTTCGGATTTGAATTTTTTTTTCAAGAATTTATTGGCTACTTAAACAATAAGCTCACTGTGGAAATATTTTCAAATCAAGGTTGAACATCATCCAAGCAGAATTTCTTAATCGATTATCGATTGATGTGTATATCCGCAAGTCTGATGGACGAGGCTGACGGAACGAGATTATCAAGATCTGAAATATATCGTGATTGCGATTACGTTATCTTAAAACCGGCGCGGTCCGCCGCACCGCGATGGTCGGGTAAGCAAGGGGTAAAAGAGGGAAAGGGCAGACTGGATCGGTGGGACCGAGTGTGGAGTGAGTATGGGGGGATGGTGGCGAGTCGGGGCGAGGTCGATGAGAATCGAGAGTTCGTTTGTTCACCGCGCAACGGAAATGCACGCTGGACACGGAACGACGGAAGGGAGAGCGTGTACGCGGGGCGCTCTCCGGATCCGCGTAATGGGAAAATCGATTAGGGACCGAGCAAGTAGTAAGGTGGCCGGCCAAGGTGTCGCAGATACATGACACGAGCTAGCCCTGCCCTCCTCCAGTCAGATTTACGCATTTGGAAGCTGAGCCGAGGTCTCGACCGAGCAGGCGATGATCTCGAATTTCTTCCTCTAATCATCCAGCCACTTCTTTAGGTGCCGTTGGATCGCGCAGAAAATTTACTCGTTTCTTTGTCCCGTTTACGTGATTTTTAGCAATAGTTTAGAAGAAAAGACTTTTTTTATCGATCTGACGTATATTACACGTAAACGGCCTCTGTCTTGATATGCCCCCGTTTCGCAAGGACGTGTCACACGTGTCATCGGAATCTCATATTCGAGACACCGTCGCATTTCTCGTTGGCATTCGCGCGAATCCTAGAAATAATATTTACATATTCACATGGTAGCGCGTGGCGTGTATACGTATGCGGCACGGGCGTTTGTGGATTTTACTCTAGCGAGTTGCGCGAGATTACCCGCGCGTTGCATTTCTTATCGGTGACTCTCGATGACTCGGTGCAATTTCTTAGGAGAAGAACAGTACTTGGCGATAACAGCTGAACCATGACTTTATTTACGCGTCTGTAGAATCGATACGCAAAGAGAAAAGTTTCAAGTTTGTAATCGTAGGAACGGAAAGAAAAACGTTACATTTTGTCGTACTACATGTAACGCTCTTGACATTGGTACGTTTTGGTGCATGTATGATTTTTTTCGATTGCTAAAACGTATATTTGGATATGTAAGTTTTATATAATTTTTTAACTGAATAGAGTGATAGATATAGATGTATATTGTATATAGAGTTTTACGCGTTCAATAAATATATGCGTTTTTTGAAAGTTGAGAATTACAGAACACTAATGTCTCAAGCTTCCACCCCGTCTTACATATTTCTACTACTTTTAAGAAAGTTTAGATGTAAAACCGTGGAACGCACATGTAGGTACAGTGCAAAATCAATATATCCCGTGTAGCTCAATTATTTTGCGGAAATTTGATCTTTCGTCATCTCAAAGGATCTCGTTTAGTCAGTTTGCCGAGTGTATGAGTATTATCGAGTAGTTAGGTGGAAGTTCTCCGGTGTTCTTTGCAACCGGCATTCCACAATGACTCACGTCGTTACTTAGTGACATTCTACGCTAAATCGATTCGCGAAACAGCACGAACGCTATAGAAGGCTTCCATATACTAGGGACTCTCGATAATTAAACGGCTGCGTTTAATTTCCACCTACTCGAGCTTTAAGTAAACCGTACATATATTTTAGTAGTGTTTAAAATGAAATACCGCTATACAATGAATTTAAATGAGAAGCGTGATTCTACATATTTCACTTTCGTCGTGTTTTACGTGTCTATTTTATTTCATTTCAATTATTAATCCTACTTTCGATGCATTATACAACAAAACGATATCTGTATTTAGAAGTTAATATGAAATGCATGTACTTAGGAAGACAATTTACATGGATTCGTGACGCAAATTCATCTTTCAAATTGAAAATATATATTTGATGCGGTCGGCGAGAATACGTGTATTTGCGAGTCAACTCTGAAAAGGTGCTTGATCGATCAACGTTAGATTCCGTTTTCGGGTGATCGATATAACCGTTAGCGATACTAAGGCGCGCATACCACGACGGATGCGCATACATTGTGCACCCGCGACGTTCTTTTCTTGCTGCCTCGAAAGGCATTATCGACAAACAGCTTGCATCGCGATGACGTCGATCGCGCCTCGAACACGTGTGCACGTGCATAGCGACGAAGTGTGCAATGTGCATAAAGATATCGAACGTTTGTCGCTGCGCTCTGAGCATGATCGATGCGCTTTTCGATTTCGAATATTCGCAGCGAGACACTCCAGTCGACGCTGTGTAAAGCGCTTTTTGGGTCCGCCGAGTGCCGGTAGCGAGAATCTTCTGAATACTCTCGCCGAGTGTGGTATGAAATTCGCGAAAGTTCAGTGATACAACGTACGTGCGAGTTTAGGCACGTCTAGTTTCAGTGGTTTACCCAGAAAGTAAACTCTTAATTTGTCTCTTCTTCTTCCTCGTGCATTAGGCTTGTTTTATCCAGTTCTTTCTGGTACAGAACGAACTGGCACTTTGAACATTTGGTTTTTATTTCATCTTCGGTAGGCTGCTAATCCTTGCCGAAGGAAACCTCCAATCTGGAGGGCTGTACCCCTAAAAGGACATGCAGAATACTCTCGGTGGTTACCACTTCACTTCGGGAAATTCCGAAAAAAAAACCCAGTGGTGTCCGTGGATTTCAACTCGGATCTTTTCGTTTATTTGTTTACTAAGCAGCGCACATTTCTCTGCGCCACACTCGCCACCTTAATTTGTCAAGAATTTTAATAAGTACGGAAACGACCTCGCTGGCAATTCTTTATTATAATGAAGTACAATGTGTCGGCCAGTAACACTGGTCCTCTTCCGGTAACAAACTTACAAGAGTGCCTACAAATTCGTCAGATTAGAGATGTGAAAGTTAAGTTAGAAGTCAGAAATTTCGTTGTACAATGTGTCTAGTCGTCAACATTAGAAATCTTAATTTGTCAACTGGCCACCGATTTCACATGCGATCTACGCTCCTTTATTTTCGGCGGGATTTCCAAACGAGTCTTATTACATATTCGGAGCATAGTGATCAATTTTGCCGCGCATCGTTGGCAAAAAATTTGATATAACGAACCGGGGGAGAGATGCGAGTCCACTCGAACAAGTTGTACGAGATGCTTCCAAGCGTATTTGCTTTCTGCTTCTTCACTCAGCTGATTAAGGCTCGATCGTCATGAGCTGAAGGATTTATGGATGCATAGAGCGATCGAAGTATAACGATACTCAAGGATATTGGAGACTGTGTACGACGGAACGAAGCGTACTTTCGATAATCGTTTCCCGGTACTCCCGACGCCGCCTAATTATTTATATTATTCATTTGAAAGCATCAACGAGATACCACATATGTGCAAAGAGAGGGCTGCGTGTACGTGCGATTGTATAGGTATATTGGACACGTCCTGTCATCTCCGCCAAATCTCTGTCAAATGCCATCATCTTATAGCGGCACTATGATTACCTAAAAAAAAAAACTTAATTTGATATTTCTTTAAGAACAATCTGCCTTATCGTACGATATACAAGTCATCAAAATCTACCTTCAAATTATCCCTCGAGCTATCGTGGAAAAGGTAATGATATCTAATTCCGAGGCTAAAATAATTCCGGTCGTTCCGGCGCCCGCTGGAAGAGTTCAATGACGTCGTCGAGCACTCGAGTACACACATTCGTGTATACGCCGTGGTTGAAGCGTAACGTGCGCCCGGAGAGGATAGCGACGTCTGCACCCTGTAGGGGCGCAGGCCTGACACGGCGCAATTGACGAAAGTTGCGGTCGTATGTTCGCGCGGTCGTAAGTAATGGTACCGACTAATTGCCAAGGTAGCGGAGCCTCTTCCCTTCATCAGGCGACAAGTGCCCAGGGTTCAATGACGTCGCGCGAGCGGGGAGCGAGCTCGAGAGCACCCGGTATGCATGCACATCGCGGCGAATGCGGGGAGAGCGTGTGTGTTACGAGCCTCGAAAGCCCGACGCGTTTCATCGATATCGTTCGCATAGGCTTACCTAGGACGGGCATCGAATCGATCTTACGCCGTCAGCGGTATCGCCAAGTTAACCCGGACTGCGAGCCACGGAGAGACGCGGGCACACGCGAGCGGAATATCAATCGCGGGGATCAAATGCTTTTAAGGAACACCGCGACTTTTCTTCTTCGATCCCCGCCGCGTGTATCCAACGATCGTCGTCGATCTGTTGCATCTTGCGGTGCGTCGATGGTACGCAGGACGTGTATAGAATTCTTTACTTCCCGCCCTAAACGCACATACGATCGATATGAATGTCTTGTCATCTTTAGTTGGGAGACACGAAGAGGGATGGTCTTTTCATAAAAAGTGAAAAGTTGTGCATTTGCTGTTGAGGCTAATTAACGGAAAAGTGAAAATTAAATGCGGGATCTCGAGGAATTCAACAGAAATCCATATTGAATATCAATTCCTTACGTTAATATTATGCAACGCGTAATGTTTAACTTCTTAATGTTTCACATGTTACAAAATTGATTGGGGAATATAAATTAGAATTATTTCGGAGAATGAGATCGCGTTTCCTCATTATACCGCTCTACTCGTCATTATAATTCTTTATTTCAGAGAATAAATGTTTTCATGGTTTTCGAAGTCCGCAGTACTATCGTCATTAATATTCTTGGCACTAGGATGTAGGACCCTGGCCTTCTAGAAGTTTCGCGAATCGCACAATTTTACGGTGCATAGGTGATTAGCCAATCGCGCCATGCTCGATTAAAGCGTCCCCTCTTGCACGTATCTGTGCGTCATATATACAGGACCTACAGTTGATTGCCGAGCGGCTCTAGAGGAGTGTATGATAAGATCCTCTCGGTCGGTTGTCACTTCAAGAGATGACGATCGAATAAAAACCAACGATAGCTCGGCTCGGATCTTTGGCGCGGTAGAGCAGCGCACATCTCGTGATCGCCACGTTAAAACCTCGCGCCAAAATGAAAAAAAAAAGCGGACAAGGGCCGGAATCACTTAGCACGGATTGTATTGTAAAATTCTTGGTGAAATTATGCGGACTTCTCAGAAGCGCGATCGAATCAAAGTCAGGTACGAACAAATTTATGGCGACGGGCGCGAGGAAGGGTTCGGCGCACGACCTAATATAAAATATGCAATATTCTCCTTCCGGACAGCCGTGCGCGCCGGCGAAGTCCGTGGAGCAATGTATATACCGGCGGACGCTCTTTCTGCGATCCGGTATAAGTAAATTGCACCTGTGCGAAAGAAAGATCAGAGGCGTTCGGCACACGCTCGTATCTCGTCACGTGACCGCCGCCGGGGGCGAGAGTGTCCTCGTACTTGTTTCTCATTATTGTGCGCGACGTAGAGTATAATTTCGCTTTGGGTCAACTGACCGTTGGAAACCGCGGGTAAACCGACCCAAGGGAATAAATGCTCTTCCACACACAGCGGTATCTCTCTCGTTTTATCGCTAATCTTCCGAAGGGGAATGCATCTTCGCTTTATTCTTAATTGACGAGGGCGAGCGCAATTTGGCGAGCGGTCTTAAGAACTTACAATTCATCTACTTTTTTTTTCTTCTTCTCTTACGTCGCCCTTGCAACCTTTAAATCCTCGGCGACAAATTGCGTCTTGCATGTTTATGGCTTCTGCAACTGTTCCACTTCTCGGAAGCATTAGCCAAAATTAATTCGTATATAAAGCTCCCTTATGAAAGTGGTCGAACATGCGCAGGTATTTTATTACGTTTTCATATCGCGAACAATTCTTTCGCCGAGCGGCCGCGAAGCGGCGGCAATTTAATGAAATGAACGGGGGAGGTGTCGGAACAGAAGGAAAGAAATAACCAGCTAATTAGGTGATGTTTGGTCTTGGAGAGCCGAGACAAACTTAGGCGTGCGCTAGGGCGGATGTCTCGACAACGAAGGCGATGGAGTGGCGGAGTTTCGCGATGAACTCAAGAGAGAATCGGGAAGGTGGAACGGGGGGGGGGGAAGGGGGCGAAGGTGGCCGGCGACCGGCGGAGGGTGGGTTAAGAGGGGCGATGGCGCAAGGATGGAGACCGCCGAGACGGAAGGAGGTGAGAGTGCGAGAGGAGGTGGGCCGCGAGAGAGAGGAGGACAGGGCGAGTGGAAAGGACGAGGTGTCCGCGGGGGCGGATGAAAGGACGCTTACCAGCTACTACCTATTGATCGCCAATTCTTTTTCTCTTGTTGCATATTAGGCGCACTCTTCCTTCTTTCTCCTTCTCTGTCTGTCTCTTTCACTCGTTCCCGCTCGCTTTCTCTCTCCCTTCGCCTGGCTCGCTCTCCCCCGTCGCGTCTCGCTGCCAACCTGCCCCCTCGCGGACGTAGAACGCGCGAATCCGCCCCTATAGCTACCCTTCCGCGTCCTCCCCTTCTCCTCCTCCTCCTCCTCCTCCTCCTCCTCCTGCACCTCCTCCACGTCCTCTGTGCTCGTGTCGCCTCACCACGCGAGAGAGTGCAAGCCACCCCTACCACCCACCTACTACCTACACCGCCGACTCTGACGCTCTTCTTACCGGCAATGTTTCATTTCGAGCAGCAGCAGCAGTACCCTTCCTGTTTCGGGATGGGGCCGGCGGCCGCCCACTCCGCTTTTTGCACGCAGGTGCGACGGAATCGCGGTGTGGGAGGGCCTCGTCGCCGCGACGCGACGTAGTCGTAGATAGGATAGACACGTCGAAGGTATCGATGCGCGACTAAATAGGACGCGAGAAGTCCAATTTCTTGAATCTTCTAAGAGTGCGATCATATGATTTCCTTCTTTAAGTGAATCATCTTAGGAAGGAACAAGGGAGGAGGGGAGGGGAGGGGAGGGGGCGAAAAAGAGATCGCTTCTTGCCTCGTGTATCCGCAGACGTTCTGACCGTGCGCGGTCTCGTTTCTGTTTCAGATAGCAACCGGCGATCCGCGGGCGTCTTCGAACGAGAAGACGACGACGACGACGACGACGACGACGACAACGACGGCGACGAGGACGACGCACGGATCTGATCGCCGTAGGAGAATTCGGCGGAAGAAAGGGGAGAGGATCTCCGTGCGAGAGGCGCGGGCATACAGCGGGCTGGAAGAAGGAGGGAGGGAGGGAGGGCGGTAGGGTGGCAGAGGGATAGAGAGATAAAAAGAAAGGGAGGGAAGGAGAGGGTGAGTCAGGACGCGCCGCCGGCGACAGACTGCACTCTCGTGGCGCTCAGGGCGCAAGCGTGCACGTGTGTTGTGCGTTTCTGTGCCCTAACCCTGTCCCGCTACCTGGGAGGAGTAGCGTGGTCGTCATCCCTCCGCGGCTACATCCCCACCGCGCCGCCGTTGCCGCCGTTGCCGCCACCGCCACCGCCACCGCCAACGACACCGACGCCGCCGTCGGCTTGCCATCCCTCCGACGCGCGTGGAGGAGCGTCGCGTCGCACCACGGCCGACGAAACGACGGCGACGACGACGACGACGACGATAGGGCCCCCACTGCCGCTACCACTACAACCACTGCTGCTACCACACCGGCGGTCCACGACGACGACGAGGGTGACTCGGCTCGCTCCTGCCAACGCGCTACATCACGCGTGACGTCGCACCTGGCGGCGCGCACGTTAGCGCGCGGCGACGTGTACACGCGCGCTTTTCCTTCACGCGCGTCTCACGCTCGCGGTGCGCGCTGAAAGACAGAGGTACGGGTGCCGGTGGAAGAGGCGCGGGTAGAAGGAGAGGGACTCGACGAGGGAGGGAGCGCGCCCCGACGGGTGGAAGGAGGAAATCGGAAAGAGACACGGAAGGGAAACTAGGGTCGTAGGGGTGGAAGGGGTAGGAGGGTGAGAGCAAGAAAGAGGAAGAGGAGGAGATACGGGAGGACGACGGCGAGGGCGACAACGGCGACGACGACGACGAGGAGGAGGACGGAGGAGCGCCGGCGGTGGAGGGGGTGGACATCCACGCGGGAACACGAGGCAGGCGCACCCGGCCGGCACGCGCACACACATCCTAAGATGTGATTTCAAAAATGGCGGATTGCCCCTATGCCCGCTGCATACAGGAACGCAGACACATCCGACGGGAGCTGCTGCGATGGACAAAGAATATGGTCTTCGTAGTCGGTGAGTAAAGAGTCCAATCGTTCCTTCCGGCAACCGGTATCGCGTTTGTACTTTAATATAAGCGCGCTACATATTTCATATATATATACATATGTATATCGGCGTGCGCGCGTGAGTGCGTACGATGCGTGAGACGTCGGACGTCCTCGCGCGGCGGTACACGCGTGCACCGGGATGCACGGCGACCGACTGCTCGCGCGCGCGCTGGTCTCGCGTACGAAAGAGGCGTGTCATCGGCGTGCTTGCAGCGTGGGTGTATGTGCGCCACGGCAAGTGTGTTCCGTATGTATATACATTTGCCGAGGCGTATGAGTGTGCGCGTGTGCACGTACGTACATACGTTCGCTTACATTCCGCGTGGCGTGTTTCTGTCTGTGTACCGTGGGTATATAGTGTAGAAACGGATTCTCTATCGGTGTGCGGACGTGAAGAACGGGCGAGAGGGATCGAGAGAGAGAGAAAGAGAGAGAGAAAGAGAGAATGGAGAAAGAGAGAGAGAGAGGGGGTGGGAGAGAGAGAGAGAGAGAGAGTGAGTGAGAGAGAGAGTACGCTGGTGGTTGAGACCTGTTGCGAACCGAAACGCCGAATCCTGGCTGACTATGTGCCAGGCGTGACTCCTACTCGCGCCTGCACGTTCAACAGGGTGGTACCACGCTGTGAAATCCGATAATATTCTGCGAGTAGTTTCCCGTGCGGTTTCAAGTTTTCGTGCGTGCGTCTGATGAGAGACCGTCTTCCCCTTGACGATCTACTTAGGAAGAAAGATAATTACGGTTTCTTTCCCCGAAACTGACATCACCGATACGACGATCGCGCGAAATGCAATTAATTAACTACGATATCAAAATGGCTTGAGTACTTTCGTTATTAATTCACAAGTCGAATCATCACGGATATAGTTTTCCTATATTAAGTTGATTACGTATATATTGTGTAATACAATTTGATACTCGATGGTTAGTAGCTGTCTATAAACGTTCTTCGTGGATAAATTCTTGCGAATATGTAATTATTCCTTTTTCTGAGAATGGTAATCGATAGCCGGTCTATATAAAGATTAAACCACATATTCGGACGGCAATCAATATGGCTAAGTCATCAATAACGAGGACAGACTCGGGAACAGAGAGACAAGAGATTAGAACGGTTTAGTGTGTCAACGACCGCGCGTGAATATTTTTATAAAAGAAAAACGAATCACGTTCTGGAACAAGAGTCGAAATTCAAAATTGGTAGAGAGGAGATTGGCGCCGGCGTCCCTGTTATCGGTACAAGCTACGAGAAGAATTAGGCGCCGCGCGTGCAATTTCCCGTACAGGGAAGGGTGGCGAAATCAGGCTCGCGAGACAGGCTCTACGACCTCCTCCTCCTCTTCCTCCTCCTCCTCCTCCTCCTCAGCCCACCCTTCCACGTCGGCGACGTTTACCCCTCGTTCGGCGTCGCTGAGGGGTAGCAGGCGGGCATCGTCAGACGCGCAGAGAATACTGCACAAGCTGCGTGCCTTGACCACAGACAACCGAGCGATCCCGGCCGCCGCCCGAAACCTTCTTTTCTTCTTCTTACGACCATTCGTCCTCCTTTCCCACCTGCCTCCCCTTTCCACCCTTTCCCTCCGTCGCCCTCGCCGTCCCCCACCAGCCTTCCTCCACCCCGACTTCCCCTTCTTCGCCTTTCGGTTAGTCCGTCAAGGGGCGAGCTCCGGTACTCGCGGAAGGCACGTTTCCGCACGCGTCGGTGTTGCGTGCACTCGCCGTTACGCTTCTTCCTCCACTTTTGTGACCTCTCCCGCTTGGCGCCCTCCTTCGTCCCTCTGGCCCCGATCACTCCCCCGCCCTCTGTTGCGCGCCCTCCGTCGTTCTCTCCCTCCCTCCGCCACTGTCGTCGTCGTCCGCCACCACCTCTCGTTCGCGTCGCTCCTCATTTCGGAACGCAGCTGCCGCTGGTGGTCGAGAAATTTTCGCGAATCCTTCCTCCGAGACACCCACCCCTCCGCTCGTGCCATCCTCTCCCCCTTTCAACCGTCACCCTCTACTTGTTCCCTCTTTCTCCGTCGTATCTCATCCTCAACCCCCCACAGCGAAGAGGTCCTAAAAAGGGAAGGCCGACAGTGCAAGTTGGACGGAGAGCGGAGGAGGCGAGGGAGCAGGGGCGACACGAGTTGCATGTGTGCGCCGCGTTCCTCTGCCTCTCCTCTCGAGACTCGCCACGATCTTGGAGGATCGACCAGTGCGCGTTTGGAAAAGGGTGACGGAAGGTAGGATCGGCTTTACGAAATCTCGGTGGTGCTCCGAGTAGTACGCATCGCGAGTGCACGCGCCGTACCATCGGTTGCCGCTGTGTGACGTCGCGACGCGTCACGGCGGAAGGTGAGACGAAAGTGTTGGGCGAGGAGGAGGAGGAGGAGGAGGAGGCGGAGGAGGTGGAGGAGGGGAGGAGGAGGATTCTCGACCAAGTGAACGGGCGTCCAAGTAGACGAGCGACGCCGGTAGGCGCAGCGAGAGAGGTATCGGTTCAGTGAGTGAGTTCTGAAGGCGGTGGCTTCGGAGAGGGGTCGTCGTCCTTTCGCGCGGACAGCTTCCGAAGTTACGGGACTGTTGCTCCGCCGAAGCGGCAGGGACTCCTCGTCGCCCTTCGGAGGAGTTAGTTACACCTGTTACGCGCGCGTCGAGTCGCTCGTCGGGGCGATCGGGGTGATCGGTGCGCGCCTCGGAGTTTCGGTAGCGCGAGTGCCGGGCGAAGCGCGGCGAGAGGACGCGCCGGTAATCGTCACGCACCGCGTAATCCCCGTCGTCGGCTCGCACGCACGTAATCGCGCGATACCCCCGGCCGCCGGCCGCCGCCGGCCGAGAGGACATGGAATTGGACGTAATGAAGCCTCTTCCCCCGCGCCGTCCCGCGTCTCGTGGCACCGAGCAGCCGAGGGCCGACGGGGTGTCGCGATCTCGCGAGGGCACCGCGCGCCGCGAGTGCCGGCAGTAACGATGTCTGGATCGCGTTATTGCGCCGTCACGACGTGGACGCCGTACGACTGCACGACAGTGGTGGATTCGGCGGACGTGAAAACGCGGAAGTGGATCGACGTAGTATAGGTAAAGAGATCCCCGTTGCGGCACGCAGTTGCGAGGCAACGGCGTGACGCGCGTGCACACGTGCGCGATTAGAAGCGACGGGGTCCGTTGCTTAGAGAGAGAGAGAGGGGGGGACGTGTCGCGCTCTTGCGATGTCGAATCTTTGCCAGTGACAGAAATTAAACGCTTCCTATTTGGAAAACGGATATCACAGCTATTTTCGATAATACTCTATTAAATTTTCCTAAGGCCTGTACAGAGAGAAGGCACAGAGGGTGTATAAGCAGTAGGGAGCTAGAAGGGGGTTTTCGCGTATCGGTGATTATCGCGAGATAAGAAATCACCGTAGTATGTCACGGGAGATAGACGACGTGCAAAGAGTTTCTACCGAGTAACACGCCGGGATCGAATGTTACTTCCGAGTCGTCGAAACGATCGCGTTAATCTCCTTGATGTTAAGAAAAGTGAAGGCCCATCTATCTAGCGCACTTGCCTCTCATTCATGCAAAGCATGGATTATGCGAGCATGCGCTTCGCTGTTACACACATATCCGGTAATATTTCATTGTCTAATGGAAGATTTATAGGGGATATATAGCTTTATGAAAGATGTAATATTAATAGTTGTTAAGAGAGCGGAATGTATAAAGACCGCGCTAAAACGCGATATCCATCTCGCGAGATCTGAAACTCGGGGTCGGTCGAGCAGTTAAGGCCGTGCGGCGTCACTTCCGATTAGCCCGATTACCTCCCGTATCGTGCCAGGGAAGCATTACAAACGAAAATCGAACGCAAACCCGGGGAGCAGTATATCCCGGCGTACACGTATCATCCCTTTCCCTATTGTTCAGCCGCATCCGTTCCCTTTTCCGAAAAGGCTCGGCACGAGCAGGGCAAGGCAATGCAAGGCAAGGCAAGGCAAGGCAGGCGCTAGCAAGGGGGCGGCGGATGGGCGCAGTTACTGCTGATCGTTAAAAGGCGCATAAAAAAGGGAGAGGAGAAGGCGTTGGGATGGGGGCGGGGGTGGGTGGCGGGAGGTCAGAGGAAGCGGCGCGAGAAGTAACAATAAAAATTCGTCGGCGTTCGTGTTTCGTCGCCGTGGTAGGAGCGGAGGGACGTAAGGAGGGCGAAGTGAGGAGTATGACGGGGAGGTTAAACCGAGGCGGGAGAAAAAGAAAGAGAAAGAGAGATAGAGAGAGAGAGAGAGAGAGGGAGGGAAAGGGAGACGGTGAGGAAGAGGAGGGCGGTTGGGTAGTCGGTGGAGCAGGGTGCGTAATGAAACGATATTGAGTAGCCGTGGTAGGGAGGGTCGCTGCGAGAGGGTGGGGGTCGTCTTCAGCCCTCTCCGTCGATTGACCTCGCTTCGACGAGACGAGGGTGGGAGTGAGCCAGGGGCGGAAGTTGGTAGGGCACTAACACGGTGGGGACCGGGCGCCGCGAGCTGCTTGGGGATCGTCGGAGGAAGGGGGTCAGTTAAATTGACGAAAATGACACATCTTCTCTCCGTCCGTTTCCCTCTCGCCTCTCTCGCTTACCCCTTTACTCCGCTTTTTTTTCCCCTATTTCGGCGACCGATGCAACGGCGACGGAAACGCTCTCTCCTCGAGGAACTTCAAAGCGACATTAGCGACAGAAGGGGGAGCAGATAGAAATAAATCGCAATACGCAGTAAAACGAATTGATGCGTAATCCGGAAAGTCTTACTATCGATGGTAAAAGGAAATAGATCACGCGAAAATTTAATTAAACTTTTAGCGCCGCGCACCTTTTCATTTTAGCTAAGAATCCAAGTTAAAGGATATGCATTTTCTCCAAACTAAAGTAAACCGTATGTATACGTTGCGATACGTTAAAGGGTCGATTGTGTATCTTACAATATAGTGAACATACTAAAAGTGAGCGGCTTTTTCTTTTTTCCAACTGAAAGAGACGAAGCCGCTCACCTTTAGCGACTAACGTCCCTTATCGAGATCTTCGCGAAATTTATAATAGCGTCGACATTGTGTGTGTCGATTTAAAAATCGCCGTCTCGTAGTTTTGTTTCAATCACTTTTCAAATAAATCTCGTATATTAATCTCGCCGGACTCGTCGCGGCAATTAAATCGTTCCGCTTTGGAACTTGGCGCTTGCATAACCGATTGCCTCAGCGCGACGAAAGAAAAGTTTCTCAATGGTCGACTATGCATCGATGTGCGAAAGGCCATTTTAAATAATAATTGCCCGGACACACGAGTGGCGAATGTTTCGAAACTGCAAAATAGGTCAACGTCAATAGATAACAAGGTATTAAGTGATTACGTAGACCCTGGGGATAATTAGTGCGGCCAGCTAGCTCGTTAACGAACAACGTTAGCGTTTAGTAGTCGCGGAATAGCAAAGCTGGGTCGAATAAAGTATAGATAAACCGGCTATCCTGGCGGAGAGAACGTACGAAGGATCCTGCCCCGAGTGTTCTGGCTGATTAAAACGACATGTCGGTGGCGATAAGCCGCGCTCCGATGAATCCATGTCGTGCGTTTATTTGACATTCATGGGCACGCAACCGATCTCCCATCGTGTTAGATGACGTCTCGTAACTCCAGTTCATAAATCAGTTACTTCGTTTCCCTGTGCCTCGTTCGCCGTTCATCCGAATGCGCCGCCGAGAAACCCGCAATACGATAAAGCAATTTACAACTACTCCTGTGTTCTTCGCCCCTTCCCCCCCCCCTCCGCCCTACGCGAGAAGTTTCTCTTGTCGTGTTGGAAGTTAGATGCTAATTTCGCGTAATTAACGCCCCTGGCTTTTAAATTATTTACGAGATAAATAATTTCGAGGGATTAAATTCGCTATCGCCGGGTTATCAGCTAACTGCTACCGATTGGAGATCAGGGCGCTCATCGATGAGTGAAAATTGAAACGATAAATGTCGAAATGCGATCTGCATTGAAATTAACACAAGGGAAGCTCATATTTTTCGATAGTTGTAGCTTTCAATTCGAGTCTTGAAAAAAATCAAAGAACATCCCGATGATACCCGAGTCGAAATTCTGGTCCTATGTTGAACCTTTAATTCTATCATTTAGTAGGACCTAAGACAGTACAAGAGTTCGAACTGCGAGTACAAAATCTACTCCTACTTTAAAACTGATAGTGTCGGACGTTTATACTTTTGCCAATTTAGCATTAAAGTAGGTCCTTTTAAGTAGCAGCTAAACTATTGTACATTTTTAGAATTAGAGTTTCAAGGGAGGAGTATAAAAATATGTCATCGAAGTAAGTTGTTGCTGGTTTATGTAGTTATATAGATCAGTTAAATAGGTGTGAATTATTCTTAAAAGTGTCAAAATAGTACCAAAATTTCGACTCGGGTAATAACAAAAAATTGCATCTCTTTATTTGACCCATCCACTAATCAGATTGATCTCGCTACCGACGCTCGATAAAATTCATCGTCATTAAGGGGATGCTGGAGTGATTCTGCACTGTTGCACCTTTCTAACCTAAAAGCTGTCAGGTCACGGAAACATTTGTGTAA
>NW_011967234.1:2191221-2258289 GCF_000949405.1 Vollenhovia emeryi | reverse complement strand
CACGAAACAGACAGTTTTAAGTGCAAAAGGTGCGAAAGTGCAGAATCACTCCAGCATCCCCTTAATTGATGTAAGTCTGTACAAAGATTACGAAGGCCTACAGAACGGCAGAAAAAGAACGGCGCGAAGTGGGCAGTAAGAGATGAAACGTCAATTTTTCCCAAACTAAAAGCACGGAGTACCGTAAATCCTTCCCCCGTGTCCCTTCCCCTCCCCACTTTTTCCCCTTCATTTCATTTCACACCTGTCGGATAATAATAATAGGATAAAATGATTACAGTTCTTCGGACGTTAATTCATTTCGAATGGCGGGATGCTTTCCATACGCTCTCCGTGACGATCCGCGAGCGGGCCGTTAGAATATCACTCGCGCGCGCGGCGGTGAAGCGAAGCGGAGTTGAAAACACGGGGGCTAATCCGGTGACGGATGGCGGCGGTGATCTGTTGCGTTTTAATCGTCCCTCGTGCGTACGCCGCAAAATTTCATCCGGCGCGAGGCTTCGCTTTATCACGCCGACCGAAACGCCGATATTCAACCGCCGCAGAGAGCCCCGGCTCGTCTTCTCCGTCCGTATGCGCGTCTGCGTGCGTGCACGCGGGCGCGCACGTGTGCGTGCGTACGCGCGTACGTTGAAAAAGCGACATTGTGAGACCGGCACAGCCTCTCGCCGTCTCTTTCTCCCGCGTCGCGTTTCGCTCCGGCTCACGTGCACACGTCAGCAATAGCATCTCTCTTCGTACCATGCGCTAACTGTTGCATTCTACATAGTTCGTGGCACGTTCTTTCTCTTCCTCTCTCCCTTTTCTTCTCGCTCGCTCGCTTTTATCTTCTCCCTTGACTTACCCGCTCCTCTCCGCTTATCGTTTCGCCTTTCTTACATCGCCCGGCCTCTTCTGGCTGACCGTTTCAACATTTTTCGTTAGCTGTCGCCCTCCGCAGCGTCGCGTACAGGACGCGTAATACAATGCACAATAAATGACGCGCTCTGGAACTCAATGGAATTTCTCTATGCAAATCTATTCAATCTAGCATTCACAAGTTGTAAACTTACAGAGCGATGCTCGTAATGTGTTACCGGAGATGTTTGCGTTCAATAAGAGTAACTGTAATTTAAAACTTCACCTCAGACGAGATTAATTTAGCACGCAACAATAAAATCATAAATAAATAAGATACCTTTTACCCCGATCTTAGAGCACATTGTTCGATCTGAGGGCATTGTATCACACTTCACTTCGCTTCGCGCGTCATTCGTCGGGTAAATTCGGAGCGACGGGCCTGGAGATTCGAATCTTCCCCGGCGCGGTTGCGGATATTGCGATTACGCCTGCGAAAGAAAACGGACGAATTTCGATGGAAACGCGGGGGGCGATCTCGCTTTCCCCTCCGGTGCTCGACCGCACGGCCCGGTCCATCACTGTCGCTCCTTTGTCACTGACGAATCTGCCGTGGCCCGTACGATAATATTTCGCGACGCGACTCTTCTCGCGGTTGTAACACTAGACGGCGTAGAGCGATAAATGGGTCACCAGACAACGACTCCGTTGCTTCGTTTGTGGTGTCCGATTACCGCTTAGGCAGCCGCGACTACGACGAAAGTCTTGTTAGGCGTGCACGGCGTGGACGAAAAAACTCGGACAGCCCCCGCGCGACGCGGGGAAAAAGCCGTCGATTAATCAGATTTATTTCTGCTGATCGAACGTTTGGGTTTCGCGTCAACATTATCACCGCGTATTTCCGCACGTCGTGGCATTAACCTGTGCCAAACCGATTCGGGAATGTGCCACGATTGCCCGAGTCGAAATTTTGGTACTATTTTCGCACTTTTAAGGATAATTTACACCTAGCTGATCTATACACCTACATAGACCAGCAATAACCTACTTTGATGATATTGTATTTTTTTACTCCTCCCTTGAATCTTTAATTCTAAAAATGTACTTTGGTCCCTACTTTAACGCTAAATTGGCAAAAGTAGAAATTTCCGACAATATCAGTTTTTAAGTAGGAGTAAATTTTGTACTTGCAGTTCGACCTCTTTTACTGTCTTAGGTCTTACTATATAACAGAATTAAAGGTTCAACATAGGGTCAAAATTTCGACTCGGGTATCGGATCGGTCTGACGCCGTCGGGTACGTCGGGCACCGCGCTCCACCAACCGCGGCTTCAAAGAAGTCGCGATCGTCCGTGAACGTCGCGCCGGAGAGGTATCTCCCCCTTAAAGTTTTCATACGCGCTTGTTATTGTAAAGAATGGGAGCGGCCATTGTTGCAAAATGATTGCTAGTTGCGAGCTGTGGAATAACGAACGGTCGTAATACCGAGCAGTAATGACACTAAAACTGAGATATTCCGTACGAGGTATGTTGACTCGGTCTAAATCGTGATTGAGATCGTGGCTATTGTTCTAAAATTATACGAAATTTCAAAAGAGAGATCGGAGAAAGACCTGATCGGTCTGACGATCGATATAGATTTAGTTTAGATAAGATCTTTTGCACGTGTGAAATTTGAAGGCCCGGAACGTCTTTAAAATCCAGAAAGGTTTATCAAACGCGCTTCAACGTTTTTAATTTCACGCATGCTGCACCATGTTGAAAATTCGAAAAAGCAAACGAGAAAAATTATTCGCGAAATTAGCTTGCTTTCGTACGTTATTTTCGCGTATACGTTGCGTGCAGATGCCAAATATTTAACTTCAGTTTCAGGTTTCAACGGTCAATGAGAGTCACAAAAAAATTCATTTAGCTTAGAAATATTCTTTAAAGTGACGCATCGCGCAAAGTAACCGGACGAAAATGTGTTTTTTTTTTGCAAAATACCCTTTCACTCGATCGTACTGTCGTTCCTCGATGATTGTCGAAAAGATGATTAAGCTCCAGGCCCGCGCGACTCTGTCTGCGTTGCATGCGCGTGGACGTGTGCACACATCCTCACAATATGCCGTTGAAGAAAAGGAAGCAACCCCTCGGTGGTGCATTGGCCGTTAGTAAGCCAGGACTCTGAACGAGAGAAAGAGAGAAGGGGGAGGGAGACAAAGAGAATGGCTGTAAAAGATTTGGCAGCTGGTACCTCGGCCGGCGGCGTCTGAAAACCCTTTGGGTGATTTCGGGGGCACGTCGAGCCTCGCTTTTTGGAAGCCACTCGAAAAATCGCCGCGAACGTGGCTTGCCGGCGTCGAAGCACCGGGGCGCGTTCGCGCGTCGCGCCGCCGCGAAATGTTCGTGACGTCGACGGTGTCACGCGAATACGGGAAACGGGGGTCTTCCGAGCTGCGGGGGAATTCCGATGGGGGATGTGTCACGGTTTGGGAATTACCATTTTATTTCATAGAGCGCTAATTATACGGCCGGCGATTGCGATCTTATGCGGGAAACGTAGGTGGTGGCGTGCGCTCAAAACGTGGCTCGTGACTGTCTGTTAATACTTTCATGCTCAAGGAGACGCGATCCAGGGATCAGACAACGACGGCAACAATAGGTCTCCATGGGAACTCTCGTTTCGCGCAACTTACTATTCATCGCTGCTCATTTTTATCCTCGACGCCCTGCGAGATCGAGAATTTTGATACGCGACGAGTTCGCGCGCGATCGTCGTCCTCGACGAGCATCATTTCGAGTCATTAATGAGGCACGGCAGGCAGGTAGGCAGCCAGGCAGGCAGGCGGGCAGGCTGGCTGGCAGGCAGGCAGGCAGGCAGGCAGGCAGGCATGCCTGCATTGTGCCTTCGCGAGAGACAGGCAACGCTCTCCTGTCCGGGGCCTTTCGACATCCATCGTGTACACCGTCGTCCTTCGCTCGGCTCGGAAACCGCTAAGCGATCCCGCCAGGTGAATGGGATTCTCGCGATCATGCAACAAAGCGACGCAGATAACTTGCATCTAGGCGTGGACGCCTGTTTTTCTCCTTTTTCCGTCAAATCGCAACCGTCACGTTTAACCCGGCCGACGTGAAACAAGGTCTGAAAGTGACAGCGATCCAGTTTTCCACGATGGCGTTATGCAAACGGGAGTACCATTAACGACATCGTTTGGTACCGTTTGGCCTCGCGCCGCTCGCTACGAGCTTCATTTGTACGACAACTTTTGCAACTTGCGAATTAACGAAGAAGGACGTTCTCATATATTATTATAACTGTCTTATGATTTCCTTAGATCATTATTATAGATTTTCACAACACTGATTTGATATTTGTTGGAGGTTTTGCATAAGTACATGTAAGTGGGTTCTTATATTTTATGTTAATAATAAATTGCACTTATTAATAACTCCATCAAGAAATTTGAGAGCTTGCAGTTAAAAGAAATCTTCTCACGTAACGTCGAGTAATCCCAAGCTATGTTCGTACAAATTACGGCTTAGTGTGTCATCAAGATCTGACGTAAATCGGCGGCACCGCGCCGACCAAGCACGAAAGACAAGCTTACGGGATCGCGAAGAAAATATTCTGGATTTATCTACGTAAAACATGGGCCTGCGTGCCGAACCGTCGGCGACGGGCCGCTCGTTATCGCAATTACGGCACGATTATAGCGGAGCCGGGAGACGTTTTCAACGCGGCCGAGTGCCAAGCGAGTTTCGGACAAAGGATAGCCTTGTGTCTCGTGAGAGTCGGTCGCGGCCCTACTATGGCCGGGGGACCGAGAGAGGAAAAAAAGGGGGAGAGAAGGAGATAGAAGTTGGCCATTTCCTAAGCCTCTACTCCCGTCTATAACTGGATTGCCATTGGTCGAAACGGGCCACCGATTAGAGAAGGCACCGCGCCGGCGATATAGCGGCTTAGGAACCGAGGCGAGCGCGGAGGGCCGTCGGGCTAAAAATCGCGGCTCCGCCATTGGCCGAGCGGGGCCCCTCGAGGCCATTCGGTTTAGAATTGAGGAATGGTGCCGCTATATCCTCGCCGCTATATCCGCGGAGGACGATCGTAGAAAGTGGCACCGTTCTCGAATCTTCGCCGTTTTGATCTGCGTGACGGCCGAGAGGGAGGCGAGAGAGGCGCGTCGAGTTTCTTCAGCAATTTTTCGCTCCGGAGAATGCCACACGTTTCTTCTTTTCCTCGGGATTTTTTTCTCCAACTCGCATCGTAGAATCGCGGCTATCGCGTGCGGATTTTAGGTCGATTAGAGTACGCGGACCGAATTGTGCAATTTGATTTATCGACTCGCGTATCTTTCTTTGGATTATATTAGTGACGTTTAATATTGAAAGGACTATGAATTATTATCATTCATGAATTATTCAATCCAAGTGCATTATGTAATGACGGTAATAGCGATAGTATAACAGCTTACCGCAATGTACTTCGATCAAGGTTCCCTAAATAATTAATCTCTTAGCATTAATATGTAAATCAAAACGACAGGTTTTTTTTAACAAAAAGAGAAATCAACAATTGGCAAATTGTGCCCTTTTTTTAATAACGTGCACAATTAGCGCTAATATCGCAGCAAGTAGCTGCGTATTTTAACACCGTTTTAATAGCGATGGAAACAAGTATTGGGATTTTTATGCAAAGCACTCCAGCTTTTTCGGGTTTACGGGTTACTTTTTCTTTCGGTATGTATCCTGCGTAAGTAAACTAATTACATTCGTAATCGCATTAGCAAGATTTGAAGGAACGCGCGGGAAATACCTGTTTCTTGTTATTTTACAATTTCAACGTAGCGACTCGACTGCCTCGAAAACGCGACGCGAAATCGTAGTCGCATTCAGCTCGTAAACGGCCAATCTACACGTAGAGATAGATAATGATTTTATTCGACGGACTGTTTCCTGGCACAGCGTCATTGGTTTAATCCCGGGCGTGGTCACCCGCCCTACTTCTTCGTCTTCTTAAATGGCACGAGAGATAAGATTGGTTCGGCACCTCCTGCCTGGAATTTCATCCGAGAGCCGCGCCTGCAGTCTAATTACTTCTGGATAGAATCGATCAAGGACTCGGGCTTCGCTTGTCGTGAATATATAACGAACTGGCGTGGATGAAACAATCGCGGAAAACACGTAGACCGACTGCGCTGTTCTTCTCGCACGCCAGTCTCGTCAAGGAAAAGTCTTATTGACTCACTTGTTAGAAAAAGCACGCGCTTAGTAAATGGAGTAATGCTAATAAGATGATAATTCTAATAGAATGCCATTTTCGCACGTCATTAAAGAGCGGAGTAGTAAATTTATTTATTTACTTATACTATCATTTCACGTGTAAAGTTACAAGACGATAAGACACGGGAAAGCCGTGCGAGCGTATTGGCGAGTTTCGATACGTTTGTACGATAAACGTGTCATTTTGTAATGAGACGCGGTACGTAAAAGTATGGTGCTCGACAAAGAGCAATTGCCTCGGGTTTTCCAACTTTTTGGCGAAGCGTCTCGGGTCTTTTTAGAGCCGAGGATTTGATTTATGATGGCTACATCTCCTTCTGCCACGCTATCTATGTAGCAGTAAGAGATTATATCATTTCATTCATACGCGGCGCGAAGATGTCGACTATTATCAATGCACACGCGGTACAAGTTCATACTTCACCTCTGTTGATTGCTCGGGTCTTAATAAAGTCAATACGACGAAGGATGTAGTCGTCCTCACGAGGGAAAGGAGCACCGTCGCTTCTGCTCGATGATTAATCTCGCGATAATCCGATCGCAGTCATCGCGCAAATCATCGCGAGATAAGCGGCTTGCATGCATTGTCACACGCAATGATTCCGCGGAAAACGCTGAATCGCGCTAACTTCCGCGTAGCGCAAGTGGACCTTTGCGATTTCACGGTTGCGGATTTATCAATCCGGCTTGTGGAAATTATTGAGGGAATGCTCGTCTCGTCTCTCTCTCTCTCCTCTTCGCATCCTCGCGTTTCAATCTTTCTTCGGGCAAAGCCGATCGTTCGGGAAAAACCGAAACGCCGGCGCGAATTTTTGCAAGGAGAGGAAAAATATTTGCCGGACGGCCGGCGAGCTGCACGGCCAGATTTTCATGACTCATTACGTAACCTTGAAGTTTGCACGCTCCGGCGCGACGATGACTTGCCCGATTCCTGCGGTCGCGATCGAGGCGTATACGCGTTGCGCGATTCCAAAGGAATTGAAGATTTTCTCGACACCTCGTTAATGCGCAACACGATTTTTCGTGATTCACGCGATCGTTCTTGGCGCTCGTTCTCCTTGCCATTGCTACGTTAAGACGCCATTATTAATCGAGTATACGAGCAGACGCGACGAGTGGAGATAAAGAAATTATTGAAAATCGGGTATAATAATATTGGATCATTGGGATCCGAGTTTGGAAATTACATAACAGCAATAAACCTCAAATGTTAAATTTTGAATATTTTCTATTTGCAAGTTCCACACGGAGTTGGTCAAAATTGGCTAACTTATTACCAATTGAAAGCACTTCGTGGTGCTATTTATTCATTCGTCTCGTTATGCATAGTTTGTATCTAACCATTGTCATCTATCAACGTTTATATCGTTGCGTGTACACCGCACCTGCATTTAAACGTCCGATTATCGCGCCATTGACGAAAAATTAATGTTCATTGCGAAGGCATGCCGTGTACACTTCCTCTCCGCCACTGTCTCGTATATCCCCCGGGTCTTAATTAACGCATCGCTCCTTTCGTGCGCGTTCATCGTCAATGCGTTATCGTAAATTTACAGTGCGATAAGGAACTCGTCGATAAGCAATTAGCACTTGGCGGCGAAAGCGCGCCGCGTGTCGCGAATCACTTGGTACACGAGAAATTTGGTTAATTGATGCGGGGTCTCGTAATAGAAAAGAACTGAATAAATTAATGATATGAATTCCTTTTCGCGAAATGCGATCGATTGAGATTCGGTGGGATCGCGGGGTCAAAAGGTCGACAGAGGATTATCTTAGGACACGTGCAAATGGTATTAACAATTATTGACCGGGATATTTTTGCTGTATGAATGATTCTTGTGCAGGTCCGATCTATTCTACTTTGTCGTATCAAAGAACAAACATTTGTTTCGTTATGCATGCTCGTCGAAATGCGACAAATGATGTTATCAGATATTTCGCGACGACTTGCAATTGCGATCAACAGTGAGTCACTGTATGCGCGCGAACGCAAAAGCTCGTTCGCAAGTTGCACAGAGCAAGATAAGGTGAGGTATTGCGAGGTTTATCGAGCCGCGCATAAGAATCACGGTGCGTCTTATCGTAACCTAAAACTTTACTGCTGATGCGCTGGCGAAATGCAGGCGCGCATTTTCGTCGATGACAATCAACTGCCACCCGTCGCATGGAATAGCCATGCAAGTCTGGCAAGGCTGTACCGTTGCTCCGCGCGAGACTGATCCTTTGGAATTTCGCAGATATTTTTCCGCGTGTTCTCGTAATTGCATCGGACTTGCCGAATTGCAATGTCTTTCTTTATCGAGAAAACTACGTTCCAAATTTGTCAAATTTGCCGAATTGCAATGTCGTTCTTTATCGAGAAAAGTACATTACAAATATGTCGGAACATATTGGATTATGCAGATTTTTCCTCTCGACTTTGATTCTTTTGCAAATTGAGATACGCGTATTTGTATGTCGCGAAGAACGACACTGAATAAATTTTAAACGCAATATTTTTTATACTTTTATATTTACGTACTATAAACATTACATTGTGCTACTTTTATCCGCAAGACAATTAATTTTACGATCCGTAAAAATGATCGATAATCATAGAAATTTTGTAACGATGCTAAATATCGAGCAGAAGTGTTAAAAAGTTGATCTTAGTGTCTTTCTTTTTGCGAGAAGCAATTTTTTAATTTTCGAACGATTAATTCTAATCTACTTGAGCGACGGAAAGTACCACGAAAGAATTAGATCAGCTTATTCGTGTAATCGATTTAATTGTAAATCCAATTAAAAGTGAGCCTCTTGTCGTTGTTGCAAATTATCTCATCCATGAAAGAGATTACTACGCAAACCGCTGCGGCAGTAATTTTTTCGGAAATGATGATAAGGGTGTAAGCTCTTAAAACTGCGGCGTTAAACTCGTCCCTGACCGTAATATCAGTCGTGCATTTTTCTGACAGGCATGCGCAAACGCATATACATACGCACACACATCTTGCGGCGTGGCCGACGTGGATCCAGTTCGTGTTTCCGCAAAGCGCATTATACCTGTATTTGATAAGCTGCGTGGAAGTAGAGCGTTTAAATAATGGCCGCACACGTCGACGATGGGATAGCACGATGGGCGTCGCCATTCGTTCGAAACGTTCGACAAACAATAATAATTTATTCAGATGTTTTTCATGCGAGCTTCCAAGCGACTGCGTTAATTCGAATAGGTTTTCTCGGTTTACTTTTCTCCCGTGCCCGCGCACAAAGACAACGAACTTAAAGAAAGAAAATGTAACAGGCAATTTCATCTTTTGCATCTTCAGAGATATTATTCTTTAAGAAATTACTGCCTTGTACTCTTATATTTTGTTACATAATCTTTTATATTATACATCTCCTATTTTTTCTACATTCAGTTATTTCGAACGGTTCGACGGTTGAAAAGTCTAATTGGCTAGAGAAAGTCGTTATTTTGTGTTTAATTATTTTTCAATTCACATTTGTCTGAAAAATCAATTACGAGGCTCACGCTCGAATAGTTTAGAGATAATTACGATAGTTGAAACAGAAATTTGGTAAAATGATGTCGCCAATTTAGAATTAAGGATTAACATTTCGTTCGCTTCAACACGTACGTTGGTATAATTGCGAGCCATCCAAGGTGATCAATGGCGTTCTCGTTCTTCACGCGGTAATTCGCGCTTATTCATGAACTCAGGCGAAACCCGCGATATATCTTCCGCGATCACTATACTCTGCAGTAATCCCCGAAATTTGTATGCGTTTCACACGGCAGACCGGCCATCCCTTTGCGCTGAAAATCAACTTCGCTACTTGTTCCAACCTTTCTATCAACTTCGCTGGAGAACCGGTTAACATGCTAATGCCGTTACATATTAATTAATGCCGCCGAGTGCTCGGTATCCTGAAAACAAACTGGTTACCAATTGATAATAAATTTAAGTAACAAGGCTGCAGGCAGTCGTACTCGCAAACTTGCAACCGAAATCATTGATTTATACGAATTCACAAGTTTCGAGAACACGGGAGCTCCAATTAACTTTTTTACACGATTACGGTATCGCGCTATCGAATCATTTCGATATCAAATTCAGTAGTACACTGTGTTATACAGTTGATGTTTTTAGCATGTTAATCCCACTGGACTGCAAATACAGCTGAACTCGGGATTCTCCGAGAGTCATTTTCTTGCGAAATGAAAAATTGGGACGGGAATTGCTCAAACGTGGAAGCTTCGAATCCAATGCTATTACACTTGAATGTATCCGAAAATAGAATTGATATAGCGCTAATCATACTTATTATAGAGAAAGGAATATTTTAATTTCAAATGGAACATTCTAAAATGTAGAATAGAATGATAGTATCCGTCTTTTGTCGAATATCGCGGTGCCAACTTCGTGCGTTGCAAGATGGAGGGAAAATTGATTTCAAACGCAAGAATATATTAAGTTACTCTTGTCTCAATATAGTAAGTCGATCTTTTTCAATTCGATAGAGGAGATTAAGAATTATTGATTTAATTTTGATATTGTCTCATTTTCATACTAAACGAGGTTGCGAGAAATATATATGCGTCAAGAATATATTTTGTCACGGTAACGGAAAACCTTTCCGAGGGTGTGGGGTTCGCGCGTTAAAGTTCATTTTACCGGACAGTTAGAGAGCGATATCTACGCACTTGATAATATACAATTGTATAGTTATCAATTTCTTCTGTCGCGCATTGGCCGCTAATATTGGTGTAAATCAATAACACAGTAATTATCGAGCGAAACGCATAATTAACGACCGAACTAATTAACGGCTAAAACGCATAAGACTCATTACGCTCGCGAAATTCCAAACGGCGATATACATATGTGATCGAGCAACTTCGATTTCCGACTCGCATCCCCCGAAGTTCGCCCGGGAGATACGCGACGACAGATTATTTCGGACCGCGCAGGAGTTCTGCGCGCTTCGAAGAAAATAACACGATTAAACTAACTCCGATACGCGCCGTTGAGTCAGGCGATAATAATTGCGGCCGCGGAATAATTAGCTGTGCGCGAATGTCCATTTGCGTGAGATAAACCGACCTTAGCGGACTTTAATTTAGAGAAAGAGCCTAATGTACTTTCGAAATTGTTTTCACGATTGCGCTACTACGGCACGAGGCCGTTTATTTTGTTTCCCGCTCTGCGAACCCGCTAACGTTCGACGTATCCTTCGAAATCGCTGCAAAAGCGGAGGAATTTTCCTTTCGATGATCCTAGCTTCGACGTAGCATCGCCGCATCGCATTAATTGATACAATTACATTTAATCCACACTCGCGAGGCTCAGTTGTTCGAACGCAATCGTATGCAAATGCGCGATACACAGTGGAAAACCTTGGAGGTTGCGTTATAATTTAATCGCTCATTCACTTAACACAGGTGATATTGTTCTTTGTAAATTCACGAAGGCAAAGTGTAACAATCGTTGCTTCAAGCGTGCCGAAATTTTCCCCTCTGAAATTTTCAATGGTTCTGCTTTACCGCAAAGCCGCTGGTCCGCTGCAAATTGATCCCGAATTAAGCGGTACGGTTACAACGCGTTGAATCCTAGCGGTGTCTCGTTGTAATGAGGTTTATATTTCTAGAACAATATATACATTTTTCAAAGCAGGAGAACGCGCGATTCGATCCGCGATCTCTTTTGCGCCGGCACAATTTTTCGCCGCGTTCTTTTCTTGCCGCGCCTGCGTGCACTTTGCACCGGCCCAATTAAACATTTTCATGCTTTATCACTCTATCGCGGACACACTTGCCGCATAGTCCCTATTGACGTGAAATGATTGGTCGAATTCGCATTAGACCGTAATGTAATTGGAAATGAAATTGCAAATGAAATTGTGGCGCGAACCGGTCCGGCGCGCGGCCGGCGAAGGCCTCGAAATTCCAAGACGTGCGCCGAATCGTACACCAATGAGCGGTCGGATCGATCCCGAGCGCAATTTAATTTGCGAATTCCCCGCCGTTCCGCGGAAACAACGCGTTTCGCAGAAACGACGTGCCGTGGTTGACCCGCGGCCGGCTCTTTGCGGCCCTAATGACTATCCCGCCCGCGCGGCAAACGACAAAATCAATTCAGCGCTACGAAGGCGGGCGCCATGAAAAATCGCCGCCGGACTCGATTCGCACGCGATGTGTACGATATTTCCACATATGTACGCGCGTACGTGCGCGTATTTCGCGATCGTCCCCACGAAACGTAGAAACGCGGGCACGTCTGTGCGAAACGTATGCACGTGGGTGCGAGCGTACACACGGGCACCGGGTACCGATTGGCGTGACGGTACGTTGCATCCGCGGCACGCGCGCCGCGATACCGGGTGTCCGCCGAGAAGCGCTGATTGGCGTGTCCAAGCCGTAACTGGCCGGCCGGTAATCGGTTTGCGTTTGATCGCGGATAGGGAAACGCTCTTTGAGAGTTGGAGGCCGGCGATTCGGGTAAATCCTATTTTTCCCGCGTGATAAATCAATGGAGCTGCAACGGAGCACGCTCGGCGTGTTCCGAGGGACCGGGCGAGAGCGAACGATAGAACTGCGATCGTTTCGATTAAAGGGTATAAATTGTTTAAGCGATTTAAGTAATGAGATTATCCCGCCGTTGTCCCCGCGACGCGTGTGCGTCGCCCGAGCAGCGAGGCCCGCGAGCAACGGACGGGATCGATGGGGTTTTCCCCCCGAAATCCTAAGCACGGTTTTCGCGGAGACGCGAAAATGCGGCCGGCGCGAGAAAACGTCTGGCGCAAAATGAAATTCGAACGTTGCAAATTAAATCGTTTTCACGGTTCTTCGATGACGAAAATGTACGACGGGATCACGGAGCTTTTGCTCAAATGAATATCGAATACTGTTTGCTAAATTAATGAACGAGCGAAAAACACAAGCCCGCGCTGGCGGGCATATTTCCGCGATGTTAAATATTTATTCAGGAAATTAACATCCGTCACAAATGCACACGTATCGCAACGTACTATGGCGTGGCTCTGATAATTGTTTCGACTAGCATAAATATCATAATTTGTAAAATCCTGCCGGCGATTAAACAGCATCCGCCGGCGCAGAACTGACGCTCGGTAATCTTTTCGTCGGAGCCGGAGTTAGGCGCGTCACGCTGCTGTGATAACAGTCAACTATTCGGCCTTTGGATAAGGAAGTGAAAAAATCCCGTTATCGCCGTCTCTATCGCGAGCCGTTCTGGGGAGTGGAGCGGAATTATAACTGGCATGAGCGAATTGTAGCTGCCCGTGGGACACAAAAACCGACGTTTTTTTTCCCTCCCCTCTCCCCCGATATTGAGCGCGTTCACAGTACGTTTCAAGGGATTATACGAAAATCGATGGCGAGTGTTATTTTCCCTTAAATGCTCTTACCTTCTTCGATACGTCTGCACTTAAGTGCAACATCGAACGGAAAAGTCTCTTTCTTTTTCAGCAGCGCCAACGAAACTTTCGCGATAACCCGATAATTGCTCATAATTACGTAAAGATTAGCGGAGTTCCAAGGAAATTACGTTTCCATGTGTTTTAATTCGCCCGGAGCGTTCACATGTTTGTTCAGAGCAATGAAAAGGACGATTAATTATATGAACACCTTTTACTTCCGTGCGCGTGCAATTAAGTCCTCGATGGAGCTTCAATAATTGCGATAATTTCGCCCCTCGAATTACGCGCCGGCTTGAAAACGGGAAAAGAAAACGAGCCGTTTCTTCTCGCAAAAGTCCGGCTCTTTTTTTTTTCTTTCTGCCTCGCCTTGCCGCACCGGCGGCCGTGTCCTTCGGAAACCACCATGTCCGGTTACTCAATCGCGCGCGCGATCTGCATAATTTCGCGTGCGATTCTCGCTGGAAGAACTGCATCCGCATCTCGCAGCTATGCGAGTGTCCGCGTGCTTTTCCTTGGAACCTTAATCATCGTCCATCATTTCCTATGACAAACAAGCCGCGGCTCCGCGCATTATGGCGACGCGCGTGCGTGAATTTGTGCAGCGGGCTAGATATCGTCATCCGCAGCGGCCGCGTTCCTCGTAACTCACCGATTATGCAACCGCGATTATAAAACCGCGTGCCACTTACTTTGGTGCATACGATTACGATAGCGATAGTTAACATTCGGAGAAATACACTTTGATAGACTTATCGCCTGGCTTTCGGCGCATGTGGTACCACGCAGCTATTCTCAGCAGACTGTTTTCAGACTGATAAGATCAGAAACGAAATAGTCCACTAACTGTAAGTTGAAATCTCATATCGTCCGACGAATTCGAATGTACTCGTTGTATAAATTCAACGACAGACTTAGACAGCTGCTCCGAAAAGGCTGTGGATCTGCGGCCGAGATACTTGAAGCTTCAAGAGGCTGCCCATCATTGTCATTAATGCATGAGTACATGCGACCAAAGTTGATCGTAAGATGCGTAAAATGATCAATGAGTTCGCATTATTTTGTTTTCGATGTGTCTGGTCAAGCGCACAAGAACCGTATGTCTTCCTTTACCGAAAGCTCCTTTCCACACGGGGTCCCGGGTAACCGGTGCACGTCATTGTTTGATGTAGTTGCGGTGGTGTCGCAGGTCTGGAACGGGTAGCGGAGGAGTTGATGGGCCGTAGGAGATGGAAGCAATACCAGGACACCCTGTACAGCGGCACCCGCAGCAGCGAATCACAGCCCCACCATCGGCTTTACCCGGCGTTGTCGTCGTCCTGCAACCCGATACCCGGGAGCCTGGACCAGATTGGGCCGCAGCTGCATCAGCCGGCACCCACGTCGTTGCCGTCGACGGTGCTGACGACGGGGACGACCACGACGACGACGACGACGACGACGACGACCGGCGCGGTGAAGCAGGAGAGCCTGCAGAGGCATCATCCGCAGAACCATCATCACCATCTGCCCGCGCCAGCCCAGGACCATCAACAGCAGCAGGAGGATTCGCGTCGTTTGAGGCCGGGCGAAGTCAAGATCGAGGCCGCCGACGAGGAGCCCACGGACGGCACCGCGGCGCGGGAGGATACCTCGGCGAGGACGACGGACACGGCGACGTCGACGACGGCGACGACGACGGCGGAAGTGGCGACAACGACAGTAACGGCGACGACCACCGGCATCGCGACGACCACGTCGACAACGACAACGGCGACCGGCACGACGACGATAGCGACGAGACGGCGACGCGTTCGCCGGCAAAACGACGGGGAGGACGTCGACGGGGAGGAGGACGGCGACGAGAAGGACGAGGAGACGGGACGGGGCCAGAACGAGGCGGAGAAACGGCTCAAGCTCGACGAGGACGCCGACAGGTCGGCGGTCAGCCCCCTCAGAACGGAGAACGATCGTGCGACTCGGGATCATCCGACTGCCAACGCTACCGACACGGAAGGGACCAAGGTTGGTTAGAAAGACGTTTGAAAGACGGCAGTCTTTCTACGGAGACTTAATGATACGCCACGCTCGAGAGGTCGTGGCAACCTGAAAATTTCCATTCTTGAACGTTCTTCACCCTTGTTGTCTTTCCTCGTTTCAGGAACGAACGGAGGAGATCGCGTTGGAGCGGGCACCGGTAACGCAGGGCTTACTGAGGGTAAAGAAAGAGGAGGAGCTGCAGGAGATACCGGGTTCTGGCGGCGGCACTACGATACTAACGGCGCCGGCGACGGATTCGGAAGGGACCAGGTCGGGGCTGTTATGCCGCGACGGGAACGCGACCGCGACGAGCGTCGCGACGCCGTTTCTCATTGGGAGACGCACGAGTCCGCCGCCGGAGGACTGGAAGCCACTCGACAAGTGTTACTTCTGTCTCGACGGCAAGCTACCCCACGACGACCAGCCGCCCCTTGTAAGTACCCTCCGGCGAGTCCGCCGAGTGTGAGGTTGCGCATGGCTGAGCATCGACCTCGTCCTCCATCGCTAATTTTGTGTAGAGAGAGATTATCCGCGAGGGGGACGACACAGACGGGAATGCACAGAAGTGATCTTCCCTCGCGCGGAATTCGTACACCGAGATTCGGCCGACTCGCAATGTACCTCGATGGTCTTGCTGATGACTCACCGAGACGGTAGACAAATCTGCGCGCGCTAACGCCGCTCGTTTCGCCCGCAATGCACTTATCGCAATCGCGTTACCGGGATCTCGTTTCATCTTCATTCCACACACCTGTTGTGCCATCGCAAGCGCGGCTCGGCTCTGATCCGGCCTTTGCCACTTTTTGATTAAGTCGAGCGTACTTCGTACTTGGGCGCCGGCCGCACCACCGTCTCGTCCTCCCCCCCCCCACCCTCACCCCCCGCCCCCCGCCAGTCTCTCAGCTTTGATCACTTTGACGACCCCCATAAAAGATTCACGAGGACTCGCGAAGGCGGCGCGCCTTACGAGAAATGAATTCGATCCCGCTGCGTCGCGTCTTCTCGCGGATCTCACCCTCCCCGGATAGCCCTTTCTGCCATCCGACCGCAATCCACCGGCCATTCAGTCGGGCCAAGTCCTTTTGGTATCGCGCGAGCCGGGATGACACGTCCCTCCGTGTTATGCCCCGCAGAGCCCGCAGAGCGACAGTAGCAGCAGCTCGCGATCGGCGGAGTCACCGATGTCGGTCCAGGTGGACCCGATGGCGGCGTCCGTGGTCGCCGCCGCCCTCAGCGGCACTTACCCCACCTTGCTGCCCCAGTGGTGCTTACCGCCGAGGGAGGCGCCCCTCGTTGGGGTGCAGACCCATCAGGACAGCGGCGCGGCGGCCGATCAACCGCTCGATCTCTCGGCCAAACCCAGAAATTCTCAGGTAAGTTCGATGCTCCACTGATTCTACCGCGTGGCAACGCCGCGGTCTTTCTCATTATCGTCTTCGTCGTTACTCTCGCAGCGCTCGCTCCGAGTTGATTCGGCCGAGTTGAACTCGCGACGAAGACTCGATATCGTGCGTTGCGCGGTGTTCGCCAAGTGCTCGATGAAGAATCACGCAATGAGCGAAGTCGACTGCGAACGCTGTGCAAATTATCCGCAACTATTATTCATACTTTTTTCGCCGGCTGACACGATACGGTCATTATTTGCGCGACGATCGCCATTTCATATATTGCTGAACAATAATTCCTCTCACATAGTGTTTTATTAGTGCTTCCTATGTCGTATTACTGAGTGACTAACGCTAACGTCTAAGTAACTAGGCTGTACGCTTGCGTAATATTAGTTATTTGTTTATTTAAGTCACTCCCGTCTCGACGATTTTTAATACTATTATCCATTTGTTTGTTCAGGACAACAACATATCTCTACTGGAGCAACAGAAAATACCTCTGAGAATGCCGACAGGCATCGATCCCAAGACTATCCTCAAGTAAGTAATTTCTCAACACTCTTTAATTAATGAGACAATGTAGCAAGTTTCGTACCAAGTGACGGTCTGTACCGATTAGTCCGAAGAAGTAAATCGATTGGCCAGAATAAGTAAATCAATGCTACGCGTCAGACGTAGTGTTTAATTCAAATTATAGATCTATACTGTGCGTTATTAAAAAGCAACACGCTCGTATTTAACTTGTCGGTGTGACAAATAGAATTAAAATGCAAGCAAAAATTATTCACAAGGCAGTTCTAATCAAGCTGCTACAGAGCACAGAGATGAAAGCTGGAACAAGCTGAAAAGATTCGAATCACATCGAAATTTGATGCGTTCAATTAAATTGTTTTATTTGATACCTCGTAATTTTATTCTTTTACTTTTATCCTTTAACAAACTTAACTTGACATGGTAATGCTAAAGTGTTAAAGCGATAAACGTATAATAACAACTATTTCAACTCTACATTTCAAGCGATAAGCGCAAAAGGCTGATAAAGCTATAAGTGCGCGTTAGAACAGAAACTGAGGAAAGCGAGACGAGAAGGACAGGCTTAAAAACTCGCGTGAATATTTGGCTCCGACGGGAGATCGTTCTTTCCCACACGCTGGAAAAAAATTGTCGTTCGTCAACGACAATGCGGCATCGTTTCGGCGTTATCGCGCAACTCGCTTTGCATCTCGAGGCGTATAGTCACCGATACCAGCGTGCATTCCGTACGCCAGTGTGGGAGGGAGGGGAAAAAAAAGAATACGATCCGTGATCGCATTCCGTAGCGAACGTTCTTCGTGATCGAGTGGCCGTTTAAGCCGGGCCGGCCGGGCGGGCGTTTCGATAAGGCGTCGATTAAAACACCGCCGGCGAACGACTTTCGAAAATCGCGAAACTGACAGCCAGTCGATCCGGAATGCCGTCGCAATTAGGTGCCAATCACGCGGCCGGGCATAACCGTGATTTATCTCCCTCGTAAAGACGTCATGCGCGACAACGGCAGAGGGGAATCGTATCGTTCGCTCGACACTGGTGCGGGCTGATCGAGTTCGCGGTCGTGTGCTGCATTTTCAGATTTATCTGGATAAATATGCGGAATAAAATCGCCAATTCGTGCAATACAATTCGAATCTTAGACGTCTCTCTCTTCCTCTCCTTCGTCTTAATCGATTTGTGATGGAACAAAAAATATTACGTTTTTTTACTTACAATTATCAAAGCTATCGTTTTCACTTAAAAAAAAAACACCTTTGTCGGACGTGTCATTAAATGGTTCTCACGTTTGTGTTGCATTGTGTGTGTGTGTAATTTATAAGTCGCTGTGCTATAATTACAGTAAAAGATAAACAGGGTTGTTGATAAAGAGCTGCGGTTATCAGAGCCTAGGATCGCAGCGAAGCTCAAGTTCGTTAGGTGAACTTGGAGGTTCTATTGAGGCGATCGTAATAATACTATTGCGAACATTCGATTGTACTAGACGCGTTAGATATGCATGCTGTATTCTCTGGAGGGAAGATAACGCTGTAAAATTAATACAAATACGAACGCGCGAAGATATTGCAAAACTTATAAAATTACTAATAATCTGAAATCAATGAAACGTGTTTTTTTTACTGATTTGCATAACAAATTAATAATTGCATAGGACAAAACATTTTATTATGATTGTTTAATTAAATGGTTCGGTGCCGCGAACGAGTCTTCATTTTCTGCATGGGCGCGATGTTTTCCCCGCGATTCTTGGCTATCGTCTTGGCTGCTGCAGTGAAATAATGATAATTCCAATGGCTTGCGAAAAATTTATGCGTCGGGATAAATAAAGTCGTATTACAGATTCGGCAAACCGTCAACTCCCATTGCATTAACTCGAAAAAATGATTTCTCATCTCGCGACTGATGTGCTCACAAAAATTTAATACTTTCTTCGCGATGTTGGATATAATCTTCATTCACACGTGTCATTGTTCACAATAATGCGTTCTTAAACAATTGATAATCAATTATGATCGATGTCGCAGTAGGTTATCTCAGGAAAATATTTAATAATCTTCATCACATTTAATCTGTGTGATCATTTTTCCATCTACCTTTTAAAATGTTACTGGATTAGAGAGATAAATAATTTTGTGGTTTTAACATTTGCGTCTTTCCACCTTTTTTAATTGAGCAAATAATTATAAAGGAATAAACGGAGAATTTCTGCCAGTCTCCGCATAAATATATATTATTGCGAAGAATGGTGAAAATTAATTTGTTGGAAATTGCAATTGCTTTACGAAATATAAAGTTCAAGTTTGTAGAGATATTTTCTTCGCGACGAGAATGGCGTAATACATTTTTTGCCGTGACGTAAAAAGAATAATACGTTCTTTGATTAAACTGTCACAACTGGGCGGGCCGCTTATTGCATGGTTCTCACACGTAAATGTTTAATGTATCATGCTTCAGTGTTTTAAACTGTACGAAAAAATTTCGTTGTAATACGTTTGTGCGATTGCGGTAAGCAGCCGGTATCCTCCAAACCGTAATAATACCGACGAGTTGCTTGAACTTTGCAACCCTTTGAGCTTTAAACTGCTATACGTCTGCGGTACGTACCTCGATAAATATTTAAGCAGTCCGTTTCACAGAATCGATGCAACTCGGTTGTGGTCTCGAATACGAAACATGATGGAGCAAATTTTGTAAACCTACCCAGACGCCTAAATAAATGACAACAAAGGGAAAAGTTTCATACATATTTTATTCCGCCTCTTTCATCAAGACGCTACGAGACGGGTTAGTTATGAAAATATGGCATTTATACAGTTTTCTTTCGCGTACCACTTTGTGTCAGAATTCTGGTAACAGACGAATATTAGATTTAGTGAAATTTGTATTTAACCTGGAAAGAAGCTTCAAGTTGAATATTGAAAATCCAATTTTTTTTTACCATTATTAGAATCCTAAGAACTTACAGAATAGAACATGGCATGCCGTGTGAACGGTTGACAAAGATGACGACAAATTTTATCTTGGAAGTCTTTTATACTCTTGAATTATTGTCGAATGTCAATTTTTATCTCCGCTGTACGGTTCGCGAAAAGTGAAAAAGATCGGTAACTTGAGCGAATCGAGCGCGCCAGATTGTTGGCGGCGTACGTTGCCCCCATGTTTTCGCTGTTTTCCCCCGCGGAACATTTTGCGCGTCAAATTTTTATCATCGTCTATTATTAGTCCACCGTAATCTGCACCTCCTGACATATCGAAGATGCGGAGTACCTCATGTATGTCGCGGCGCGTAATGAAGAAGCGCAAAGGGGAGACTGGAATGCGAGAAAGAGAAAGCGAAGGAGCGGGACGGAGAACGAGCGAGCGAAGAGGGAAGAAAGTTCGGAGGGGGAGGGAAAAGAAAGAGGCGAGAGAGAAGTTCGCGCCGACGCGTACGCGACTGCGTAATTAGCGATAAGATAGGACCGCCGACGAAACCGTCGAGTCGAAATTAAAGCCTAATTTAGATTGGAGCGCGGATGTTTGGATTTTCGCGTGGATCTACATCTTGGGCTTAGCAGATCTGCAGGGATGTAGCCTTAAGGCCTGTGTTCACGACGCTAGAACTTGGTCCAAGTTCTAACATCGTGGACGCAGGCCTTTAGAATTGTGTCGAAAAATAAAGAAAAAGTGCTGCACTAATGCGCCTATTCAAATAATTCATTACACCCGTCACTTTTCTCGAGAGGAATTCAGGATCGAATATTTAAATGTTGCGAGAGAAAAGGCGCGGGTTTATCGAATTTTCGATGAAACTAAATTCGTGTATTGCATGAAAAATTCATAGAAAGTGCCGGTGATTTCTGTATTCTCGGGAATTGTTCCGATCAAGACACACCCCGTGCAGTGTGAATTCATTAGATGAGTGTGAATGGAGGAGTACGTAAGGCGGCAATCTCGCTCGCACCTTCCTTTGCATTTGGACCCGACTCGCGCTATAACGCGGTTCATTGAAAAACAATCCAGATTACTGTATACTTGAGCGATACTAATTGTGGAGATCTTTGTTCGTAATAAGGGCGTCGTATGAAAACTTAATCATTGTTTACGCGATTACGTAAGAAATTTCAAGTGGAGCGAAAATTATGTAGGTTGTTAGACCGTTAATACAGTCGTAGCGTATATACCTATTAAATTCATGCGACCTAAGCTCGCCAAGTTTTTCCACTTCACTTTGGTGCTACAAAGTAGACAAGCCTCAAGGTACTTAGCGTCGTCTATAAACTGGTATTGCGTAGCTAAACTAGTTTGACTAATTTCATACTTTTCTTTGAGCTCAACTGCCGTTTGCCCTTCTATGGCGCGATCTTCAATTTTTTTATGCAGGCCTGTCCGTACGGGGCTGAAACTTTTTGTGCCAAATACCAGAGGGAGCTTAATTACTTAAAATATTTTCCCGTGACATTGTATTAATCTTAATAAGACATTATAGCTGTTTTACATTTTGAAGCGGCAGACTGAAAACACGAATTAAATTTCTCGGAGATTTAATACGAGAAGAGCCGACCGGTCAGATTTAAGAGCGTGTCTTCTTACGGCAAGTAGCCGCGTAGAAACGAAATTAGACGTGCGGTTCGCACTTGCGCGGCCGCGATACTGAAAAATAGGCGAGCTGCAATAAAACCAGACACCGGGCACTGAAGTAAAACCGGTTCGTAGAAGGCTTTGGAGAAGGTTCGCTGGCCAAAGAGATATTGACGCCGCTGCGAAGGACAAGATTACGACTATCTGGTTCGCGATTGCGTGAGCCCCGTGATTTATGCGAGAATTTACTAAACCGAACCGTCCGGTTCGATCATAGAACCTCGGTTTCCGGCATCTGTAAATACGTCGACATTGAAGACATCAATTTTTCCACTTGTTCGCATTCAGCGGGTTTACCCGAAGATCTCCCGCGTGCCCGCGAGACTTTGCATTGTCGCGTCGAGATAAATCCGCCTCTCAAGTCGAGGAATTCGTTCTTGACACAAATTGCCGCGTTACATTGAAAATATAATGCGCGATACGATGTTTCCGTCGCGGAGGTGTGCGATAAGAAGTCCGGCACGTCGCGACGACGTGTTTTTACGGAAACGCGCCGGCGGCCGATGATAAAGTCTAAATTCCTTGCGGTCAGATACGCGCACCGTCGTTTTATTCGGCGTACGCGGATACCGTTCTCTCTTCGAAATTACGCGCGACGACATTGCTCGAGGAACGTTGAACCTGAAACGCACATGGAAACGCGCGCGCCGACCGAGTTTCCGACGACGCCCGGCGTAGCTGCCGCGTATCGTCGCGTGAAACCGCAGACGAGTCGACAAACAAAAATCGCAGATAAATCAGCGCCGGTCGATGACTACTGACGTAGCGGGACCTATCCGGGAGGCCAGCGTCGGACGAAATGCACTTTTATCAGCGGCGAACAGGTCGACGAACTCGCGAGGGGGGGGGGGGAGGCTCGTACGGTGCGAGCGGGGGTGGGAGCGCGATGATTTCTTACGCCTAATCTTATCGTTGCGCTCCGTGACAAATTACACCGACCCGATATCCATCGCTCCTCGCGCTCCACGTCGCCTTCTTTTGTGCGAGCGCGAAATATTACCGGATGCTCTCGCACCGAAAATATATACTTGCCCCTCGTACGCGGCGTACGAGGTAATTGGACGATATTGGAAACGATCGAGGGAACGTGTCGTCCCTCGGAAATAGAGCCGAGATTTTTTAATGTTTTTTTTTATAAAAATGTCTTTTACGCTGTCTTTAAATTTTCATTAAGTTGATGTCACGTTTGCGTCATTATTTCGATAGCCGGTGACGGGCGTCGATGGTTAAAGGCACACTTTGAACCCATGCTGTTTAATTGTTTGTCATAATTAGGTCATAGTAGGCCTGGTTTCACCAACGTCGCTTAAACTTAGGTAGCTTCCTAATCAGAATTCTTCAATGTCGCCAGCGGTCATTAACAACGTCAGTGTTTTCTTGACCATACCTGGTATCTTTAATAATACAGAAAATTTATTGCGAAAAACGCCCGCCTAGAGTGTAGGGAGGTCCAGGCTTGAAACCCCGGCTGAGGTAATGTTTTTCGCAATAAATTTCTTTAATTAAAAGTTGACAGGTGTGTCGATTATTAATTTCCTACATTGCATTAGTTGTTTGTCTTTTTCTCCGTATGCAGTTCGATGGGATAAGATTTTTGTTCAAGAAACGAATATGTAATGAACGCTTTCGCAGACACCTGAGGATAATTTGCTGCAACAAGATTTGCCTCGCGGACATAATGCGATGCGGGAAATGGCGATGTAGCGACGCGAAAACTTATGGCGGCAATAAAAAGAAAATTCCCGCGGACAAATATTAAAATTATTAATACACGACTTGTGCCTTCTGGCAATTTAACCGGTGCATTATTTTAATTTTCATCTTTGCATAGATAAATCTCGTTCGCATGACACGCGTATAAATCGCGCTGCGAAATGATATTTATGTAAATGAATTACATATTTAAAGAAGCTTAAATGCTCGAATGTGTAATGCGGTTGTTTTTTTATTCCGGCCGGAAATCGATTTCATGCAATATGCGAAATTGCCGTGTTAACGCGTTTTTCAGTCTGTTCGTTTGAAAAGCTTAATTTGCATGGCTCGATGTCCCCCGGAGCCAGGATCAAAGCCGTACGGATTCGCAATTCGCCATTGGCACGACGTCAAACACGTGCAGGCGTCGGAACGGCCACGTGGCCATTTGATGCGGGTCGCCTCTTGAGTTAGTTTAGGAAACGTGGATACACGTGAGCTCGCACTGCGAGAAATGGCGAATAATCTGACTTTGTTACGTACATACGAGGCTTGAGCGAGTATCGAACGCGCATCTATTGGCCAATCGATTATATCAAACCGTCTCTTGGCTACTTGCTCGTTCGCAATGTTTGTCTGTTTGAATGTTTCATATTCTGTGTCTCAACCAGACGCAGCGGCTCTCTTTCATAACAATTTTAAAGAGAACGCAAACGGAAACTCTCGGTGAAATATTTCATTTTTCCTTTTTTCCCCCCGTTTTACCGATGAAAGGAAATCAGAAGAACGGCGAACGCGAACTGCTTTATGTAACATTGATTTTTCCTCTCCGGGAGCCATGTAGCATTTTTTAATACGTTACCTCTTCCTCCAGTTTACATGCGCCGTTTTGGAAACTAAAATTAATTTTCCGACATTAGTATACGACAGGATAAACGAGATCTCTGATACGATGACTGACGGATAGTTATAGAAGCTATCTTAGGAGTCGGGGCAGCGAGATGGAAAAACTCGAGCGGGGGGGGCACAAAAATAAGTTTTCCTACGACAAAGTGCAATTGACAAGCAACGTGAATTCCAACAAATTGTTTCCGTTTCCATTGACGTCTCTCAATACTTGACAGATATTCGCAGCGCACTGCGAGGGCTCGGGAGACGCCGGTGTACGAAGCGAACCCGTGCTCGCCGACCATTTTATTCGGTAGCTCATTTCCATACGCGCCTGCATACACGCTATTTCCCGAAATTGCGTTTCGACGCTGGGTGGCGTCGCGGCCAAAAACACCATCAGCTGGCCCCCGATATAACGTTGATTAACGCTGTTTCAGCTCGTGTTACCGCGCGAAACCGCGAATGACCGGACCGGTTGTGACCGCGGCGGCGGCGGCGGCGGCAGCGGCGGCGGCTGCGGCAGGCGTCGGTGGTGTCCCAGTGGTGGGTGCCGGGGGCGGCAGGAGGACTTACACCGAGGAGGAGCTGCAGGCCGCCCTCAGGGACATCCAGAGCGGCAAGCTCGGCACGCGGAGGGCGGCGGTCATCTACGGGATACCGCGTAGCACTCTGCGCAACAAGGTCTACAAGCTCGCGATGGAGCGCGAAAGGGACGCGTCCCTGACTAGCACCCATTCACACCCTCACGAGCCCGGCGCCCCAGCCACCACCACCACCACCATCACCACCACCACCACCACCACTACTACTACTACAACACCACCAAATACGACCCAAAACGCCTCCGCGACCACTCCGCCCCCGCAAGTGGACGAGGTAGGTTTTGGGGACAGACAGCAGAAGATAGTTAGAAGTCTAGAGAGAAAGAGAGCGAGAGAAAGAGAGAGAGAGAAAGGAAGAGAGAAAGAGGGAAAAAGAGCGAGAAGGAAAGAAGGGAGCAAAGGGAGAGCGAGAGAGTGGGCGAGATGCAGAGGGAGTGGAAACGTACCAGCGACACGTGCCGAGTCCAAATCTCGTCGGTCTTTCACGCGTGTCGGGTAGAGAAGCCGAGGACGCAAATTGGCATAGACGGCGACTGGGGAATCTCGTGAGGGAAATGATGCGACGCGCCGAAGCGAGGATGCTCCGTCGTGTATCTTCTTTTTATCTCCGGCGTTTCCGGTATCGATGTCCGATGTTTCTCATCCGGAAACGAGTCGATGGCGCGACAGAGTGATTTCGGCGGTTGTTGCGTTGACTCGTTTCGAATAATCGCGGGATGTCGATGATCGATACCGCCGCGTATCTCGTGTCCGTGATCCACCGCCTTGACGATCTCCAACGTTGTTTATACGTTATTTTGATTTTGCAAATTACATCGCGGATTTATATCGGCCAATAAATTGCAAATATTAAAGCATCGCGAAAAAGTAATTGGACTTTTAGTCGATATGTCACAATATCTGCACGTCGATTATGGTATAACACGACGAAAGGTATAAGAAAATAGACAGATCTGATTAGATTTCCGTTAGAAAAACTGATATCAGATTGCTTAACGATTTTATAGATAAAACTCGTCACAGTTATTTGTCCTTGGGCAAATTGCAGTGATAATTATAAATATCTATGAGCCAAGTTTCGTATAAATTTGCAGTACGTGTCGATAGTCGAAGAAGGGTGTTCTTCAAAATGTAAAAATTCACGAGGAGGAACGACATGTAAAGAAATCTGATCTTAATTATCTCTCTCGAAAGTATAAAATTATAATTACAATTTCCAAAAGCATTGATCAACGTTATAGAATACTGTCAGACACTTGAGAGATCATGTACGATGTTTTCCGACTTGAATCGTCCGCGTGCGAGTGATAAGTCTTCATGATTTACGTGGCAAAATAGGCCGATTACCATGCAGAGAAACGTGGAAGGGTGGGAAACCGAACGATGCACGAGGGAAATCTCGCCGGGAAAATTCGCGAATATATACCGTTCATTTGTACCTAAGTGTGGTTTTGGTTAGGAAGAACGAATGAAGCTTCCCCAAAACATACCTCTGGCACGGCGATCGTGGATCTCGCGTGGACCGAATGTGTCTTGTATCGCTAAACGACGCGCCTATAGTCGCCCAATTCGGACTCGGTCGAGCAGAAAATTTCTGCGATCGTAATTTCATTTAACCTCAGTTAATCTCGAAGTAGCTGCATTTCTGGATATACGTTGGTCCTAAATTTCTGCCAAACTCTGCGCTCAATGTATAAAATGATATAGAAGCTTCTCGACGAAAAGAATTGTCGAATCAAGTTTCGATGTTGAATAAACAATGCGGATTTTATGCATCGGTCATTTCGCTTTTCCTCCTTCGACTTTTACTCGGAGGACATTCTCAGATTGACAAATAATTCTCGAGGGAGAAATAGTGAGAGGAGAGAATACTCTTTCTCAATGTCCCGCGTTGTTGGCCAATTGGGCAGATGAAGGAATATCGACCTGGTGCGAAGAACGTTGACGGCAACTGTGCGTTTGATCGCGTTGAAGGAAGGAGACCGATGGTCTACGCGGCTCCGTACCGGTCGCCGTGGTGCTCCGTAGTGTCCAGTGTTCTTTTGCATGGGCTGTTTAACTTTTTTTATCTCACTATTTGTAGTTTAACACACGGCAACTTGGTGTCCGCGAGGTTGCAAGATTCGAGGTAAGTTTTTGGGAAGGTCGTGTCGAGACGGAAGGAGGATTTGTCCGGGCTCGATCTTGCTTTCGTTCCTTACGGGTGCCCCTAGTCGCACCGCGGAATCCGTCGATGTACGCTTCTGGACCTCGACACTCTGCATCCTCGATGTGTGTCGCGCATACAATCCCCCGCATAGAGACGTCCGATCGAATAACCGTTTTGATACGGGCGGATCACAATTTCAGTATGAATGCGCCCGCTATCCGTGAAACAGTCGCGCGATCGAAGATTACGGCAGATTAAACGCGGCGGCCCGATTTAATCCTCATCACCCGATAGTGTCTTTTGCCTTGATTCTCGATCCGATCGCGATTAATTTCGCTGAGCGCGCGTACGGGAAACGATCGTGGCTCGGTAACAACGAGACATCGATGAGACGTTGAAGTATCTGGGAATTTTTCAATCGAGACGGTATCGCGTGGCCCAAGTTTTTATTCTATTTAGAACTTGGGAGTACATTTTTATCGGAAAGAACTGAGGCCGGAGGACACTATCGTGAAATTTTGCGGGATAAAATTCGTAGTGTTCGCCATGTAGTACGAATCGTTTCCTTAGCCGGGAAAATATTTTGCATTGCGTTTAACCGTATTGTACTCTTCTAAAAATTGTATCTGCATCCGTACGGTCTGTTGGTCGTAATAGTCGCTACTTAAAATCGTCTGCCGGCCGAACTTCGCCTCAGCATGAACACTAAGAGGCGCTATTTTACGGTATAACTTGCCGAGCTCGCAAGCACGGTCTATGCACGAGAACGGTTAAAGTCTCATTTTTCGTGCCTGCATTTCGTGCCTGCGATCGCGTACCGCGCGTTTATATGTATGTAGCGGCCATCATAGAGGACTGTTGCTTCACTTTTAGTGCAATGCATGCGCCTTGAACGAGTCCCGAGTGGTATCTCTGCACTTGAATTCCGGCGTATCTCGTCGAAACGCACGCCGAAGATAAGCTTTTCTCTGCGCAAAATTCCGCCCTCTTTTCCTTCTACCGAGGACTAGCGGGGGGAAAGCAGCGGTCGCGATTATCGTGCCGGGCGACCGCCGAGAGCATCGAGAACGTTTCCTCCCCTGTAAAACACTTGCCGCTGCTTACGAAAATACCATTTACTGATTAGCAGCTCTCCCGCATGGCGCTTAGCTATTCTACATTCGTTGGAGATATATGTACCGAGTAGTTTTGCGTAAAGTGACTCAATTGAATATATTGAATGTAGTACAACAAGCGTTGGGTGGCAGGGATAGAAATAAGGGGTACTATTAATTGCAGCCCCTGCGTGTGTGTGTGTGTGTGTGCGTGACTTGGCTTTTTCTTTGGTGATAAAATTAGCCGAGTATCAAGATTCGCAAAGAAGTTTTAAAGCGACACCTCTCAAGATTCTCAAAAAGTCATCTCAAAATAGTTAAAACAGACGCGTGATTCCTTTTACATAAAATCCGTCTGTGCGACGTTCTCAAAGCTAAAGCGCCTCTTCCCGCATTACGTTTCTTCTCCATTTTGATATTTTTTTAAAAATATGCAATGCGGTCACTTTACGGGAAACACTTCGTATATATTTACATGGACAATTGACACCTACACACGATACAAGTACACGTACTCTCCGGACACACGTACATACACACCTCTCGACGAAGCACTCTCGAACAAGGAGTTGTCATTTATCAGCAGCAATGATTGCTTAATGACTGTCGATGACGAGAAAAGCAATGCTTCTAGTCACGTCTCCGGAGACGGAGTGGAAGCTTCCATTTTAACTTTCCTCGAGAGGACAACTTGACTGTAATCTGCAATTTAGATGCTTTTTCGTAAGCGACGAGTGTGCAGAAAACGCTAGAATAGATGTTTTTAACAGGTGGACGACAAAGAATTATCCGGCGCGGAAGAGGAGAAGGAAGTTGAGAAGGCCCTGCTGAAGCCTCTGCTCTCGTTGGAGGATCTCGTGAGGTTTTCCACGCTCGAGGGGACCGGTGGCGATTCCCTCAGGAACCTGCTGCAACGGGGACACGAGACAGGCGCCGAGTGGCCGGGACTCGAACACGCGAACATCGGTCCCTATATTCAAAAGATGTTGGCTGCCGCTGCACCGTTAGGTAAAATCCCCTAAATTCCTTAGTATCGCGAAATGACAGCGAGAGTAGCTTAAAAGCTCCGTTAGTCACAAAGTTTATCCGTCACTTTTATCTGAGAATTGCAGCGCAGTTTGGATGACACGTTTCGGTTACAATTAAACTCTTAATAAGTTAAATATTTCTAAAATTCCAAGTAATCAATTTTATTTACGTTTTATCAATGTAGTGCGCGATTACACACGTGCGAAATTTACTTGCTGTACAATTCGGCGCAACACGCTGATACTCGGGATTCGGGACATTTCCAATAAGCATTCGTTTATTTTGTTCATTGACTGACCGACCAATCTGCGTCAAGAGAGGAAAGCCGAAAAGTGTATTACGCCACAATAGGACTTCTGGAATCGATAGAAGCCAGGCCCTAGTTAATCAGCTCGCCGATATTTTCTCTGCCTTTGAAGACTGCAATTGCATTTGAATAGCTTACGTCCGTATTTGAAATTATGACAAACACTCGAGTAAAAATAAAACGTTAATGTTTCCTCCAAAAATCTTTCGCGCGCAGGCACGTTTTTTATACGACGTTGTAAAATATCAAGTTTAACAAATTTTTGTTTGATACAAACTTGAAGTGAAAAATGACAATTGCGAAAGTTTTAGCACAATCTTGCAGAATTATATTGGTTTACTAGCAAGGTCGATGAATCTCTACTATAGAGCTTTGTAATAATGACGTAGGCATGGATACGCGAGACTATCGCATACCCGAAGTGATGAGGAAGCTGATGTGCGAGGACAAGAGGCTGAACAAGAACGTGAACGGAGACCAGTCGCAGCCGCATCACCATCAGCACCATCCCCTCGCCGCGCATCAGCAGACGCAGTCGCAGCAGCAGCGCGCGCCCATAACGAATGACGACTTCAATCCTAACATCGAGGAAGAGGCCAGCGACAGCGCTCAGGGCAGAGCGATACTGAAGATTCCGTCCTACAAGCCCGCCAGCACGCCGGGCTGTTCCAGCAAGAACGGCGAGCCGACTTCCGCCGCGTTCGCCCAGAGCTTCGCGACTGCCGCCTCGAGTCCGGGTCTCCTGGAGCGAGCTAGTCCAGCGTTCTCCGGCACCAGCAGCCCCACGAATTCGCTGGTGGGCAAAGCGGTGGCCGTTAATTTCCGCGACGTCATCGCCAAGAGTATCAGCGTCAAGTTCCAAGAGGGCCAGACGCCCAGCGCGGCCGGCATACCGAGCGGCGTGGTTTCGTCGCAGCAGGCCATGATGACTGACCCGAGTCCGTTCAAGAGAGGTCGTTACACACCTCCGCAGCCACCGCAACAGCAATCGTCGGCGCAGCAACAGCAGCAAAGCAAGCAGCAGTCGCAGGAGGCGAATAAATCGAAGCCGGGCACCGGCGGCAAGGGCACCAGACCTAAGCGCGGCAAATATAGGAACTACGACAGGGACAGCCTCGTCGAGGCGGTACGCGCAGTTCAGCGCGGCGAAATGAGCGTGCATCGCGCTGGCAGCTTTTACGGAGTTCCGCACTCCACCCTTGAGTACAAAGTCAAGGAGCGGCATCTCATGAGGCCGCGCAAGAGGTAAGTCGATTAATTGTTCCGATAAAAGACTTTTTCCACCTTATTCCTTCTTTTCGTTCTTTCACCTGTGGATGTTACAAATAATTCGCATATCGTTGGCGATCGATACAACGTCCACGTGACACACGAACATGTCTCGCAATGTAATCGTAAATTATGATAAAAATGTTGTAACTTTAGCTTCTCTTGTTCCGCAGGGACCAGAAGCAACCGGACGACAAGTCGAAGGAGACCGCGACGACGACGGCGGCGGCAGCGGCGGCGGCGGCGGCCGCGGCGGCGATGCGGCCGGGCGCCGCTGGCGTCGACAAGAAGCCGCAGCTCAAGTCGCAGAAACCGTTCACACCGCCCGGCGGTATACCCGGTCCGAACGGACTGAAAATGCCTCCGTTCATGGAGGGCATGCCCCACCTGCCATTCGGACCCTTCAACTTCTGGAACCCGACGCCCTTCATGCCCTCCCCCTTCATGGGTGGCGCGCCGAACGTGCCGATCCTTCCGGAACAATATTTCGCGTCGCAGAGAATGCGCGGATTGCAGGAGCAACAACGAAACGCCACGATGGTACAGCAACAGCACCAGCGAGACCGAGACGGGGTTGGCGTGTCAGGGACGGCGGACGCTGCCGGAACTTCCAACTCCCGAAGCGCCTCGATGGCGAAGGCGCCGCGCGACATAGTGGAGAGCATCTACGACGGGCCCGGGGCGAACGGCAGTTTCCTGGACAATCTGATCAGGTCGAGCCTCGAGACAGGCATTCCAAGGGACCAGCGGGCGATAGCGGAGGCGAGAAGCCAGCAGCAGCAGCAGTCGTCGTCGCAACATCCGGAAACGATGAGCAGCAAGACACTGATCGACCAGCTCTGCAGAAACTCGAGGAGGACCCCGCTGCCGCGAATGGCGCAGGACAGTAGCGAGGACGAGAGTTATCGAGGACCAACGGGCAGGATGGTGCCAGAGAGACCGGAGCGCGTGCCCACGGTCGATCTCAGCCCCTCACCGTCGGAGAGAGGTCGCACGGAGGACGGCAGCGATCGGCTGACGTCACCGCCGACGCCTCTGTCCATCTCCCGAGCGGGTAGCAGGGACGAGGACAGCACGCGTGACTCGAGGATCGATCGCAGCAGCAGAGAGCGCGAGGTTCACAACGGCGGCCAAGAGGATCGCGACCGGAAGCAGCCTCTGAGCTTGCAACAGCAGCAGCAGCAGCAGCAACCACAGCTGAACCACTACCCGGACTTACACAACCTCTACGCCGCGTCAACTGACAAAAAAAGTGCCTGTGATAGTAAGCTTATAGTAGATCATTCGAGCCAGAAGACTCAGCCGCAGCAACAACAAAAGGAATACGCTGCCGTGAGCGGGCTGGTCGTGCAACTGCAGAGGGGCTACAACACCGCGAGCAGCAGATCCGGCGAGCCGACTAACAGCCAGCAGCCGGCGGCGGCGGCGGCGGCGGCGGCGGCGGCGGAGCAGCGCGGCGCCGCGCTCAGCATGGAGGACTCCGTAGAGTAGACGAAAGTCAGTATCAGTTATGAGTAAAGTATACAGTTACGAAGTACAGTAAAACAAAAGAAAAGACCCATATACAGTAAGCCCACATTCCCGCCCAGATCTCTCACACGCACCGAACCCCCCGTGCGCCTTCTCGTTGTTGCGCGCCGCGAAACGGGGTTTCCCTTCGCGCTCGCTCAATTTACCCCCGCCCCCCCCCCACCCCCTGTCCTCCCGATCTCGCCCCCACGTGTCGGGCGAGAGGGACGATGTTAAGAGGAGTCCGACACAGGAGACTCCTCGCGCGCCGAATAATCGTTTCGAGCACGAGGGACGAAGGGAATCCTCAAATACCGTCGCCGACGCGATAGACACCCTCGATTATCCCACGAACCCCCCCGCCCCCCCTCCCCCACACGACCTTTCTATTCCGATCGGAAGAGACCTCGAACGTTGCGAGGCAAGTCCAAGACAGTGCAAGAAGGGGAGAACAAAAAGTGGCGATGCATAAATGCTAGGCACAACCAACCGCGAACCCACTGCGATTCCGCCAGTATAAGCGCGCATGAACCCGCCGTATGAACCCGCGTCCGGCTGGCCCCACGGCACGTGCCGCGCGGCCGACAAACCCGGTGTGTATATTGTAAGGCGCGTGTGCAGGAGAGAACCCTTTCGACTTTACGGCGAGGATACCGCTCCTCGCACCGGAGTATACCGAGTAACGTAACGGATAAAAAAAAAGACACACGCGACATGTTCATCGTGCTGAGTATTCATACGCGACACGCTTTAGCAGACGCAAGGACCCATTCTGACCGCGTTTCTACAAGCCCGACATTCCACGAGATTCTCTTTCTCTCTCGACACATACACACGCACACATTTACACACACACACACACACATACACACATCGCGCACCCGAGCGCGAGCGCATATACGCGAGTATACAAAAATGGGGAACATAACGAGATACTTAGACGTTGCGCGCGAGCACGCGTCGTCTCAGCGGCGCGGCCGAGATCTCGCGAAGGAGCTTCACGCAGAATCGCGCCGCGGGTTATTCATTTCGCGCCAATGTGAACTTTCTGTACGGTGGAGCCGCGAAGATCCGCGCCGGGAGGGAGCGTCCGGTTGCGTCCCGGCCGTCGAAAGGAGGCTCTCGGCCGCGGCGCGTTGCGACGCGCGCGCGGGCGCGCGCGACGCGCGAGATGTTAGCCGTTCGATGATTATTAATTACGATTATTAATTAAACCACGCTATCAATCGGTGGACGACGACGAAAGGTCAAACGATGGAACAAAAAGACGCCGACGCGACGAGCATATTTTTTTCCTCTGCGAGTGTAAAACTACCTAATGCAAAATGAAAAAAAAAACTTATTATCTACTATTTAAACACTATACTTAACTAAGGAGCGATATAATTATATAAGGAATAATATATTATATATACATATATTTTTTGGTCATTACGAACGTGTGCGAGGCGAGAACGAGCCAAGGCTTTTGTTGGCGCGCGTAGGTGACGTTTTTCTTTTTCACGAGGCGACAATATTTCTATAATCTCGGTTGTTTCGAGGCCAGCGCTCGGCGCGAGCGCGTCCCACGTTTCGGGCGTGAACGCGCAAAATGCCGGAGCGCGATCTTCGTCGTTGAGAATTGCCTACGAGGTCGCGAGTGACCCTTTTAGTTTCGAACGATCGGTACAACGGCACGTTCGAGCTGAACGTTCACGCCTGCTCGTGCACGGAATCTCTTCCTCGCAAAGTGTTTGTGCACAACGAACGGCACGAAAGATTCGAATGTTTTACAATGTTTCGTAATTCTAATGACTTTTTGAAAAGCGCAAAGTGTTTGTCGAGCTTTTTGACACGCGAAAAGGATGGAAGAACGTGGGGATTTTATTCGCGAGAGCTGAATCGTTAAGATAACGTCGAGTTAGAAGTCACTTGTTGTTGCGTGTCTAGCTTTAGTCCTGCGTTTTCTGCGTACAGAGTTCGAAGAGGAAAGTAATTCCGCAGTCGTTCCCTTTTGTGCGCGATTACGGCCACGAAGATCGCGTTGCGGGATAAAATTGCGGTACGTATTCGAGGCAGAGACTAGAAAGATGCAAACGCGAGGTCAGAACGTGGGACAAGAGAGGAGAGGACACCGTCGCGATGCGCGCCGGCACTCGATTCGGTTTCTCCGATACCGAAAGCGCATAGACGTTTTTTCTTAAAAGCGCGAGACGCCCACTTTTTGATACGAATACAAATTTTCTATTGCATAGCGGGAATGAGAGGAAGAAGGGTAAAAAAAGAAGAAGAAGAAGAAGAAGAGAAAACGAAGCTGCGGTCGCAGCAGCGCGAGCGGAGGCAGTGTTGTATCGTTTCTTCGCAAGGGAAAAGACTTACTAAAACCTAGGAAAATTTTTTAATCTCTCTTTTCGTTTCTCACACATATCGCGCGGCTCCGGCGAGCGATATATGCATTAGGAAGCAGCAGACCCATCGTGACGCGTCGGGACGGATTTTGGGCGGAGAGGAACACTTGGAGCGCGTTTCGATCGTCCGCCGCCGGTTTCAAGTAACGACGACACGAATCTCGAACGAATGACGAACATCGACGTTTCGCGCGGCCACACGTCTCTCTCTCTCTCTCTCTCTCACACACACACACTCTCTCTCTCACTCGGTTTTTCTGCGAATTTACGCGGTCATGCACGTCCGATTATGCACGCGATTGTGATACGTCACTCGAGAGAAGTACACTTGAGAGTTTGGATACGATGTAAATTTTCAAGTTCGATGAAAACTCTTGGAATCTTGATGAAAGTCTGAAGTTTTGCCAATAATTGTATAAAAACGTCGATACGCGGTTCTCAGTCAAAATTTTGCCCGATAATTTACACGGCGCGGTAATTTAATTAGAGCAGCGTTTGCGATCCAGACGTGAAAACATTTTCCATTTCGACCACGTGTACATGTTGCGGACAATTTGATTGAAATCTATAGATAATTTGATTTAGAAATAGCATATATTTTCTTAAGAGATACCCTTACGAGAAAATATCCAAGTTGTACACACAATTGAAAGTTAACGCACTTCTCCGGTGAATAATTTCACGACGTGCGCGACTGCCGTCGCGTTTCTTTCGGTTAAAGAATTGGGAGTTCGTAGAGAGATGGATCCGCGGTTAGTGTTAAAAGGGCGATTTCGTCGTTTCGTTAATGTAGCAGGCAGACCGTTGGACCAAGACGAGATCGAGACGGAGACGAAAGCCGGAGTAGGAAGGATCGGAGGCCAGACGAACGCGAGAAAACGGCGACAAAAAGAAATATAAAATGGTGCTGTAGTGCGGGCCAGGATTTCCTATTTTTCTCGCATAGTCGAGCGTAGTCGCGGGAAAATGACGCGAAATAAATAAACAGAAAAGAGGAGGATATACAGAGGCAGCAGCAGGAAACGAAAAAGGATGATCCACACGCACTCATCTCATGACTCTCTTTAAAAGTAACGACTGAAAGACTCTAGGCTGTACATAAAGTATAAGGCATGTATGTTCGGTGTTTTAAAAATGCAAAAATTCCTTATTAATGCAAAAAAAATTATACCTACGAAAAAAGTAAACCATATAGGCAAGGCTACTCTCTCGGTGTTTTTTGGAACTAAACTTAAAATTTACCCTATTTAAAGCAAAAAAACCGTGAATAATGTAACTTTAAAGGAAGCGCGCGTAAACGCGGAAACAAGTTATTGAGTGTAAACGTTAAGGTCTCCTTAGGGTTAAAGAAAAAAAAAGCTGAACAGCAACAAAGCGAAATGCAAGCTAATTATGATTGTGTGTAAACGTAAATTTAAACCTTCCTTCGCCCTGTGTCCGCTAAGTCACTTTTTAACTATCCACCACCACACCACCGCCTGTCTCTCTCTCTCTCTCTCTTCCCTTTAGTCCTCACCTACTCCTCACTTCCTCGCAGACACACCTTCGATCAAGTATACAAGTCACACGGTGTGGTCTGACCTACTCGATGCCTCCATGTCTTTTTCTAAACGTTCACCAGGCATTATTATGCGAAAAGGAGGGAAATCTGTTTATACACTTGTTCCGACCACTAACTCACTCACCCCCTTACCACCCTCCTCTAACCCCAAAGCCCATCCAAACCTATACCCGCGCGAATTCGCATCACCGACACACCTAGAAATTCAAGCCCGATACCTTTTATCGAAAGATTTATCGTTAGATGTGAAAAAAAATGATATTTATCGTGCGGATGATAGTAAACGAGCGTACACTATGATTGTCGTTAATTCAATTACGGTTACGATGTTTCGTCGCGACGTTAAGTGCGGTCTATAATCGGCGGATCTCAAATCTCCACGATCCATCAGGTGCAACGCGGTACGTCTTTCGGCGATTTCTTTTCCGTTTTGTTCCGTGAAAGAAAAGGTGATACACCAAGAGGGAAATAGAAAGCGCGCGGGCAAAAGTGTGGGACAAAACGAGACTGTCCGCGTCGCCGAAAATAATTCGCAGTCGCTACGGATACCTGTCCTTTTCATCGTATTGCTCGTAATTGGATCAAATTCTGCAAGCAGACGACGATCAAATTGTTAGTGGTTTTTCTCTCTATAGACTGCGTTATCCAATTGGTACCTGTAATTTTACACACGTTCGCTAACCAGGCGAAAATTGGCCGGGACACGAGGGAATAATGTGAATACATTGCTATTTGCAATTTGAGTGTTTAAGATTAGGTGACGAATATACAATGGAACTTCTCATCGTTTTCTATCCTTTGGAAGTTGAAACTGATATTCGGCGAGTAAAAATCATAATTTAAGAAGCGAATTTGCGCTTGAGTCGAAACGACCTCTTTAGATTTTAATTCTATTTTTCGAATGTATAAAAGATTCGTTATTTCTACGTGTTACAAATTAAAAACAAAATAATGAGAGAGCTGTAACGTGTACTGGCGCGATTGGTCGTTAATCGCGCAAGGCATGTGCTTCTACGTGCACGTTGCAACCAAGGAGGCGACGTTTTCGACGACGCGGACCGCAGAGTATCCCAGTACGCACGAGGCTCGCCCGCGTAGATTAGGATGGGACGATTAGGTCGCGACAATTCGTACGATCGACGCGCTGACGGCGTTAATTAACGATACGCCCGCGTGATGATCTCCCAGCGACACGTCGGCGTGTCTGCCATAACAGTTTAGACTACCTATAGACGCGCGTGTTAACCTTTTTTTTTCTCGCGGCAACGCCGAACATTCTCATCGCGCGATACTTATATGCGAAACACCGCGCGCGGCTCCGCGATAAAGCGCGATCGTCGTCCGTACGAGCGATCGACGAGACGCGAGAGGTCTCGTACCTTCGCGCAAGAAGGGAGGGCTTATCGACGTCGACCGTGGGAGATGTTTGTCTATCTTTTCAGCGACCTTCTTCGAATAAAATCTACAGAGGAATTCCCGTTCTCTCTCTAGAAATTTGCTACGCGCGATCATCGGGGAGAGGGATATGAGAGAACTCGAGGCTAGGCATGTACCGTTGTAGACGCGATTGTTGAAGCACTGTCGATCTTTTCGTTCTCTTTTTTTTTTCGCGGGGGAGACGGCGGGACGAAGGCACGGCGGAAGCTCCTCCAAGTCGAAATCGTATCGTTCTCCGTTATTGGGAAATCGAGCTCAAGGTTTCTTTCATGCACGCGTTTGCGCGCCGCAAAATGACAATTTGCTCGTTCGATTTTCTTATGATTGGTAAAAAAACTTGACGTTACGTATGTAATATCGTTATCGATAAAATTGTATTTCAAGGGGATGCAAAAAAAATGTAGAAGAAACGCGAAAAGCTACAAGTTATCCGTCTAAACGATATCCGAGTAATCTGAATATCTTTTCTAAGCCTCTCCGTTCGGTACTTTCTTTTCTAGAAATTTACGTTGCCTCGGAAATCCCTGAAACGCATAATTGTCGCACCACGACGCGGCAAGCGGAAATGCATGCGTGAAAGGTACCTTGGCGTGTAACTTGGTTCTTGGCGATCGGAGAACTCAAAAGAACCCTTTAGTTCTTCGGTCCGCTCGCGCCTGTATATCCCGTCGTCCCTCCCTTCGTCGCGGGCGATACGCTAAACAATCCGGCGAGTGACGGATTGGTCGAATATACGGGGAGGAACAGAAATCTTTAAGAATTAAAAGATGATATATTATATTAAAATATCTGTGATGTAAAAAGTAACAAAATTTTGATGTATATTTTTCACAAATTATTGTAACCAGCTAGTGTATATGTAATAAGATTATGGATATATATTATATATATATATTATATATATATATAAAGAAAAAAAGACTATTGTAATTACGGTGTGCGAAGACAAAGTAAGACGAATAAGGGAAGGCAAATCGAGAACTAACGGGACAAAGCGAGCAAGCAGGGGACAGACAGGGGCAGAAAGAGAGCGAGAGGAAAAAAAAAGCGTGAAAGAGATCGAGCGAGATAGATAGGTAGATAAATAGGAAGAAAGGAAGACGGAAGGAAGCGTGATCGCGAAATTACGTTGATCCACACCGGTGGTCAGACGGGACCAAGATGGCGGGCACCGCTCGGAAAGTCGGGTCCAAAGATTCCCGTTTTTGCGCTTTCGTTTGCACACTCCTTTGTGTTGTCGCGCGCGTGCTCTTTCCGCTTTCATCGAGCCACGATCGGCAGAACGTGAGGAAACGGAAGGGAGATTCTCACGTCCTCTTTCTCCGTTCCTTCGCAGACTTCGCGCGGGGAAGGGAGAAAGGGTCGACGGTTCTCTCCCCTCCGACGCCCTTACGGTTCGCGCGAAGGTAGAATGGGATTCGGACGCGATTCTCTGGATAATGGAAAACTGGAAGATTTGGTCCGATTGGCCCTGAAACGGCTCAATGTCAGCTACCTCACAATATTGTCACGTTTGGTATGGTTCCAGCGAGAGAGACGCTCGTGTGTCACGAACATGGGCGTAAAAAGGACATTCGCGACTTGCTTCCTCGAATTCGGCGCGAAATCTTATTGTTTCGATCGCTACGCTACCGCACACTTTTACCTCTCATCAATTGCGTTTTATAAAAAGAGTATCCCATTGTCATAAAAGCCTTATGGTTATCGCAGTTTCATTATATTTTCTCACCGGTGAGTTTAGTTAAAAATTCGAATTTTAATGATAAAAGTATCACATACAATATTACATGTTTTACATAATGTATATTATTTCAAATGCGAGTAAATGTGTGAAAAACGTTCGAAGGTACTCGAGCTCGTTTCAAATTGCTAACTTTTTTTTTTTACACGCGATAACAAGAACAAGCGTTGTAAAACGATAAGTCATTTTAGTCGAGAAAGATGCATCAAGATTTTGAGATATTTGATTTTAACGGTCGTGAGTATTTTCAAGCGATTTGCTCTCGGTTACGCGTTACCTCTACCATCGATTCGATCTGTCGGCACCGCAAATAGAATGTCTCGCCTCCACGATCGGCGGACACACGGGCGTCGGGCAGACGGGATCGTGTGAAAATGGTCTAAACAGTTCCAAATTGTGCCTAAGTTATGAAGTTACGTTTTTACGACTTTCACAGTAGCACGAACGAAAATAGATGAGACTATCGTAGCGGCAAACGGATTTAGTTCGAGCGCGCTTGACCGAATGGGGGGGGGGGGGGGCGACAACAGCGAACGCGATAGAGACAAAAGCGGTATAATAGAGTTTCTTATTAAAGTAACTTAAACAAGGGTGTATATTACCTACACATACGTTCCAGGGCCGTCCGGCCGCCATCTTGCGTTCAACCTTATGTTCCGTTTTTTCGAATAAGTGCAATTAGGTACACGGACAGGATACACACACTCACAGGCACGTACATTCACCCATTAAACACACACACACACACACACACAGATTACACGCACACGTACGCGAGACACGTCGAAAAAAAAGGAGTAAAACGAGCTGTTACGCGCTAAGTTACCGTTTTTTAAATTCTATTTTCAATTCACGTGCATTCTCGAATGTTGGGATTTTCGTGATCAACGAAGAGCTGGCCTGTCATTCATATAGGGATACACAGTTTCACGGGACACGCAAAACATGAGTACACGAATACACGCGCACATACACGAGACATATGTACACAGTCAAGCGGCCGACGTCGATTCGACGAAAAGAAGGTCTTTCCCTCGCATATACGCGCGGATCTTCCCTCAAAATTGACGAGGCACCTGCACGCCTCTCGAGTATAGCAATGTAAAGAAAAGTCATTTCATTGCTTAATCTAAACTGCGTATACGCTGATACCGCCGAGATAACGAGGAGTGCTCCGTGTGATCGACCTCGCACGAGCCTCACCTCGGGGACGATATTCATCGCCGTCATCATAATTGCGATGTTCATTATTGCAAAGTAGTGGATCTTTGCTACATTTCCAAGTTGCGCTTTCTTCTTTAAAAAATATTAATTACAAAATGAACCAGGTATTAAAAATATGAAATGTTCATCGAAAGTGTATCATTAATAGGAAAAAATATCCATTTAATTGGAAACTAATATTTGCCTATTTGAAAAGAATATCTATTTGATTGAAGAAGTAAGACCTGCTTGATCGAAATTGAACTTTCATTAAAATGGACGATTATTACATGTTTTTAAAGCGACCGTACAATCCATTGAAACAGAAAAGTTACGCAAACGTAGAGTATTTTTTTATTTTATCTTAGTTTCAATAATGACACGATTGACTCCAGTGGCAAAAAAATAGTTTATGATATTTTACAATCTTAAAATGTGGAATATTACGTGTAAATGAAAGGGTATACAGGAACATCGTGGGCGGTTGTCATTAATGAAAAAGGAATTAGATGAACAATCAGGAAATATAAATAATCGAAAGTATGTGGAGGGAGATCCGCGCGTTGACGAGCCCGACAAGTCCCACGCGAGTTCGCCTGAACCAATGTAGTAAATCGAAAAAGTCTCCTCCGCTGTCGGTCGAGGACCCGGTACCTTCCTGATCGGCTTTAATAAGCTTGTAATCCATAGGCTTTTTTCAGTCACGAAGTGACTCTAAAGGCACCAAAAGGCTCGGCGAGCGAGCGAGCATTGTATACGTTGATCGACCGCACGCGCGTTGGAGACTGTAAAATTAATTAAAGGGGAAGAAGAAAAAGAGAAACAGAATACCGACCGAATTGTGTTCAACTGGGCGAATCGCCGCCGTCGTCTCGACGTCGGACGTCGGATACATGTATCGTAGATAGGGTAGATAGATATATACGACGAACAAGTCGGAAGATTTGAACGCGAGAATGGCAACATGGGGAAACCGGTGCCGAGATCTCGTCTCCGAGGAGCCGCGAAGAAGGCGAAAGCTCCTCGTGTCGCGACTGCCGAGAGTATCCCCGAGTGCGACTCGCGACAGCTGGAAATGAACGAGCTCTCCGCGAGATTGTATATTTTCGCCCTTTACCATTTCGTTTCCGTGCCATTTGGACACTCCCGAGACGCCGAAGTCGAAATTCTACTCCCCTTGCATTTTTAATCGAGTAAAATGAAGGCAAACCCATTCTATTTCGCAAATTGCAGGGAGCAAAATCTCGCGAACTAGCAGATTGATCAAATCTTGATGCAGTAATCGAATTATACAGTGATTTATGAAACTGATGAAATGTAGCGCACAATAATTGACTGATTCGAAAAAGGCAATCAATAAAAACGTTTTTCCATATTAACATATAAACAAGTAAATATCAGTAAGGACCTGTACTTTGGTCGAAACGTTGCAGTTTTTTTTCTTAATAAATTAATCTCTCGCCAGTTTGGCCAACTATAAGTTTGCGATTTATTTTTATTTATTACTGGCCGCTATATTGTCAAATAAATATCTATGATCTTGCTACAAATATCTTTAAGTGAATTTTCAAAAGAAATGGTACGATTTAATCAGTTTCGTCAGTCGCTTCATACGCATACAATGGATTATCCGTTAATTTGTTGCGTATAATCAACCACAGAAATGTAGGCTTCTTTGCTGTTGACGTCAAGTCATGCTAAATTGAATTCGATCCGTTCATAAATTTTAATTCGCAGATCAATGTTTCATATTACGTGACTACTGTCAATTAAACATCGTTACGAAACTATATCAATTAAAATTGTTTACGACAGAAGAGTTGTCAGATTCGCGAAAGTTCTGAAATTGCAATTTTCGGCAGTCGCAGATCTCCATTCTTGCCGAGAAGCCGATCGGAGGCGACCATTTCCGGCACCGGCTCAGCCTAGACTTTTCGACTAGTAGCGATTAGGTAAATGGCGCTGGTACTACGCAGCTCTAGCATCGATGGTACTCGTAGTTTGGCGCTTTGGTTGTTTATATATCGTGTTCTTTTCTATATACTATCACTATCGCCAGACCCGGCCTGATTGCGCAAATCACCGAGATCGTGACAGGCCACATCGCCGAGACGAGAACCTTTTTGTCGACGACGAGTGCCGATACTGTCGAGGAAGCAAAATTCGTCCAACGTTTCTATTATTACTTTTATCCACGCGATATGTCGGGTTTACAAGAAAAACCGCGGCGGGACATTCGATCGTGACGGACATTTAAGAAAGACAACGCGGAAACATTTGAGAAACATTTCGATCTCCTCTTTCTGTTTTACGCATTATTCGAAAAATTTAAGATTTACGAGCGTGCAGCGGTGGAGCGCGTTTTTCAATTAACAAAATCGAGTTGCATATCGGAAAATCGATCGTCGGTACTCTAATCAAATGTTAGTACCAAAACGTCGCAGACCTGAATACGCCGGAGAGCTTCAAAGTACGACCAATTAGTTTACGGACCAAGTACGCTGAATCACCGGTAATAAATCGATCAAAAGACATACACACGCCGAGAGAAAAACCACACGCACACACACAAGTTCTCTCGTCTCGCGCCGCGTTTTATCGCCTTTCGATCTCGGTGAAGACGACTTCGGCGGGCAACCAGGCCGGGTCTCCTCCACGGGCAACAATGGTTTTAACGGTTAATTAAGAAAAGTGACTATAATCGAGGGAGAGGTGAATTAAGCAAACTTAAGCATCCGATCCTCGGAAGGTCCCCTAGCCCTTCCTCCGCACCACCCCAAACGACCTTTACAACAGGATCAACCCCCCCCCCCCCGACCCCCCGTCCTGCCAACAGGAAACCTCCGCGCAACCCTACACTCTTATTACAGCTTTCATCCGCAGCTAATTCCCCCCGGCCGCATTCGCATACTCGGCGACACGCGAAACAGCATACCAGAAATAACAGTACACGCAGTCTGCTCTCTAACATTACAGCTACAACAGCATTGCAATAGCCTCCCGATACCAGTCGTCTCCTTACAGTAACAGACGGGCCGCCGAGACGGGATCGACATTGCCGCGATCGCGACAGGCGCGAATAGCGAAGACCGCTAGATACGTGCGACGATTAGTATGACCAATCGACAACGGAGCATATCACGAGGAACCGCTCGGTCCAACGGGGGACTCCAGGGGTGTTCTCGGTATCGAGTAATCCGACGGGGATTCAATGGCTCGAGCTCGAACGATTAATTGCATTGTCCGCTGAAACAATTGATTAATCGTTTGTTCTACTTCTGAGACATCCGGCTCGGTCCTTCGAGACAGACACGGGACCTCGAATCGGGTCCAATCGGTAGATTAGAGATCGAAAGCGCGGCGGCGCACGGCGTTCACTCGGAGCAATCGTCGATCCTGGATCAGACTGGCGCGCCCGTGCGCGCACGGGGCTGAATACTCGCCCGGTGCTCAGCGAACAAAGCAAAAAATAAATAAATAACCGGCAACAACATATACACACTACAGGCAACAATAGACATTTCTCTCAGCATCAGGGCACGCAGCGGCGATCGCGTGGCGCCCGCGACTACGATCGCACGTAGCGATCGCGCGGCGCCCGCAACGTTCGCCGTGCGGCAAAGTAAACAAAATAGGAAAAAGAAAAAATAACAAGTGCAGATTATACTAAAAGTCTCTACGTCATATACATATATCCAGCAGTGATTTACGCTAATGCAGAAGAGCATGCCACGAAGAGCAATGCAAAAAAAAAAAACAAGGATCGCCTCGGCCTCGAGCCGCGATCGGCCGGGCCCACGGGCGGATCGACGATCCCGCGACTTGCGATCTCGCGAACGCAGACGCGTCGAGGAGACGCTCGACAGACCTCCCCGACGAACGTTCCAACGTTCGCTCGAGGAACCGTCGCACGATCGCGGCAGGGACAGTGGGCGCGAGGGGACGTCGATCTAATCGCGCGCGACACCCACGGCGCGGATCGTCCGCGGTCGATCGCGGCGTCGCGAGGCCGAGCGAAGTTTCCCACAAATCAAAACCCGCAGTCAGATGCAGAATATAAATAAGTGCAGAGGAAACAAACTACTATAGTATAAACACAGAAAGATATATTATATATAAAATATATTAATTATTATTATTATGATTCTTATGATTATGATTATTATTATTAAACGATACATAAAACAATATTATTAATAACACCGAAAAAAGTACTATATTACTACTATTATTAATTATTATGATTCTTATTATAAATTTAATGAAGACAAAATAACATTCCAACCGTCAATGTGCCACACGACTTTTTATATGCTCTTAAGGAAAACTAAAAAGATGCTAACGCGAAGTTAGGGGTACGCGAGGTTAAACAGTACCAGGGCGATCGTCGTAAAGCAGCGAGGAGAAGCTTGAAGCGAGTGGCGTGAGACGTTCGCGTAAGGGTTGATAGGGCCCCTACGCCAGGAAAGGCTCGACGGGGAAGAAAGGAGGGAATGCTAATTTCAGAAACGAGAAACAGGCGTCCTTCGTGCGAGTGTGTACGTATAAATGTATGCACACGCGTCGAGAGCTCTCGTCGCTTATCTCGCAATAAGAAATCTTTAACGTCGAAAGTTATGTACGTTTGCGGAATACCAAGCTCACTTCAATTACTCGGCCGTCGTCGGAAACAGTTTGACGATTTTTTCGCGTCCCAATTCTACGCCGTTATTAGGTTTCACGTAAAAAGATTCTTCGACTCGATATTCCCGGAATACACCGCGCCGGAGTAATCCAGACTACCATTCATCAGACGTTTCTGAAATTTTTAACTTCTCGATATATTTCGACACACACGCATAGATGAAATATCATATCAACTCGGTGTTGATATAAAATTTAGAATTTTTAGTTGAAATCGGCGCTGCGAAACAATAATCCGATAATTTAACTGAAATAGGTGCATATTGGACACCAGACAGTCGAATAAGCTGAATAAAGCGACACAAAAATATTCATTAAATTAAAACGAAAAAAGCTTTGGAGACGCGTCAGAAATATTCCGAGGTGAAAAAAAAGATTTCCGTCGAACGAACATTTGTGGCGCAACCTGTTTCATAATGCGTGTGTGTGCACTGTAAAATTTGTTTTGTCAAATTACACTCGAATCTTTTTTAACCGTCTCTATATCGAGGAGTTGGCGTTCTAAGAATGGCTAAAAATGATTCGTATTGGGTCAAATTTAACGGCGCTCGATTGGATCTCCGGCGAAAGCTTAATAGCGGATACTTTATCCAGAATATTATATTCCTTTTTCTCCTCGTTCGTTCTGCGTTTCGTTATCGTAACGAAATCTCTTGGTTGGCGCGATTTGGCGCATCTCGAGAGGACAATTCGAAGACGGCGGGCGGAATCGATCGTCCCCGATCCGTTGCAATCGAGGAGAGAGAAATGCCGCGCCGTGTTTCCCCACACGCGGTCGATAATAAACGGTGCGCCAGAATAAGGAAACGCATTCGTCGATCGGCGACGATAGATCCGGAGCGTGCGTACGAGTAATTACGAAAATTATCATTACGATTGTATAATTAAGTAGACGTAGGCGTAAGCATATTCATTAACCGGGGTTCATTGATTGCGCGCATTAATTGCCGTCGCGATAGCGATTAGCGCCGGGCAGTGATTACCATCATTATTATCATTATCATTATTGTACACGTGATTATTGTTGTGAAGGCGAGAATGAGGGATTGGTGCGCGCTCGTACGCGTACGGTGTGCGTAAGTGCGCGCGGGTGTCCCGGAAATGCGTGCCCGCGCGAGTACGCACGGCGGACTTGCGCGAGGGCGCGTCGCACACACACGGAGATACGTGACGCGACGCGCGGATCTAACGTGAACGCTCAGACAAGTATAGAAATATTATTGAAAATTATTGCGTGCACACACGCGTGATCTCGTGATAAGGGATAATGAAAAATTTAAGCTGTACTACGTATACGCGTGCGCGGGGATGTGCCGAAACGATCACGTACGCGATTATATGCAAAACCGACGCGCGCGCGGCAGGGATATATCCGCGTATACATGCGAACGCGTTTGTACGCGCGCGTTCGCACATTCGCAGGGATTCGTGGGCGGTTTGCCGGATCGCGTGCGTCAAATGCAAAACCAACAGATAACGTACATACGACTTACTTATTACGACATACATATGTATGTATGCATATGTGCGCGCCGATCGAAATGTCCGCTGGCGACGACGGTTGACCGACATCACCATTATCACCCTCAATTTTATCATCCTCATCATCGTCATGTATTATTACTGTCATTAAATATCCGCGCGGAATCGCGATGATCAATATCCGATTGGCTCGTGCCGTTTCCGAAAGCGCCTCCTTTTCTCGTAATCTTAATTAGGTTCGGTTTCACCAACGTTGTTTAACTTTGGGCTTGGCTTAATTCGTTCTCTGTCTTTCTCTCTCTCCAGCTGTTACTGTAGAAAGAGACAAACATGAATTAAGCTAAGATTACTCTGGGAAAGAAAAGGCAGTTGGCAACCCACTTTGGGGCCCACAATTAGTAATGGAATTATTTGGATTGTCCGTAACTCTGCTCTGGGAAAAATTTTGACCGGTTTTTTTTAAACATTTCGGTTAGTGCCTCTTAAGCGAAAATTATCTTTACGTTACTGAATATCGACAGAACTAATTGAGAGAATTGATTGGTATTACTTTACAATCTTAGATATAGATAGAACAGCTAATGGCGATTTTTAGTTACGCGGGGTAACATTCGTAGAAGATTAGAGTTACGAACAATCCAAATAATTCAATTAGTAATTGTGAGCCCCAAAATGAGTCGCTAACTGTCTTGTTTTTCCTAGAGTAGGGGACGTTTGGTGAAACCGGGCCTCAATCGTCGTCCACGAAGAAGCAGGTCAGTCCTCGCCGAGAACGATAAATGAAAAATCGCGCTCTCGTACGTCATAAAGTATTTTGCACCGGGTTTTGCATTAAAAGAAACAAAGCACTGACACTTCGAACAAAATAGGTTACTGAAAATTGTAGCTTATTTTCATCAGTTTTTTTCCCCCCCCGGTGAATGATAGAACGCATGCATTTTCCAAATCTCCTTGGCTCGATATTTATTGTGCAATTTGCTGCCTCTTCCTTTTATTCCATCGGTTTTATCACCAAGTTCGCCTCTTGTCCCGAAGGCATTTTGAAAGTATCATCGTACCACTAAAATAGATCCCTGCCCGGACGTCGGCGCGAGGAGATGACCTTTTGCACTTTCAAAAATCAATTTTTCAACTTTGTACTTATTGATCTACTCGGTCTAGGACGAAATGAAAAAAAGATAAAGAAACGGCACGCCGCACGTATTCGAGAAACGCATTCGAGTGGCAATTCGCCAAAATCTTTTTAAATATCAAATCCGATGAAAATAAATAACCAACAGCGGGGAATTGTATGACGTATGCGCACACGTATATGCATTACAGACGTTGGGAAGTGGGGCGTTCGTTTTCTGCAATTTAAGTTCGCCAGAAATCCAAGAAATCGTCAGTTTGCTAAGATTTCAACCTCTTTCCTAGACACTTGTCCGCGCGCGATATCTTGAACGTTCGCAGCAACAATCAAAAGCACATGTGTTCACAAAAGCGTAGCGACCACGTGGCCACAATCGAGAAGCAACGGAAGACGCGAGTGGGGCGGCAAAGGGAGAGGAGAAAAAGCGATTGTTCTGTTTCTGGATATCTCGATATTTTGCCTAACTCTTCGCGATCTGCGTGAAACAAACGTGCAATTCCCGCCCTTACGAATTCTCGAACTCGCGGACGGATGAATTTTCGTTCGAACGGCATCGATCTCCCGTCGTTCCCGGGCCTCTCGTCATTCCACGATCATTCCACCGCGTTCCTTAACTCGTACTCTTCGGCAACTCGCTCTCGCGCGAGTCCATGTGATCACCGGAAAGGTAGACGGACAGATCGTGCCGCGTAGAAGATTACGTAAATTCATTCCAGCGGAGGTACAGACTGCGAATTTTCTCGCGTCGACTTTTTCCCTCCTCCCTCCCCGTCCCCTTCTTCGGCATCTCGTCGGCTCGATATGCGAAAATCGCGGATCGCCATACCGTAATCCGACGTCGATCAACACGTTTTCCCGTTTTCGGTGTGCGAGCAGCCCGCAATTAGAGCAATGCTCGCGTGTGCGGGATCCGCTTAGCCACCGAGCGTATTGAACGACAGTCTGCGGTCTCTCCGATTGCGCGTCCCGCGAAAATACTTTTGCCTCACAACCCCCCCCCCCCCCCACGTTTACACGCGTCGCTGCTCTTCCGCGAACAACAAATTTCCTGGCAGGTGCACGGAAGGCGCGTTGCACCCACCTTGCGCGACAATGTGGCGAGGTACCGTAAAGACGCGTGTCTTCCGAGACATTGGGACGTTACGAAGGAAATGGGAAGGGAACGTGTGAGAGCGAGGTCTCACAGCTCTCTTCTCGCGGTGGCGAACGCGAATGGGCGCCCGTTGGTTCTCGTTGAAAGAAACGTCAGGATCGGCGGGACAAGTTGATCCTGCAAGAGGCAGAAATTTCAGGTGTATTCTATGGGCGGACTAAGTGACTCTGATGCGGATGACATTAGTCAAATCGCGGAGTGCCTCGAGAGACGTTGAAGAGCCGCCTCGATGGGAGATCGGGGTAGCCCTTTGATGTCCTTCGAGCACCTGTGTCATCCAAATCGGCGGCGAATGAACGACAGATCCACCCAGCGAGCCTACACCAAGCTACAGATCCACGCTGCTTTACCACGATGTGGCCCAACGTTAAATAAATCGTAATTCTAATTTGGTTGTATATAGATTGCGCGAATCATATTTGTACATACCGCGTAGACGTATATACGTTTTTCTGTAAATTGAGAACACGTTTTAATATCTCCGGTCGATCGGACCGATTCTTCTTCATAGGCAAGGACACGCTTAGAAATCCGTTTTAATCAGCCACGATCCTACGTTAAATACTCATCGATGACGATCGTATGATTATCTATTCAGAAGTGTTAACCAACTTCTCACGCGGGGCTGCGACCGGCGTTTCGAAGATCGATCTCCATGTTCCGATTCGCATTATCGAGGTCGGTTGTCATTATTATCGAGAGAGAGACACGGGGTGCGAGACAACTCGAATCAATTTAAGGAGAACGTTAGATTTGTATCCGGCAACGACGCGCGCTTGCGGGGGCGAATTGCCGATTTTCGTCACTAAATGCCGACACGCACGTCAGATCGAAACGCCGGCCGTACAGTCAGTAGCCGCCATGTACATTGTCCATTGTTTTGCTCCTCAAAGAAATCCATGTAACACGATAGATGTTTTTAAGGCACAAGAACCGTCCGGATCCTCGTAACGTCGTCGGTCGCGTTAAGCGATAAAATCCCAACGCGACTCACGCAGATCGATATTAATCGCAAGGGTATAACAACGGGGTAAAGGGGGGAAGGCACAAATTCCCCCTGTTACGCCGGTCAAGTCGTATTTGTTAGGTCTTCGTTTGAGACGCGCCTCCTCGCCGAGGCCGTGTACAATCTTGGGATTGATCGCGCGGTATGTCGCGACGGCCGTCGACCTTCCGACGATTCGGCCACCAGGGCACCCCGTTAAACAGGGCGTTAATTAATCCCAGGCTAATCAAGCAGCAGAGCCAGTCTTATCGCGTAAAAACACCGCGGGCGCTATCGAGCGCGCGCGCGCGCCTTTCGGGCGCCGTCATTTTTATCGTTGTATCCAGCACGGCGGAAGCCTTGTTTCTTAAGCGAAGCACCCCCCCCCCCTCAATCCCGTTGAATCCCTCAACCCTCTCGATTCGATCCCTCTCATGGGAGGACCCGGGTTCTCTACAACGGTGGCAGTAGTGAGCGGGTCAGTTACAGCCCGCCGACGTAACGTTTAACAACGCGTCTTTTTTTGTACCTTACTTCTTTGTTCTCGTGTCCCTTCGTGATCGTTCGTCAAGTACAACAACAACAACACAACAGCGCAGGCGGGATAATAAAGCGTATCCCGCAGCGCTCAATCGCGTACCTTCGTACCTTCTCGATCGAGCGCCCGATGCTCGATTGACCTTTACGCTCTACCCTCGATTTCTCCGCCCTTTCCTCCCTCCCTCCCACCCGCCCTTCCTCCCGCCCCCCCTCTTCCCCCGGACACCCTCGTCCCGGATTTTCTCCCCCTTTTGATTTAAACGATGTATCTTCTAGTTATTAAGGTACCCGAGCTAAGTCCGAGGCGTATCGAGGATCGAACACTTCTCTCGACTCGAGATAAATTGTAGCGTTACCAGCGTTGCTTAAAAAGGAAGTTTTAATCGAGCGCGAAAAAAAAAAGAACGGGGCGTCTCGACGCCGGTGTCGTAAAAATACGACGAAAGTCGATTAAACCGTCGGCTCGCCGCGCGCGATTGTCATTGAATTATCGCGTCTACTTATTTATAGACGTTTTATTTGGAGGGCCATAATCTTATTGATGTAATTGGCGCCGCCTGTGATAATTGTTGTTGACTGTAAATTAGCGCGACGCAACACGCGAAATCGGTGCACCAATAATAGATCCGTCGAATGCCAAATGAATCGTGGAAGGATTGCCTCGACAGCCGGCGTGATACGCGAGAGCAATCGGCGACGACTAGTGGGAGCGACTAGAAATTTAGACAATATGGATCGCAACCGTATCGCTGAATCAAAATTAATGGTATTCGGTCGACCGCGCTTAGAGGGAGGAACTGATCGAGATGAGAACTGAGAAGATCCCGATCCGACGATGTGCCTCGATCCAACCCACCACCTATCTAGACGTAAAACACGTTTTTTCCCGTAAGCTTGAAAAGGAAAAATCGTACGTAAAAGCAACATGACCACGTACACGTCTCCTCGCAGGACACGCATACACAAATATGTACACACATACGCAGACACTCCACGAGCGCGAACACGCGGGTATACACACGCATATACGTTCGTAACGAAGTATACAGTCTTAGTGCAGCGTTTCATATAGTTAGATAGAGGCGGCGAGAGAATATTTTTTATATTCTACATGGATTTTACAGTTATATATTATCGTTTCGTACCGGAGGGGGAGAAATTTAAGGCGCGTCTAACGCGGGTATATAGATATGCATATTTACTATATATACGAAGCCACACACCTACACACGTACATACACACGCATAACACACGATCTCTGAAATACGTGTCGCCATTTATTGTTTAGATCGCGCGATTGTATATCGTTTATCAATCATTCTCTTACCGCGGTAGGCGCTGTCGTTTTATCGTGTATATACACGCACCGCGAACGCACCCCCGCCCATACGTACGCGGCACGTAAGGCAGTATACGTGTCATTCGCGATCTCGTCGAACGATTATATTATCTCATCGCTCAACGACAGCGCGACAGGTTTATCTGAGGGCACCTCTCGACGGGTCCGGTCGATTAAATGCAGTATCGACTATCGACAGTGCGAGTGCGTGGCACGTCTCACCGTGCGTCCTTTGCACTTTCTCCTTCCGGCCCGACAGCTTTTCCTTACTCCCGTTCCGCGAAAGACAGTGCACGCCGGAGGAAACACGGCGAGGATCGATCGCGAGACACTCGCAGGGCATTCCGACACGCCTATACATATATTGTACACACACACACACACACACACACACACGTACGAGACAGCTAAAACAACGTATTTGCAAATTAATGTACTGATCGTTTTTCGACGGAACGAGGTAGTCACGAACAGAGATCGGAACCGGCATTATTTCGACAAATGTAGCAATTTTTCCACGTTATAGATACGGCAAGGGCGCGCGCGCCTCGGACGAGTCGCGTCGCGCGAGCGTACGCAGCGATTACAACATTTCTCGTCGTGTCCGTTGCACGAGAGTCTCAACTTGTGCCAGGGAATTGTGCCGGTATTTCGATCGCTGGTCGATCGAGGAGTAGGAAAAGGAGATACGCACGTGGAAGCACGCGTACACGCGCCGGGCGAGAGCAATTTCGGAACCGAGTTGACGTACACCAACGTAAATATGATGTAATTAGGATATATCGTTTTTAAAGTGTATAATTAGTAGTGTTAATTTCGTTACGACTTTGTTTGAACGTTCGACACGGGGCGACGATTCATCCCGTCGGTCGCATCGTCGACGACGGTCACCGTTACATAACATTTTTCGACGAGTTGAAAATGGACATTCTACTACGTAAAACTAAACGCAATGTCGCAATCAAAATTTCGCGATACCTTTGCGTTATTAGAGGAGAGTCCCCTATTACGAGACAGGCTCCTAATGCGAGACGGCGGAGTTTCCGCTAAATTAATAGGCATCGTCCGCCGGTTCCACCAATCAATTTATTGGAGTGATTGCTCGATCCTGTAATCGTTGCGAAAAGAAAAGATTGAATTTGGACGTTGAAAACCTATTGTCTCATGTTAGAATTCTCGCTCGTGACAGAGGACTTTCCTCTGTAAACGCGGTGTCTGAAGGATCCCGACCGATCGTTTAGCTTATTTATCGCTGAATCCACCGTTGTACCGTGACGACATCTTTCTCCGCCTCTGCGAAAGGGGATTTTTACGCGCGACTCGACGATGTTAATTCGGCGATGAATCGACGCCGGCGAGAAAGAAAACGGTGCGCATTTCGTGCGACAAGATGCGATTGAGGAAGGACGTTCGCGGGGAGAATTAGGCGAGTAATAATTGACGAGGCGTGGCGAGGTGGAAATTCATCGGCGGTCGTCCGCTGCTAATTGGACCGCGATCAATTTTGGGGAAACGAGCCAATCTGGCACCGCGCGATAAACCAATTGAAGACCAAGGATTGTTGATACTGTTAATTGTTAACGCGGAGTCGGGATGTCCGATTTAATCGAGAGGCGTCGCGCTTATCCGGTTTTCCGACGGGAGAAAACAAAAAAAAACGAGGGGGAGAAGGAACGTTTCTATTTAATACGCGACTCGCTCTCAGGAATTAAACAGCAATCGCGCGTGATATGGAAATCTATGAAATACGATTATCCTCCCGCCTGTAGTCATCGTGATTGATATTATTAGCTCGACGCGCGCGATCCTCGAGCCTTTTAAACGCGCATGGAAATCGAACACCGCGTTTTCCAATACGGCTACGGGCGGAAAAAAAAATTATTCTGAAATCCAGGTTTCAGCTATCGGGAAGCTGGAGCCCACGCAGTCTCAATCTCCATATTATTATCGGAGAATATTAAAATGCTATCGAAAATACATTCCGACCGATTATTACCAAAAGCGTGGGCTTTAATTAAATTCTTTTTTAATAACTAGATTCGACACGGATAGAGGAGGAGATAGAAAATTTCTTCTAATCGCGCGAACGGGTTCCTGACCCTTGGAACGTACGTCGCGTACTGTCGATGATTTTCCACCCCGTCGACGCATGTTGCATTAAGAAACACGATTTTCGCTCAGGTTTTTTCACGCCGACGAGAACTCGGCGCGAAAGGGAGCAAAAATCTGCGACAGTGTGTGCGAAATTATGATAAAATAAATTTCGTGTAAGCCTTTCGAGCGTCTTTCGTGCGACGAATATGACGTTGTATGAAATGTATGAAATGTATTCGCGAGCGGAGTTTTGGAACAGCGAACGCGAGTATGAGAGCGAAAGAGGGAAGAGAGCGAGAAAGCGGATGCGAGAGTAAAAGAGAGAGCGAGAAAGAGAAACAGAGCACGCGAAAGGCGAGAGCGAGACCGACGGAAGGAGAGAGGGGGGGGGGGAGAAAAAAAGAAATCAAAGGGCATTTTGTTGTGCGATCTGTGAATGAATGCGAGAGTGACGAAACGATCGCGATGCGTACGTGGTTCGTAGTTTTCGAACATGTGATACGTCAGCCGGCAAGCTCGATTTCCGGCCATCGACGAAGGAGGAGAATTCGGCCGTCTTTCCGGCCGGCAAATCAAAAGGGGACGCGGAAGGTGTCGCCGGAGATCGACGCTGGCTGGGTGGCGCACCTTTTGAAGGTTCTTTGAGGTAGGAACGCTCTTTTGTTGACGGTTGATTGTTGTCAAAATGGTTGTGAGGTATATTACTATTTGAAGTATGTTAACGATACGAAAAGGCGGACGATACGGGTCGAGCGGGAGACGCGGCGCGATCCTGACGAGCTTGTGGACGGGGAGGAGAGAGAGAGAGGGATTCCGACGTTCGCGATCGGAAGCGTCTCCCTCGGGAAGGATCCCTTTCCCTCTGGCAAAGGGAGCCGGAACGGGAGGCACGCGAAAATCCTTCCCATTCGAAGTCGCTTTCGCGCCGCCTCGCCCGCGAGAGCCCGGCACGGGGAGACGAGCTGGAAAACGTGCGCTCACCCGATCTCGGGATTCCGTCGAGAGGCGAAATTAGTGGTAAATGCGAGCGTGTAGGGTGTACGCGACGCCGCGATGTAAATTTGCTTTGACGTTGTTGATCGTTGCGTGTGAGTTCGTTACTAGTCCGTGAACGCGGCACGATTGCTTTATAATTCCGCAACTGTAATTGATACGGTTGCGTCGGAAACCGGCCCGAGTCGATTTCATTCCGACCAACCGTTGAGTTCTCCAATTTTATTTGGCGAAATGAAAGAAGCCGCAATCATCATTGTTCGCGCGATTAAACGCGAATTAGACAATACGAAAAAACAATCGCTCGTATCTTCTTGGAAAGATCGTAACCGAAGCTAGTTCTTCATTCCTTTTCATTTACCTTCCTTCGCATCAAAGGCGGCTCTTAATTAATAATGTCACATGGTGCTTCTAGAATCCGCAATCAAATTCAAATTTCGTAAGCTAACTCCTTGCACTTTCGTTTTAACGATAATAATATCCGTGAATTGGACAGAATTTTATTAATATTTTAGTAAAACGTATACGCCGCAATATTCATGTTAATATTGTTTAGATTTAGCGTATAAATTTTTTTTACATGTGGAAAATTATGCGTATGAGAAATTTGCGATTGCAAGAGACAAGAAAAAACAAATTGAAAAGTGCGAGCGACAAAGGCCAATGGGAAAAATGCGTTCTCGCGCAGCGCGCGATTTCCTGTAAATTGTTATTGTTAATTATTATCACTTGTCGTGTGATTAAGACGAATTAGAACGCCAAAGGGGGCCGAGCGCCTGATTCTAGCGAATTATTCCGCGAGCGCACGTTTTCCTTGCGTAAAGACGAGCGTGACGTACCGTTTCGTCTCCGAAAAAAGAAGCGTACAACTGGCATTACATTATACGCGGAGTCTGGTCCGAGTGCGTGGCGCCGGCGACGGGGAATCGATGGCAAGGAGTCGCCGGCGAGCCATCCCGCGTTCCCTCGGAGGCCGTTCCGAGGGAACGCGAACGTTTCGCCTCGTCCAGGCTCGGCGGAAGAAACATGAGACTGATATAAACCAGTATTCGTGCGAGAAATTGCGAGAAATTGCGCGGCGTAGCCTTAATAAGAAAGATTAATTAGGTTTATTCGGCGACGGCGATGGCGTCGGTCGCCGCGAAAAAAAAAATCATATTTAATTGGCTGTACAAGCGGAAAAGGGGATAAGTAGGAAAAGAAAAAAAAAAAGAAATACCTCTCGTCGAGGGTTGACACGTCAAGGAGAATCGAGACGGACGTTGTTAGCCCTCGCACGGCGATGTATCTAGTGAGAGTATAATGTTATTAGGTAAACTTAAGCGTACTTTAAAAGCGAAGTGCGGAAGGAGAACGGAATGCCAGTTGTAAAACGGGATAGGTCGGGGGTGGGGCGGAAGGGGAGGGGGTGATAAGAGGCGAGAAGAACGTGTTCCGATGACGCGAGACTTGTCTCCAGTGATAGCAAAAGGGATATTCGCGGGTGGGGAAGGTGGGGGCGAGAAGAAAGACACGGGAGAAACGGCAGCGGGACCCGGGGCGGGAGGATAGGGAGGCGAAACGCTGGGTGTAATAACGGGCACGGGACACGAGAAAAGCGATATGTATGCATATAATCGCAATATAAATATACATATATATACACATATATATTTCTATATCGTGCATGTGTGTATATATGTATACGTATATGTGTATATATTTTATTAAATGGCGTGAACGCGTATTTAACTTTCGGTACGGGATTTTCGTCCTTTCATTTTTTTCCCCCCCTCCCCCTTTTACGTTGTTTGTTTTTTCGTTTGTCATTCTTCGCGGTACCGTTTTTCGGGGACACCCTGTCAAGCGCGTTCCGCGAGATACGATTCGAGTGTACACACTCGCACACACGCAATGCTGTTCATGTGTATACGCGATAGACTATTTCGGAATACGGATGCGGGGGACAAAAGGGAAATAGAGAAACGACAGCTTTATACCGATAGCGGGACAGTAGTTATTTGCAACACGTGCACACACACGTATAACACATACGCATACACATGTAAAGCGATCCAAGCGATACACACAAAAAAAATTGTATGAATATAACGTTTGCAGTTAGGTGGGACCAAAAACGACTTTATATCTCTATGTGCATATCCAAGCAACGTGTAATTTAATTAATGAATTAATTAATTATCCATTATTAATGACTAGGTAAAGTAAAAGATCCATTGATAGCAATCGAGAACGATGACGAATGATTAACGAGTAATTAGCCTATTAAGTTTGTTTATTGATACATTATTCTATGATATAATTATTATTATTAACTTTATTGCCTTTATTATTATTATTTTATTATTACATTGATTAAAATGACGATGATAATATTATTTAAACAATGTTTTAAGGCGATTATCTAGATATCGAGTAGAGAACACAGTACGTATCTATAATTATTAATTATTTTTAATTATTATTATATTCTTATTATTATTATATTATTATTATGAGACATTTTGTTGTATTATTTTCAATAAAATCGATTGAAAAATATATTCAGTTTGCCAATTGGTTAATTCTCGCTTCTCCGCATGTATCGTGCAACCGCATGTTCACAATTTCCTTCTCGTCTCTTTGTATTTGCGGCAATGCAATTACGTTTAAATCTGATACCAAGGTCAAAAGTAATTTCTAAGTGAGCAAGATAACGAGAGAAATTGAAACATCTCATTGTCCGTACACACGGGGAAGCGCGCCTTATCCCAAAGTCTGTTGCGATCTCAAAAGAGCATTGTTTGCGATTGCGAGAGTTTTCTAAAATTAATCGAGATTTCTGAATGCATTGACGGGGACAAAGTGTTGCTGCAATTTTTAGTTCACTATTTATATCTTCTTTATGAAAACTAAGGTGCCCTTAATGTGTTCTCCAGAGAGTACTTGACTACATAGAAAAACATAAGTGACTGAAGAAACATAATATTAATATAATATCTGTAACAATTAACAGCAGAACATAAGATCTTCTCTGATGTAACCATTGACGAATCGCTTAGAAACAGTTGCAAATTAAGAGATACACAAATTGTACGTTTTAATTAAAAACACTATTTTCATCTAACAGTGATTAAGATTCTTTTCAAGTATCTTTCAAACTTGTATGCGTGTGTCCGTTCTTTAGATTACGTCGAGAAATACCTTGCAATATTCTACAGAAGTGGAATGCCGCAAGATCTCTTAGAAAACTTGACGCGTAGCGAACGAAGTCATGATATTTGCGATCGTAACTGCCACCCCATCCATGTATGTACATATATACTTACTTTCCCTCATTTTACTTTAATTCAGTGTTAATTAATTCCATTAACCGCGTCTGTATACGATTATCTCTCCGCTACCCTCCGACCACCCAATCCTTCAAATCCCTCCTCTTCGTACCTCTCTATCCCTCTTACTCTCACGCGTCTCCGGATAATTTTCGTGACTCGGAAAGAGCGGGGGGAAGACGGAATAAGTTAAAAGTGAAAGAAACGGGGAATGCGAGGTAAAACGGGGGTAGAATAATCTAACAAAGAGAAAGTCAGAGAGCGTATTATTACGGGACAAAAAGAAATAGGAGAACCAAATGATGGAGGAGAAGAAGAAGCCACGGAACAATAGACAAATGATAAAAAAAAATAGTTGTAAAAGCCACAAACGTAATAAAAAAACGCGTACACATACACACACACATGTACACACGAGAAGAAAACACAAATGTACTAAGTAAGTTCATACTGCGTATTGCCTTTCTGACTTCGGTGTGAAAATATATAAATAAAAAAAGTCAGTCGCGCCGGGGCACGCGTATGTTCGCGCATACATATTATATATTATAGTTATTAGCGTTCGACGAGAGAGACGAGGACTAGCTGCTTCCGCTTCTTCCTGCCAGCCTACATTGTACCTCCCTCCTTCCCTTACATTCGCTTCTGCAATTTGAGCCTTTCACTGAGAACTCTTCAACGGGTAAAAAAAAACACACACTTTACAAGAGAAGATCGGCGACTTCCGGCTTTGTGTCCGATCGAAGTTGCGTCACTTTTCCTTCCTCTTATTTTACGAGTTCTCTTAAGATTTGTATTAAAAAGACAACTCACTGTGTTTCTTCGGTTGATCAATTCCGCTTGTTCGTCCCGAGGCAGGCGGACGCGGAAGCAGCGGACGGCAGTATCCGTCGCGAAAACTTTTTTCACGGTTCCGTAAGAAAAAGTCCCACGCCGAAGTCCGCGCGTCCCCGCCGACTGTGTCTGTTTCATGTTTTTCAATATTTGTAATTTATCGATAAAATTATAAAAGGTATCGATACATAACAGTCTAAAGTGTGCGCTACTCTACATAATAATATTATATATAAAAAGTATAAAAGTATACATTATATATATATTATATATATACATATATATTATATATGAAAAGTATAATATATATATATTATACATACATTGGGATTGGTGAGAATATACGGTTTTTTCGCTTTGGAGTGTTATTTTCTGAAAATATTGAACAAAATATGGAAAAAAAATTAATAAAACCAATGAGTAAAAACAAAACAAATGTGATTTTTTTGTTCTCACCCGATGTACGACACGTCGTCAGCGACAGGCAATTCTCTGTTGGAATTTGCGATTGCATTCATATCGCGTGAGTGCACAAGTGTGAATATCTGATGCAAATAACTTTATATGACGCGTAACATTTCGCTTTCAATTCGTAATATATGAAATCGTCCAACATATTAGATTCTGAAAAAGATTCAGCATTCGAAGGAGAGTGTCGAATGAATTCGTTAACAAGGATAACGAGGTTGTTTAATATACATTTAATATTTAATATTAATTCGAAATGTGTAATTTTGATGAAGTTCAATAGTATCTTGTCATTTTCCTGAATCAATACACGAGCAAATTTTAACTGCTAATTTTAATCTGTAACTAATTTGTGTGTAGTTATACATTTATTTTATACATACATATCAGACGTTTATTGATTAAATTATTAACTAAAATGTTATTACGTTGTAATGTAGTTATTATTTTGTAAAAACTTTGTGTTATGATGTTTGTTGTTGAAAGTACAGATATTCGAGAGAATTATGTATATGCGGACTCTTCCGAGCGCTTTTAACAGTCTCGTTGAGAAGACAGTAAAGATCGAAACGGAGGAACCACGATTTGTTATCGAGTCGGTAAAATATAAAAGTTATTCAAGCCACACAAAATTTGGAATTATATTAAATATTTGAAATAAATGCACTACAGATTGCTAGGTGACCTTTTGGGAGTTGAAGACTACAAGACTAATAAAGCTGCTCTTTGGTTTTTGGATATCTTAGCTCTTCAAGTTATACGTTACAAAAATTGTCTAGATGATCATTACAGAAGTATATTAATTAGCTGGTTGGTTGGAGAAATGAAATTAATTCGAGGTGATCAAATTAATGTATATTAAATAAACTTGCTATATTGTTTAACATAATGAGGATAATAAATGAGTAAAAACACATTTTTAGAGACGGAATATTTTTATAGATAAGAAGTTACTTCGGGAAGACTTTTTCAAAGAAATAAAAATATTATTTCTCCTCGTTGCTGAGAAATTATCTAATAACGATCGATTGCTGCATTGGGAGTTACTCGTGGACGCATATTCGGAAATTATGTCACAAAATTCTACCACCGATGCATCTGCAAACAGTGAAGCGGAATATTTAATTACGAATAAATTCTCTACGAAGGAATTAATTACAGAAGATGCCAAATATATGTCTCAAGAGAATAAATTTTCCTTTATCGAAAGAGATCTGACAAATCACAGCAACGGAAGGTAAATCGAAGAAAGTGTAACTTTTTATAAATTACACACTTAACATTCTTTATTATGCATGTTGTTTTCTTTTTAAATACGTTAAATAAAATTTCTTATTTTAGTGTAACAAATGATTTGCAAGAGGAGTTACCGAAAAACTTTAAAACTTTATTAACTACAGAAAATTTGCAAAAGGATATTTTCACAGATACAAACGCAATCGTCGGATCTTCTAATTTAACGAATCCTGTCGACATCCTAAATGTAATTGTTGAAGCAACATACAATATGTACGTAAAGAATATACAGATAAGAAAATGTAGCGTATTTCGAGTATTTTTTAATATTTCGAAGAAAGAAGGTACAAAGATTTTATTATCATATTTTTTAAAAACAGGTATGCTAATGAACTGCGATATGCCCTTATATATGCAGTTTTTGTAAAACCGATACAGATACAAATTTTTCATATGCCTCATGTTTTCCGAATACCACGTCAAATCAAACGGGCGGATCCTAAAGGATCGTTTGAAATGCAGCTTCGCGAACGATTGGAAAAGATTGCTAGTGAACCAATAATTAGCAATGGCAAAAAAAGTAAAGGTAAATATGGTGTGATAGAGCACTTATGAATTTAATTGTTTATACATGCTGTGTTCGATATTATGCAAAATTATTTCTATTGATATATTTATATTAAAATATAGTTTTAATATATTTTTTATTTAATTATAATCGTAATGTACTTATATTTTATTTTGTTATAATTGTGCAGTAGGTTTGTCTGCAATATATGATAATTAAAAACTAATCAATTTCAGGAGAGAAAATGACTGATGCGAGAAAGGGGCAAACAATTAAAGATTTAGATACGAAAATTCCTCGGACACCACCACCTTCGTTAATCGAGGAAGAAATGTTAGCCGGTAATCGCCAATTTATTTTACCATTGATAGAAGCGAATGAAGCGGCACAAATCTATGAAATGCATGCAGAAAACATGTAATGTAATAAATACATAAGATTGAAGGAATATTTTATTTGGTATCGCCTAACAATTTTAAGTATAGTGTATGTTATTCTGTGATTATCGCCGTACCCCATTCGCGGCATTTGAATTTTTTTACTGGTTTAGAATCTAGCGATTGAATGTCCAACTTGACAAAATTATACGAATTTTCCACGTTTCGTTGAAGTTGCCCCAGTTGGCCGTACTTGTTAGTACCACAGCCCCGAAAGATGCCGTCATCTGAAGAAGAAGACAAATGTTATGTCTCTTGTAGGAAATACAACCTTTGCAAAATTATATTGTGTCAGTAGGGGAGATTTTTTTTACCTGTTAAGCATATAGTAAAAGAATTGCCGCACTCGACCTTTTTAACATTAATTTCTATATCCTCTCCTCTGTCGTTTTTAAAATCCACTAGAGTTGGAACGGCGTAAACTTTCTTGTCCTTGCTTTCGATTCCTAATTCGCCATTTGAATTCCAGCCCCAAGTATAGAGATCACCCTGTTATTTTTACTTAATTTTATTTACACACAATGATAGATGCGATTTTGAATTATTTTTAATTAATTTCTTTACTTGATCAGTGACTACGGCGCTATGCCAACCACCTGCTGATATTTGTACTACTTTCAGCCCTGCCAAGGCCTCAATAAGTTTTGGATTATCACAATCTTCTAACTCGTTGTGTCCTAATTGACCACGTCTGCGGTGTGAATAGTAATAATCATTTCATTTATTAAACAACGTAAAGGTAATCTAAGAAAAATTTTGCATGTATGACATACATTCCCATTCCCATTGAATAAACGTCGCCATTCTCGGCCAATAAGATAGTATGGTCAAAACCGCAAGCAAGATCAACAAACTTGACTCTCTTTGGCATCTCAATCAAAAGCGGGGCGTTAAATATACGTCCTTAAGAAATAGAGAAATTTTAGAGTAAACATACATTTAACGTAAAACATAATATAATGTTTGAGCGGAGTATTTTTTTATTGCACACCTAAATTAGTTAAAATCACTGTACATCCTGCTTGTGATAGTTTGATGGCGTGTTCAGCCAGTACGTTATCATTGGTGGGAATGAAAGGTGTTACTTTTTGCCAAGAGTCGTCGTATACTTTATATTTCCAGACTACATTTCGCGTGGACAAAACAACTACGCTATCCCGACCAGGAACAGCCATTTTGCAGCTATATTAAAAAATGAAGTATTTACATAAAAAATTTATAAATAAAAAAATACTTGTAAGAAAGGAAAAAGAGATATTTTGCGTCTATTACCTTCCTGACGACTCCTCCGGAATCTGCATTAAACGTGGCCTGTTTTTGTCATCTTTCTCACTGATTTTACCCGTGATGTATAATTTTGTGTCTTGCCACAGAAGAAAATAATTCCATCCAATCTCAATGTCTGTGACTCCAGGAAATGGGATCTGAGTCAAATGCGATACTGATGTGACAATTCCATCCTCATTTGAAAAAAGTGGGCTGGCATTTAAGCCAGTATAATAGACCGGCATGTCTCTGCAAATAATAAAAATATAATATTAATATAACATCATCATTTTGTCATTAAAAATATTTCTTATTTCATTATTATTATAATAGTCTTTTATTATTGCGAAAATTCTGTTAAATTATGATTGTTTAAATTTATATAACTGACGAAGTCATAAATATTTGTCTAACTAAAATATCTAATAAATAATAAGTAATCTCATTATCAAGACATGATTAAAAAGCTAAATGCAAAGAGCAAGAAACTAAAAAGTAATTAATATATGCTCTTTATCAAAAGGAATACAAGTGTGATAAATAAATAAAATTATAGGTAAAACACTAATGCATTTATTTATCTACTGTTGTTTTACAAAAGTAATAGAAAATATTCGCACATGGTAACCGAACTGTCGTTTCTTCCAATGGTATCAGGTATATCGATTAACGTGTAACACCAGTTAGAACGTGCAGATGTCACCGTTTTCCTTGGATACCAGGAAAACAACACATTTTGATAATACGTAATGGAAATCGTCGAAATAACGCAGTAGATTGTTAACGCGTCTTCGTTCCAGTACCTGAAATATATATCAACAAGAAGATGGTAAAAAAAATGTCACGTGAATTAAATGCAAATGCACAATATTATATGCACTCTTTTTTTCCTCTCCCCACCACCGCCTGATACACTCGAATGCACGAAGTAATCGAAACATAACCTGCGAGGATTTTGTTGTAGCACACAAAATTTATATTAAGTGCTGCCTGGGAAGTCAAAAGTTGCAAAGTATATCATTAAATAAAATAAGCAATCTCTATCATCTTTTCTTGTACAAAATTCCACTTGTACTCTTTCTGTGCACTTCATACGTGTCCCTCCGCACACTCGGAATGCTATCACCGACTATAGTCTCATCGCCATAACTCGTTACGTTTCAAGTTTCAACTAGAAACAGGGAATTATATTATTAGAATTGCATACACTGATTACACGAAATTCAAAATGTTGATGTACACGAGAATGCTGTTTCTCGTGAATGCAAAATTCTTGATTGCAGCATAATACAATAAAATAATATAAATTTATATTTATATTACTATACTAAAAAATATACAAAATTGCATTATTTAGTATTGTGTATTCAAGTAAGGTTTGAAATAGAATTTCCATATTTTTACGAGAGCAAATTTTGTAATGATATGATGCAATATAATAAAGAATTGTAATCGAGGACTTTTCTTCTTTTTCTATATTAATTTAATTATCGGCATTGAGAAATAATGCATCAATTGTTAGTATTTAAGTTACAAAGCTGTTTGACACAACTTTTACACAATACTGCAATTAATTGCAAATAATTGACATGTAAATTGTCAGGGTCTGCTTGCTATTTTACGAAAATTGCGATCGAATCCTGACAAAGAGCTGCGATTGTTACTGCTGGGTCTGGATAATGCCGGAAAAACGACTATCTTGAAATCTTTGGCTAGCGAAGATATCACGCAGGTAAGCCTTTCTTCTCGATTTCCATAATGACGGTTTACTGAAAAGTGTGGTAAAAATTGACATAACTAACAAATCTTGCAACATATGTAACGAATAAACTCTGAGTTTTTTTTGTAAGGTGACTCCGACACAAGGTTTTAACATAAAAAGTGTCCAAAGCGAAGGTTTCAAATTGAACGTATGGGATATTGGTGGAGCTCGCAAAATTCGACCTTATTGGCGAAATTATTTTGAGAACACGGATGTACTCGTAAGTCCTAATTAAGTTCAAATATTGAAGTTTTAATGCAAAAATTATTAATTACATTTTGTACTTTGTTACTATTTAGAATTTCTATATAACATTTTGTGACAACAATATAAATATTGTTCAATAAAATATTTTATTGCAAAGTTTAATATAAAAAATATTATTGGAAACAAGTAATTTGTGTTGCCTTTACGCTACAGCTTTATTGTTTTAATAATAATCTGGAGCAACCATCCGCTTTTACATAGTATGTTTTGAAATGAGAATGATGTATTTTCAAATGCATTCAAATGTATTTTCAACTGCAATATTCTATAAATGTAATAATTATAACGATAATAATAACTAAAACATATAAATGAAAAGTATTTTAATGATTTCTGTAATTGTCGATGTTATTTAACAAATGTTATCAATTAATTATGATTATTCAAGAAGTCTCTATCACACTCGTACGTTTATTTACAGATAACTTTATCTTAAAATTTATGCGGATATTTTAAGCTCGTACTTTTTCCTGGATAAAAATTAAATTAAAGTTTCACGATGTTTGTTGGCAATAGATTTATGTCGTTGATAGTGCAGACATCAAAAGGCTAGAGGAAACGGGGCAGGAATTGTCAGAACTTTTACTGGAAGAAAAGTTACGTGGTGTACCGTTGTTAGTATATGCAAATAAGCAAGATCTGGGACACGCCGTGACGGCAGCCGAAATAGCGGAAGGGCTCGGCTTACACAATATCAAAGATCGTGATTGGCAAATACAATCGTGTATCGCTACTGAGGGCAAAGGCGTGAAGGTATATAACAAATATTCTTTTGTTCTTATTGTAAATTTACATTACTGTATAATTTTCATGGAATTATATGTGTATTTATTTATATTATTATTTGCAAGTTTTAAAAATGAGTTCTTTACTTTCAGGAAGGTCTAGAGTGGGCATGTAAGAATATTAAAAGGAAGTAACCAGCACACTATGCAAGTCGAGAGACACGGTCGACGTTTATGCCACATTAGGGCGCACGAAAGGAAAAGGCTTACACCATCCCCATTGTATATTTTACACATGATGTTTATTTATCTTTTAACTACTATTTACAAAAAGTTCTGGAGAACATTGTTGTCTGTGAATTCGGTATGAATGTACGAATGTCGAACGTGGGTCTTTAAAAACCCGTCGTCATATCGGACATATCCAGTTGTCGGACTTCCGTCCACTTCGGACTCGAGAAGTTCTATTTTTCGCATAAAAGAGAGTCTGTAATAGCGAGTCCATAAAATATATACTGCAAACTAACGTGCCTTCTTGTTGTCTTAATTATAGATTAGAATTTTTATAGATTTATCTAGCAAAAAGTAATAAAGTGATGGAACAAGAGGAGACACACGATATGTAATTTATACAGATACAATTATTAATACAATATTTATACTTCTACGTACATATGATATATATAGATTTGAGCACCACGTTATTGCACTCGCGAAGAAAAATCGCGGAGACGTGTTAAAGTATAATATGCAGCATGTACATGCAAAGTATCCATGACTGCACCTCTTTTTATCTAAATCAATGAATATATATTATACATAAGCAATTAAAAGGAATTGTGTCGGAA
>NW_011967234.1:2183442-2187120 GCF_000949405.1 Vollenhovia emeryi | reverse complement strand
GATGATTCGCGCTATTTAAAATAGAAGCCACGTGCAAAAATCTACAGCTGCGGGTAATTGCAGGTTTCTGAGGCCCTGGCAAGTAAAAGTAAAAATAAAAATAAATTGCTTCATAATATATTACATTCTAAATCACATTCATAATATATCACATTCTAAAAAACGCGAATTCTAAAATCGTCTGTCGTCATATAAATATAAAATAACATAAAATGACATTAGCGGCAACTAGTTGCAGATTTTTAAATAACGTAAAATTACGTTAACAGCAACTAGCTATAGATCCTAAATTGATGTAAAATTCACCATCGGCTGCGAATGCGTTAAATCATTCTTAATTCGCCTTCAAAAGTATTAATCTATCATGTTTGTATAAAATTTACAATTCAAGAGAAATTGTCTTCACAATAATAAGAAATTAAATTATAACATTTTTTTATCATCCTGGTCTTCATTTCGTAACTCAGCTGAAAAATTGTCTCAGAAGTTTTTACATAAATCTTTTGAAACTTCTACATACATTTTAAAACTTTGTGGAAATTTTCTCATTTTTTTATATAAGAATTTATGTTGGAATACTTCAGACATGTCGAGAAAAAATATATAATATTTTTATGGAATTTATACATGTAAAAACTGAAATATTCTAATTGTAAGATTTCTTAGAATTTTAAAATACTTTTTCAGACTAAACTTAAAATATGAAATTTTGTAAAATATAAGATATTATCAGGGACTTTTTCATCAGGGAAGATTAATATTTACAACACCCGTTGCGTTTTTATCATGCAATTAGCGTACTACCTGAAATGCTCCCACATGACGTGAATGTTCTCCAATATCGGTGGCAAGAACCAGGAATGCCCCGAGTGATCTTTATTCCCGGCATCGTTGTCGTTCATTCCATGACCCAAGGCGTCTAGAAGCATTGGCACGAGACCCATTGCCATGTCGTTGTTCGCATTTTGTTGCAAGAACATGCTGCCCATGTTGACTATGCTGCCCCAGTCTATGCCGGAATCCCCCGTATGTTCCGTGTCTCTCGCCGATCTCTTACCAGTATTCAAGGCGCTCAGAATTGAACCCACCATTGATATATCAAAGCCTTGATTATTTTGTCCACCTGACATTAAATTACTTAGCCCGGAGATGATCTGGCCGACACCGTCCGTGGATCTTTTTTCAAACATCATGTCGCGAACCTATTAAAATTTCTCATACTTTATATCTGAATCTTCTAACGATCGTTTTGTAGGCATTAATGCAAATTAAAAATAAAATTTTATACAAAATTAGTCACTTCTATTTTGAATATTGATGAAGAGGATTGTTGTTCTATTAAGATATAGAGGAAAGTTCCCTGTTATGAGATAGCGAGGGTTTTTGTTAAATTAATTTATTGCCGTTGGAGCGAAATCTGTTTAGTGGAAAATTCAGTAGATTGTGTAATCGTGACGAAAAAAGATTTGTGATTGAATTTGGGTGTTGAAAATCTGCTATCTCATAATGGGGGACTTTTCTCTAATGAAGATTTCAAGAAAGAAAATCGCGAGAGATTAATAATTGAAAAATACATTGAAATTGAATAAGATAATTCTTGGCATATAAAGTGCATATGAATTTTTGTCATACTTGCTTGCCGGAATCCGAATGCGCAAAAGTCTGGGCCATGTCTTCGAGCGACTGCTGGGAAAAGAAGTTTTTAGCCTCCTCGAAGAAGACGCTGGACGCATCGTCCTCATTATTCTTTTCAGAGCCCGCCAGCCCGACTAGTACCAATAGAAGCGACGTCCTCGACCACCACATCCTCCTGTTTCTGTAACACAACATTTGGTTAACGCGACTATTCGACGATAGATATTCCTGCTGAGTAATCATCGGGGACGCGATGCCGCAATTGCATTTCTCTGCAATTTAATGACGTACAATTACAACGAAGCCTCATTTGCCCCCTGATCAAAATCAGAGATCCTTGAGACGAGTCGTTGACCTTAATGGCGAATCCTGATTTCTGGTCGAGTTATTTTTAGGAGAAGAAACCTTCCACGAGGTCGTTGTCGCGAGGATTTTAAACGCGGGCGACATACCGGAAACGTTTCGGCTCGTGGCCACTCGGATACCGTTGTTTCTTTAGCTGCCGTACCAGTGTTAGTACATTACACTTACGCGCATATTTCGCAAGACACGTGAAAGCGTTGGTGACGAACCCGTTGAGTCAGCGTGTAAAAAAACGCGAACAAGTAAACGAATTTGTACAATGTCTTGTGTACCGTAAATATATGTATATTATACGTATAGAGCAATTTCACATTTGCGAGTTCTGCACGATAATGGCTTTTAACAAGTTAAGTTTCTGTTCTTAACTATAACACTTTGTTAAATATTATTTTTGTGATTTTGATAATTTAATTCTATATATACATTTTTCTTTCACAATTTGTTAAACGTTTGCGTAAACGGTCGACGAATACAAAGATGAATATGGAAGAAATGAATTAAATTAGATCAACTAAACAGGCAAAAAAGACCAAGTTCTTATTTAATTAACCAACATAATTCTAACTCGTGTTTTAGTAATAAACGCACATTGTCATCATCGGGTATCAGAATTGTAGCAACTGCCACGAATGAAGACAATGACGATAAATGATTGGCGCAACGCTAGTGTATACTAACGCGCAATTTGAGTACCGTAAACCGCATGAAATTGACATTCTCCAGCTGGAATAACGATTCGGCCTAACGGTACGGACTGTTAGTCATCGTTACCCCAACGCGTCGAAGTCGTGAATGGCAGGTCGAAAGAATAAGGAGCCGATTCGACTGTCGCATCTCCCGATCGAACATATCTCAATATTGTGTAGCGCACACGATATCAAATGGTCTGGGAGTAGAAGCAAAAAATTTATTATAGACCATATGCATTGCTTACTTCTGACTATTATCAAACGTTCATGTTTTTACGAAGTTAAAAGACACAACCTAAGATATGAAACTTCTTAATTTTGTATCTCTCGCAGTGTTATTTTAATTTCTTTGACAATCTTTTTTAGAGTTTTAAGTAATTTATAAAGTCAGAGACAGGCATCAGTTATTGTTCAGTTTAGTTTAATCTATAAACTATGTAGAAATGGATGTTAGAATATATAACCTGATATTATCATTAAACACGACAGGCAACTTATGTAAAAAAAATGAATTTCTTTGTAAGAAGAGAGACGAAAAGTTATTTTACTTTTATTTACTCTCAGTGTCTATCATATTTTGTAATCATCTTTGAGAGCCGCGTATAAAAGTAAGAAACACGGAAGCCACCTCGTTCTCAGATTGCCGAGAGGGAAAGCGCGTGCGAGATTTTTGCAATGTCGTCGTACGCGCCGCACGTGATCAAGGAAAAGGAGCATTGACCGCCTTATTCGTGAAATTAAAATCATACAGTTGCACATTTCTTTTTCCGTAAGTGGATTATCAATAAGCGGATGTCAGCGATTTAACGGCATGATATTGTTGCTTTTGAAGCAATCTGCTTTCGACACTATGGCAGCATATTTATGACGACTTAGCTGAAAGATATTTCGTGTAAATTATTGCAGTAATGATGACCTTAATACAACGATATAATTTCTTATGAAGCATAGTTGTGTGTGTTTGTGTGTGTGAAAGAGAGAGAGGGGGGGG
>NW_011967234.1:2167859-2182040 GCF_000949405.1 Vollenhovia emeryi | reverse complement strand
ATTTCTCTGAAAGATTTTTCGTGTATATTATTCACGTAATGATGAGCTTAGTATAACGCTTTAATCTGTTTTGAGGGTTGGGTGTGTGTGTTTGTGGGCGTGAATGAGGGTGAGAAGAAGGGTGGACGAATGGGGAGAGGGAGGGAGGGAAGAGAGAGAGAGAGAGATGTGTAATATACATATAATCATCATGCATTTTATCTCTACGAAGATAGCAATTTTTAGAATTATTACCTTAAAAGTGAAACCAATTACGAAGTAATACAGGAAGCTATTGATTGGCCTATTATGTTAATTGTACGTATTTTGTCAAATGATAAAATGCAATGAATCATTTGTTTGTACGTAACAAATATTATCAGTCGTCTGCCTTTTTTAACGTTTGCAATTTTAATGTATATATAATAAATATATTGATACTATTGTTAATTTTATATTACAAAATTGGTAACGTAGTTATTGGCATCAATGTTTCAAAAGAAAAAAGTAGCTTGCAATTAGATTAAAACTTTTATTAAAAAGAATTGTTCCGACTTTCCGCGAAGAATGTCGCAAGATGTAAATGTATAATTACACCATTAAAATATATATATATCTAGTTTGTAACTGTACTTGCATTTATAATAATTGGAGCAATTTTTAACGAAATTACATAGTTGTTTTAGGAAACTACTCGCTTATCGTTGTATCGATAAGGGAGGGCCTTGGATAACTAACTGTAAGGCTAGGCCGAGGGTATTGCCAAAGCACTATAGGTGCGCATTATCATAAATAACGAGGTGACTCACAAATGTTTAAAATTTCGAATGAATTTTCTTGCAACACTTGTAACTTAATATTGCTATAAACATTGTCGATTATTTGATGGAATTGTACAACTTTAAATAGAACTACATTTACAAACATCGGTAATATTTGTGTGGAAGATAAGTAAAAATAAGCTTTCACACATATATATATTTACATGAAGAAGTTAGCAATAGAAATTATTTTTCATGCATTTCGAATTACGTTTTATTAATTTTGTACGATCTTGCTTAGTGTCTTTCCGATTTTTATAAAGTTATCTCAATTATTATGTATCAAATTTATACATAAATGTATGAACATATAAGAATATTAAAAATATACATGTAAATAAAAAATGTATGTCTATTTGTATAAGTGCATTATATTCCAGTATTCCAGATTACCCTTTTTACCATGTGTTAGTTCAAGTTCAAGCACGTGAGACGTCCTTTCTCTTACGCATAGCCACGTCACGGCAGCGGAACAGTTACTTAACATCTCGGATATAGTCAGTCAGCTCGTAAACTTCGCCAATGTGATCAGCAAGACAAACGAAACCCCCATAGATTGCAATTACACGCGTGGCGGCGCGCTCGCGCGCGCGGCGGAATTGCCGGTTGAAAAATTCGCGTGGCCGCGCCAGCAGCAACGGTAGTCGCAGTCAAGTAGAGCGTGTTCGATGGTGTTTCCAATGTGGAAAGGCGATACGATCATCGGTGTTCGAATTGCCGTTACATTATTTATGACGGGAAAATTTTGCGTGCATCTCGCGGAAGGTTCGCGTCTACGCCGGAGGGTTGATTCGCGGAATGTACAAAATTAATGTCTTTTAATTACGCAACTGTTTGTGTATATCGCAGCAAAAGCATCGCGAGCGCGTAATCTGTCACTTGTAATGAAAGTATAGCTGCTGTGCAAATTTGAAAATGTTACGACATCTTTGGTCTCAATGTAGAGAGCGGTTAATGAAAAATATTCCTTAATGAAGTACCGTTTGCCCGGGTACCGTATGTTTAATACGATGCGAGTTGCCAGAATTTACTTTGCTGAAAGTGTGAGATAAAATATAAAAGGAAACATAAAAGAAGTATATTTAAAAAAATACCAAAAACCGGGTTATATTAACGAACAAGATATTTCGAATTTGCAATATCTGCAACGCCACGCCTGTGTTTGAATAAAGTTCCGTGAGCAGGCTTCCTTAAAACACGAAGTTTCAACCAAACACTTAATTTTACGTCCTCACATTCGGATGGTCTACTTTCATGACTTTCACGTCAATCCCACGAACTCGTAAAGACACGTAAACGTCCAGGTATTTTAAGAATTATGCAGCGCTCTTGAGGAGTTCCGATAAAAAGGTCGCTCTCCGTCTGGACAATGGTATCGTTATCGTGAAACGAATATCTTGTGCGTAGCGATTTATTTCCCCCGTACCTTTGAAGCCAGTGAAGGAAGATCTACGGGCTGCCTGTGTCGGACTGTGAACGAACTGTGCGCGTGTGTGGTTCCTCAGGAGCACCTCCGTGCACCTGACACGACGAAGGTTGTGGTGTGACTGGCGTCAGACGTAGCGCGTCGAACGGTACTTACCTACCTGAGCAAGTCCCCTGGCTTTCGAGCGTAGAAGCCGGCAAATACAATGCACCGCCAGCACGCTTTCGACTCGATGCAGATCCCTGCACCACGACCGGAATATTACCTGCACTTGCGTGAATTCTAGCGCCTTTGCTCCGAAGCTCCAAACATTCTCGTGCCCGCGTTTAGATTTTTCAGATTTTGGTTTGCTCGACGACACAGCGTGCATCAGGCGAAATTTCGAACGGTTCTGTGACGTAGACAGTTTCTCAAAACAGATTACCAATTTTCTATTGTGGTAATAGGTAAACTTTACATTTATTATTATACGAAATTGGTCTTTCTTTGGAGATAAAAATTCAGCGTATAGAGAACCTAAAACCACCGGAGGTTGAAACAAGTAAATTTTATAGACAACAACATATTGAAAACGACAAATTCGAGAACGGTTTACCTAATGCTATAAGATTATTGTAGAATGTATGAGTTTCTATTTTTATAAATACTTCCTCGTGACTTGGCTACTTATCGTATTAATTAGGAACATGGTGATTGTACATTGTACCCATTATACGCAGTTCTTGATAATTATAACTGTTTATAATATGATTCTTGCGTGACAGCTGATAATATAATACGGTCTATTAACGTTGAACACGTTAGATGACTTTAAATAAACATCCAACGTGTTCGCATCTGATGCAGACATTATAGCCTCGAAACGCCGTGAACAATCTAATCGACGATATTCCGCCAATAATGCCAATTGCAATGAATGAACGTTTGGAAATGCGGCAGTGAAAATTACCGTTATCGAGATCGGGTTAGCTCAGCCAGTTTTTATCCAGGCCACGGTATGTAAATTACAGCCGCGCAAATGTACTTCCTTTCTGGAATTCCCCAATGAGATATGTTACGTTCCACATGGAATTCGGATGCCGGATTGGAGTAGAGGTCTCGCCGTACGGATAAGAAAATATCTCGTCACTCTGTAGTAAAATTGCTGTAACAGATTGTATCAGATTTGGATAACCACTTGTCGAGAGACGCTACTACTTCGCTGTAAAACCGGCTCTTGATACAGATACACACAAAAGCCTCTTTCGGACAGTCGATGACCCCGCGAGGGATTAGGGAACGTGCGTCCGACGAAGGTATACCGGCCTCTTCAACTTCCAGGTACCAAGGTCATCTCTTTGCACTGCGGTATAGCATGAAGCGATGATAGAGAGAAGGGACGTTTAACCGGTTACGAGCTGTGACTTGACGCCAATTTTTGAGTAGCCGGCGATTATAGCTCGTCGGTATTTTATCCTGTTTGTTCTGCCCGAGGACTAATTGATTCCTCCGTGTGGAATTGTAGAACAAACTCTTCTGGCGTCTTCGGTAATGAGACCTATATGAGATTTCACGAAGCAGCAAGAGGCGATCGTGCGACTAAAGTCTCTGTAAAACAAAAATGCGACACGGAAAACGCGCGGTGCTCTACGCATTAATGTAATGCAGTTTTATATACAACGTACATAAAGCTAAAATTTTATGTACCAAAGCTAGCACGCGCCGTACATTCTTGATTAAAGAAAATATAAGTTGTATACCGCGCAGTAAATACATTGCAAGTTTTCAACATCTCTATTTTACTTCGAGATATGGCATATGGCTTAGATTTGTGGTTCATAAATAAGAAATTAGAGAGGAATTTCTAGTTTCTCCACAACGTTGACACATAGATATATCTACGTGTATTTTTTATGAGAGGCAGAAGATTTTAAGATTCAAATAGTTTTACAAGAGAGAAAAGGCGCGCGATCAATATAACGTCCGCACGTCGTTTCACCGCGTACCTCAAGAAAACAGTTTTGTAAATTGCGACATTCGTAGCGTGCGACTTTTTTCAAGAAAAGATCCTCTTTGCTACGTCCCGCGGTGTCTCGCGAAAAGTCAACGCGGCTGGAGGCGGTCGCACGCGAATAAAAGATGCAGTACAGCGGTATCTTTGAAAAATGTTACGAACACTTCCGCGTGCCTCGCCTTAATCTGACGATCGCATACTTGTGACAGGAGTCCTCGGATTCGGAATGATCTTCCATAAAGACATTACCGCGACATTGTCGGTGCACAGATTTGTCCTTAGTTGCGTCGGTATCTGGCCTGTGAGAGAGAGAACTATCTTCATGGATCTTAGATGGATCATCGCTGTATTTTTAGAAGCAAGTACCGTTAATGGGCCTTTGATTACGTGATGCTAAATTATATAACGCTCTCGTACACAAATGTTAATAAGATATATTAAAAGTATAATTATTTTACAATGTAATAATAATATGAATGAATCCGTTAACCGCATTTATTACGAGTCTTTTGATTGAAGGCAGGCAGACAAATAAATTGTGAGATGCTTAAATATGTAGCAAGTTAAGCATAAGTAAAATATAAGTGAAATTTGCTGAAATTGACTGGCTTAAGAGCAACCTGCTAAAATATATTTTTTAAAAATTATAATTGTTATATATAAAGTTATAAAATATTATATTAATTAACACGTTCCGTGCTGGAATAATTTTACGTGATTTATTCTCTACATCGCATGAATCAGCGGTGGCCCGTACAGTACGTTCATTATGTAATAGTTGTTTTTCATAATAATTACAAAATAAAAAGTTATTATTATAAAGAAAGAGGCTTAATGTACAAAATACAATACACAACGAGGCAAATATATTGATTAAATATCGATTTAATATTAACCTTTAATGTGAACGTATTAAGCGGCCGAAATATCAAACGGCTTAGAACAGAAAGTCTAGTGTGGGTCACCGGTGACTCACACGATATGGTACGGATTGACATTACAAAATTACTTTATAATATTAAAATATTTTCGTATTTTGATAATTGTATCAATAATATGAATTTTATGTTACATATTTCTAATATATAAGAAATAATTATACTGAGCTTTTTTTCAATAATCTATTGTTGCGCAATACATGGCAATCTCTTATTTTCTAGGTAGTTCCGATGAGCATCTATTTCACCGAAATTTATTTGCACTGTAATGGAGCGAAAAATTCTTTTGACTCCGTGGTAACCGGTTGCGCAGCTTCGTTAGCCCTTACAAGGCTAATTGCACCTCGTATTCACCGAGAGGAATTACTCGAGATAGTCACTTCCATGATAGACGATTGGGTTGTGCAGAAGGATAAAAAAGTTCGCTGGATCATGAAGAAATACGCAACAATGTCGACACGCGTGACGGTGCTTACCTTCATTCTGGTGGCTATTATAGTAGGTGGTTACGCCGTTATGGCGATAACAGCGGTTACCGCGAAAACGGGTCAGCTTGATAATGAGATCAATGTAAACGTGAGCCACGAGAACGGAAGTCAGCCTTGCATGTTTCGGAGCGCGTCGTCGCATCAGGCGCTCATAGTCATTCAGGCGATGCAGATGTTCACCACCGGTATATTAACCTTCGGCACCACCAGTTTCTTCTTTGGACTGACCATGCATCTGTGCGCCCAATTTGATGCGTTGAGTCTCAAGATATCCGAATTCAGAGTTAGCGAGGCGCGTCGCGTGATAGCCGAAGCGGTCCAGAGGCATTGTCATCTTATCCGACTGGCCGAGTGCATGGAGGAGTCATTTAATGCGAGCGTTTTGATATATTTGTTCGTTACCAGCACTCTCATGTGTGTAGAGGGTAATGTGCCTTTAAATGAAAAACTGTTAAATTTTAAGACGCTTTCCCAAAGTGTTATTAAATTAAACTTTCAATTATGAGATCAATTTGGTTATTTGTTAAACACTCTCAAGTTCTAATTTGCAATGACATTGCGTAGCTGGAGTTTACGTAATTATTTGCAATCTTTATAATACAATATCGAATCTCGTACTACAAAACTGCGTGTTTTTAATGTTGCGATAACATTTTCTAGGGTACATATTAATCGCATCGTTACCTATCGGCAATCTACGTCTAATTATACATAGCATTAGTGTCTTACTTCTTATGCTGATCCAATTGTCGTTCTACACGTTCGCTGGTGATTACTTGGAGATGAGAAGTACCGCATTGTCTTATGCCACTTACGATTGCGATTGGTATGATCTGCCAGCTAGTATAGCCAAGGATTTCCAGATTATTCTAATGCGAGCCAGTATTCCTCATCAATTGACGGCCGGGAAATTCGTGGTCATGAACATGATCACGTTTAAAGATATCTTAAAGTCCACGGCGTCGTATCTTTCGGTCTTGCGTGTCATGTTAGGTGAATAATATATATTATCCAGTTGTTGAAGTTGCGCAATGTTGTCGATTACATCCCGTCGCGATAGTAAGCTTTCATAAAGTTTGTAGATTAATTTGAAATAATTTAGAGTGAAGTTTTTAGTCGTATCTTAATTTTAGAGAGATGTGCATGGGATGTCACGATATTTTGATATAAAAGTTTCCAGTTTTCCTTCAACAGTACACGATACTTTATACATCCCTTGTCTTTTCCATCCCCTTTCAGTTACTTCCACGACACAGAACGATAGACTAACGTTTCATGCTACATACAAAATCATATGATGCCATACGTTACCTGTACGTTTCGATTTCAGTTACAGAACTACAGCGTAAGAACAGAAGTGCACTATTAATTTTCGTATTTCCTTTTATGTTCTTGCCACGATGAAAGAGATGCGTGATGGTACTGCGTCGCATACCACAAATGCATGTTCGCGCAAAGACACTCTCGGTAGAGGCTGTAATCGGTAAAAGTTCAAAAATTTAAAAGTGAAACAGCCCTCAACTACAAAGCATCTTATAGAAACGTATGTATGTGATTTCGTTCTGTCGATTCCGTTTCCGCGCGGCGGAACGCCGCTCCTCGCGTGAATAAAAGATCAAAGAAGGACGTCTCGCCCTCGATGGCGTGGGTAGCGAGATGGCTTTGCTTACCGCGCGCCTTCACAGTAAGTTTGGAGCTTGGTCAACGCACATGAAATCGAATAGACGATATCAAGAGAAACGGATATCAATAATTTCATTCGGCTTGTGCGTGATAATTGTTTGCAATTGGATCGATCTTGATTCTTGATCTATCGACTTGATTCTCGATTAAATCAACATTAAATAAAGTACATATAATTTTCCCATTATTGAAGTGCATTCTTATTTACTTGCAAATCGATTAATATTGCGATGATGAGAAGCGCATTTTTTGAAAGTATTTCTGTGCTTCGATATTAACTCAAATAAAGATCTATAATTGAGACTGCTTTGACTAAGATCTTGGTGTAACATGGAACATACACGTGTAAGTATATATGTAGCCTTAATTAATTTGTTATTAATTCTTAGAAAAAGATCCATAGCGATTCTTCATAATGAAGAAAGCAAGGGACTGGAACAACGAATCTCATTACGCTCTAAATGTTTACGAAAAAGTTCTCGGTATAATTGGAATTTGGCCTTTGAATGCGGGAGAACTTAAATCCATCGCACGATGTTCCTTAGCCATTTTGATCCAGGTAAATGTCACAAAAATAATTATGATAGGTAAGTTCGACCGTTTTCAAGGAGTAACACAAACAGTGATAGAAACGTCTCTAACGATCATGCTGGTTCTTAGCTAAATCTCTGCCTGGTTATTTTTTTCTTCCGCATACATCTTAACTGTGTTATTCATAGAAATACTTATTAATAAACTGAATAAAAGATATATGTATACGAAGATATACGAAACATATCTTCACTGCCATATCTGTTATCCCTGTATCACATCTTCGTCTCTGGAAACAGTTTACTGGATAAAAATACTTAGGCATTTATAAAACTAATGAAGTAATTAGAAATTACTTAATTAAAACTAAGAAATCGCGAATTAACGCGATTTACTCGGCGGTTAGATCAGTACTATCGCCAGCCTGTCTCTGGAAGCGTACCGGCAGTGCCTCGGTACCGAGGACATGATGGAGGCTTTCCTAATGGACCTCTCGTCTGTCGTCAGCCTCTCCAAGCTTATCGTCATCCGCCTCACTTGGAGGCACACTTATATTCTGGTGACTTCCATTGTCGATGACTGGTCGGTGTCCCGGGACACGCTACAGCGAGAGGTGATGATGAGATACACCCACGTCGGCAGGATTGTGTCTTTGACAATGTTGTACCTGGGCTACGCATCGGGCGTCTCGTTCCTCTTCATGGCCGTGCCATTCGATAGCTTTATACCCTGGCTAAATGTCTCCAAGGCGAATGACAACGACACGGCTGTGACTACATATTTTCTGGCGACTTACTGCGTCTTTGGGTCGTTGCCAACGATTACTTACAGCTGCGTCTTGCTGCTACAAGTGGCGCAGATCTTCGTCAATGCCACTTCGCATTGCGGAAATGATGGTTTCTTCTTCGGTCTCGCTATGCACCTATGCGGACAGTTCGAGGTACTGCAAATGGATTTCGCCGGCATCGAACCGGAAGAGCGAACCTGCAAAAAGAGGATACGGATGTTAATCGGCAGGCATTGCCATTTGATAAGATTAGCCGATAGTTTCGAGTACGCATTTAACATGGCTATTTTCGCGCAGGTGTCAATGAGCGTGTTACTGCTTTGTGTGGAAGGTATTTCGTTTCTGTATTGTATATTAAAAAATATTATAACATAAGAAATCGAAGGATTAGAGAAACAAATGAAAATTTTTTTAATACTTCGTAAGTAAAATGTTTGAAGAAACGAACAAACCAGATTTGCCAAATTTATTAGAAATATTCAAAACTATATTATAAACTAAGAATTCGAGTTCCTATAAACCAAAGATTCGAAATCTTGGAAATATAATATATTGTTATTTTATTAGATATTACAGATTATTGACATATTAAAGTTACATTGTGTCTCTGTGTAACAATTGAAGATTTATTTTCAGGTATGCAGTTGATAATATCGTTGAAGTTAAATGATAATGTCGCAGCAATAAAGCACGTTGTCTTGATTCTAACGATGCTGGTGCAATTGTATCTCTATTGCTACGCTGGTGGCCAGTTGGAATATGTAACCGGAAGGATCGCGTACAGCGCTTATAGCAGCCCGTGGTACGATTTTAATGTAAAGGTAATGAAAAACCTGCCTATGGTGATGTTTCGAGGAAGGATGCCTCATCAAACGACAGCTGGGAAATTCCTGCCGATGAATTTGTTTTCATTCAAAGAGATTTTGAAAGCCACGGGCTCCTATCTCTCCGTTCTCAGAGTGATGATAGATGTGTAAAATTGATATTGACGGCATACACGATTATAAATTATGACTGATATCTTCAAAGCAATGTTTCCTTTCTTCGTTTTCTTCGATCTTGCATGTATGAATAGTTCTATGCGAATCTACGTGCAACATTGATTAACATATATATTTTGCCAAACGTTAGATAAGAATACCATTATGGCTCGAACGTTTTTATTCGGTTTGGTATATTATGAATATGCCACGTTGTAATAAATCGAGCAAAACGCACAATCTTCAACTCGACAATCATCAACATGATAATATATAATTAAAAAACATGTGTACCTGTTTCTTATTTGGAATAATTTTCAGAATAGTTTTCTCCTTTTCCGGAAAAAAAACCTGAAAATGTACTTCTAAATTATTAGAAATAATATACTACAAAACAGTTTCTATCCTGACATTATCTAATGTGTACCGGACATAATGTAAGAAAATGATAAAATATATTATAAGTAAATATAAAGACAAATACTACTAACGTCTCACGTAATTCTTACAACATACTGTTACAAGATGTTGTGTACAGTTTACCTCTTCTTTTTCCTACTTATATGAATATACATATATTTTTATACGAATAAATCAACTTACAAATTTTTCTCAGTAAGAGAAACAGTTTCGTGCAATCGTTTACAAAGCTACTTATATTTTTTATTTATCACGAAATACAATATTTAAGCGGCTGTAAGTCTAAGAGATATCTGCAGATATTAATAATGTCTGTCAAGAATAATGTTGAATCACGTATCATTCGGTACCATATTATTTCTACACATACAAATATAAACGAAAGCTATACTTGCATTTTCCACGAAAGTCAAGAAAGCCGAAGGTATGAATAATAAATGAGAAAAAAATCCAGCCCGTCGGTTGCATCACGGAGGGGTTGCTTTAAGTACTACAGGTACTTGTACCTGTAACAAATCAAATATTGAACGATAGAGAAGAAAGCAGTATATGTGTTTCGAGGAACGACAGTCGCTTCGGGTAAGAACTATTTGAAGAGAGACTTGGAAGATTAACAGTGTAACAGTCTGTGGGCGAAATAATAAAGATATTACGCAAGCGTAAAATTTTTAAGTGCTCGAGAATGCGATCAAGTACGAATTGGAATACTGATACTACAAATAGTTTGAAATTTCACAAAAATTTTCTTGGCATTATTGGACTCTGGGTACTAGATGAGAAAAGTGTATTCTCGAAAATTCGATGGTTTTTATCAACGACAGTGGAAGTGAGTTATGCAGTGCAATTTACACTTTTATATATTCGCGTTAAGTATTTGAACGTCTTTCTTTTATTTCATCAAACAATAAAAAAGTGTTAAATGTTAGTCTATTTATATGTACTGTATAGATATTTTGCCTTGGTATATAAATATATTGTTATAACTGTTAAATTATTAATATCTTGTGCAATACATGAAAGAGTACCCAAAAGTTTCCGGGACTACGTAAAAAACATATTTACAGTGTACTCACAAGTCTGATAATTGAATCTCTTCGAAGCAATTTGATATTAATAATGAAGTTCCACAAAAATTGCTGTCGGCATTTCGGGCGAAGAATCTAGACAGTCCAGTACTTCCTGAAGTAAATAAGGCTGGGATTGTTAAACTAAGTCACATGGAAGATACTTCGAAAAGGATTAAACTTTCAGACCTGTAAGTACACGGTAAATATTTTTGAAAAAATATCCCCCAAAAATTTGCGTCCTCTCTCGTATACATACAGGGTGTTAGAAAAGTCTGGGAACGGTCAAATATCGCGAAAACGAAACGTTTTTGAGAAAAATGTATATTAAATCAAATCAAATAAAAATATATTTATATTGTCGCAATATTTTCATTTCATTTTCGTAATTTCAGTTGAGTACATTGATTACCATGTCACTAGAATTGATTCTACACTGTAAGGGTCCGGAGGACGCCATGGATGCCTTTTTATTGTGCTCATCGTCATTAGTTAGCATGGTAAAACTACTGTTGCATCGGGTATATTGGAGACAAAAATTCATTTTGGTGGAATCAATCATCCACGATTGGACTTCCGTTAAAAATTCTTATTCTCGCGATATCATGCTGAAGTATGCACGCATAGGTAAACTAGGGTCCTTGATATTCTTCTACTTCGGTTGTGCCTCAGTCATGTCCAGGATTCCCGCTATCGTGTTTTCTAATATCAATTTGCCCTGGAATTCTGAAAAGCAGTATTTCAATGATACATACGAACGAAAACTGATATTAGCGGCCTATTGCGTCTTTGGAAAGTATACATCTTCCATTACTTACGGCGCCATTGAAGTTTTGCAGTTCGTACAGGTCGTCGTTAACGGCATTTCGCAGTGCGGGAACGATGGGTTCTTCTTCCATCTCACGATGCACATGTGTGGACAATTCGCAATTCTCAGGGTGAACTTCACTAAATTGGGTTGCGAAGAATTTCCCTGCCGCACTAAATTCGACATCTTATTGAAGAGACATTATCACCTAATATATTTGTCGCATTATTTAGAGAGGGCTTTTACCCTGGTCATCTTAGCACAAATTTTAATGAGTGTCCTTGTGCTGTGTATTGCAGGTAAACGTAGAAATATTTTAAATAAATAATAATTGAATTAACATTGTTGTAAAAGTTTCGGAATTTGTATTTCTTACTTATTCAATATCACATACACATATGTGTATACGAACTAATAAACATAAATTCCTCTAGAATAACTAATAAATATAATTTTTTAATTAAAAAGAATTGAATATATATATTGCAAAATTACAAACTCTGTATTATAATTACTATAAGATTTGCAGCTATTTTAAATTTATTACTAATCACATTTAACGTATTGTATTGTTTTCAGGTTTTCTCTTAATGCGTTCACTTGAGATGAACGATACTTTTACCGCCGCAAAACATAGTGTCTTCGTTTTCGCACTGCTATTGCAACTTTTTATTTACTGCTTCGCTGGAGAGACATTGGAATTCCAATCGAAAGGATTGGCCTATGCAATTTATAAATCACCATGGTACACTTTTGACATACGCGCCATGAAAAATTTACCATTAATAATTCTCCGAACAACTAATCCTCAGCAGTTAACTGCAAGAAAATTTGTAGCAATGAATTTAATGACTTTTAAAGAAATTCTGAAGGCTTCCGCCTCGTATTTATCAGTATTAAGAGTAATGATTAAAGCGTGAGTGGAAATTCTATTAGCGAAGGAAAAGAAAAGTCAAGAGTCTAGTTATATCTTTTATAAGTTACTTTATGAAATTCATTAATTACCAATTATTTAGTTTGTTCTTTTATAGATAATTTCAACTATGTTTCTTAAAAAATTGTAATTAAATGACAAGCGTTTTTCTGTAAGTGGTAATGAATAAAGATATATATTTTGATGATGGAATGATAAAAAATTGCATTAATAATATATTTATTAAGAAATATATTATAAATACAAAAAATTAAGCAGATATGTATAACATGAAAGAGTATAATGGTGCAAATATAAAAAGTAAAAAAATTATGAAATAATTCTTAATATTACGTAAATATTACGTAAATATTACGTAATATTTAGGTTTTATCATGTAATATTTACTATAACGGAATAAATATATTTGAGGCTATTATCTTAGACTATAAAATTAATAATTTCACCAAATGCACCATTTCTATATTAGGAATGCCTATGAAAGTTACAGAAGAAATGTAATGACGTGTATACCGCTCGGTTTTTACACTTACTTTGTCTGCAAGACGTTCCAAGTTAATAAAACATGAGATGAAATAATGAGATAATATGGTAGAATTGATAACTTACAATAATGACCGGTAAGATTCGAACAGTCGTAAATCGATGGTTCTTACAAACTAAATTTTGCCAAATTTAGTTTGTAAGAACCGAACGAAGTAGCTTCGAATGAGCAGTCCTTCGAAGTTTTCCGCTCGCCAGGATGATGGATAAGGCCATAGGTTTTTATTTATCAACAGATGCACCCTACTTCATTGCAAATCTATTATTTCAAAGATAACGTGAGTATGGTCGAGGACAATATCGTGTCATGTATAACCATATTATTTGTACAATATGTATGGAAGGTATATTTGCGTACTTGAAGGAAATGAAAGCTGAAGGTATGAATAATGAATCAGAAAAAAATCCAAGAAAGTCAGTTTTCTGATGAATTTATTTTTATTCCAAGAGATTGTGAAAGCCACAGGCTATCTCTCCATTGTCTGAGTGATGATAGATTTATAAATTTGATATTGTCGGCACATACGATTATAAATTATGACTGATATCTCCAATGCAATGTTTCCTGCCTTCGATCTTGCGTATATTAATAGTTCTATACGAATATACGTGCGACATTGATTAACATATTTTATCAAACGTTAAGTAAGAATACAATTAAAGCTCGAACGATTTTATTCATACCATGTTGTAATAAATGGAACAAAAAGCACAATTTCCAACTTGACAATTATCAACATGATAATATATACTTAAAAAAATGTTTACCTGTTCCTTATTTGGAAT
>NW_011967234.1:2142309-2166788 GCF_000949405.1 Vollenhovia emeryi | reverse complement strand
CCCTTTTATGCATAATTACCATATTTTTTAGTATAGTTTCTTCTTTTTCTGGAAAAACCTTGAAAATGTATTTATAAATTATTAGACATAATACACTACAAAACAGTTTTTATCCTGACATTACCTAATGTGTACCGCACATATTATAAGAAAAAGATAAAATAGATTATAAGTAAGCATAAAGACTAGTACTACTAACGTTTCACTTAATTCTTACATTATACTGTCACAAGTTTCTTGTGTACAGTTTTCCTCTTCATTTTCCATTTTATACGAATATCTTTTTATACGAATAATTCAACTCACAAATCTTTTCTTAGTAAGAGAAACAGTTTCGTAAAATCGCTTACACGGTTATTTATATTTTTTATTTATCACGAAATATAATATTTAAGCGACTATAAGTCTAAGGGATATCTACAGACATTAATAAGCACTGTCAAGAACAATGTTGAGTCGCGTATTATTCGGAACCATATTATTTGTATAAATACAAATATAAACGAAAGCTATATGTGCATTTTTCAAGAAAGTGAAGAAAGCCAAAGGCATGAATAATAAATTAGGAAAAAAATCCAGTCGGTCGGTTGCATCGCGGAGGGGTTGCTTTGAGTAATACAGGTAATTGTACGTGTAACAAATCAAATATTGAACGATGCAGAAGAAGAACGTGGTATATGTGTTTCAAAGAACGACAGTTGCTTTCGGGTAAGAACTATTTCAAGACACACTTGGAAGATTAATAGTGTAACCGTCTGTGGGTAAAATAATAAGTATCTTACGCCAGTGAAAAATTTTCCAGTGCTCGATAATGCGATCAAGTACGAATTGGAATAGTGATACTACAAATAGTTTAAAATTTCATAAAAATTTTCTTGGCATTATTGGACTCTGGGTACTAGATGAAAAAAATGTATTCTCGAAAATTCGATGGTTTTTATCAACAGCAGTAGAAGTGAGTTATGCAATGCAATTTACACTTTTACATATTCGCGTTAAATATTGGAATTTATTCCTTTTATTTCATCAAACAATAGAAATGTGTTAAATGTTATTCTATTTATATACTTTTTATTTATATATATTTCTTACCTTGTTAAACAAATATATTATATTTATTAAATTATTATATCTTATACATAAAGGAGTACCCAAAAGTTTCCGGGACTGAATTAAGTCACAAAGAAAATATTTCAAAAAGGATGAATACACTGTAAACAATTTTTTAATAATTCCAAAAACTTTTGCGTACTCTCTCGTAGAAATATGCTGTATCAAATTAAATAAAAATATATTTATATTGATACACAGTATCTTCATTGTATTTTTGTAATTTCAGTTGAGTACATTGGTCACCATGTCTGTAGAACTGATCCTACACTGTAAGGGTCCAGAGGACGCCATGGATGCATTTTTATTGTGCTCATCGTCATTAGTTAGCATGGTAAAATTACTTTTGCATCGTGTATATTGGAGGCAAAAATTTATTTTGGTGGAATCAGTCATCCATGATTGGACTTACGTGAAAAGTTCTCACTCTCGCGATATCATGCTGAAATATGCACGCATAGGTAGACTAGGGTCCTCGATATTCTTCTATTTCTGTTGTGCCTCCATCATGTCCAGGATTCCGGCTGTCGTGCTCGCCAATATCAATTTGCCTTGGAATTCTGAAAAGCAGTATTTCAATGAAACATACGAACGAAAACTGGTATTAGCGGCCTATTGCGTATTTGGAAAGTATACATCTTCTATTACTTACGGCGCCATTGAAGTTTTGCAGTTCGTACAGGTCGTCGTTAATGGCATTTCGCAGTGCGGGAACGATGGATTCTTCTTCGATCTCACGATGCACATGTGTGGACAATTCGCAATTCTCAGGATGAACTTCACTGAATTGGATTGCGAAGAATTTTCCTGCCGCAGGAAACTCCATGTCTTATTGAAGAGACATTATCACCTTATATATTTGTCACATTATTTAGAGAGAGCTTTTGCTCTGGTCATCTTAGCGCAAGTTTTAATGAGTGTCCTTGTCCTGTGTGTTGAAGGTAATCATATAAATATTTTAAATAAAAAATAATCGATTTTAAAGTGTTGTAATAGTTGCAGAATTTGTATTTGTTACTTATTCTGTATTATTATATATACATACATATACCCTTACAGCACGAAATATTTCTAAAACGTCGTATAATATAAATTCACATATTAACAAAATTTGGATCTATTGATGTTTTGCACAATTATAAACTCTGTATCATAATCACTAAAAGATTTGCAACTATGATAAATTTATCACTAATCATATTTAATCTATTTTATTGTTTTCAGGTTTTCTGTTAATTCTTTCACTTGAAATGAACGATACCTTTACCGCCGCAAAACATAGCCTCTTTGTTTTCGCACTGCTATTGCAACTGTTTATCTACTGCTTCGCTGGAGACATATTGGAATTTCAATCGAAAGGATTGGCCTATGCAATTTATAAATCACCGTGGTACACTTTTGACATACGCACAATGAAAAATTTACCATTAATAATTCTCCGAGCAACCTATCCCCAGCAGTTAACTGCAGGAAAATTTGTAGCAATAAATTTAAGGACTTTCAAAGAAATTCTGAAGGCTTCCGCCTCGTATTTATCAGTATTACGAGTAATGATTAAAGCGTGAGTAGAAATTCTTTTAGTGAAGAAAATAAAAAGTCAGTAGTCTAGTTATTTCTTTTATAAATTACTTTATCAAATTCATTCATTACCAATTATTTAGTTAATTCTTTTATAAATAATTTCAACTACGTTTCTTGAGCTAATGGTTTTTAAAAATTTGTAATTAAATAACAAACGCTTTTCTGTAAGTAGTAATGAATAAAGATATGTAAATTGTTGACGGAATATCAAAACTGCATTAATATTATGTTTATTAAGATATACTATAAATATAAAATTATTAAGAAGATATATACATATAACATTAAAGAGTATAATGGTGCAAATAAAACGTAAAAAAATTATGAATAAGTAATATTATGTAAATAGTACGTAATATTACGTAATATTTAGTTTTTATTAAGTAATATTTACTGTGACGGCATGAATATATATAAAATTATTACCTGAGATCATGTAACTAATAATTTCACCAAATACACTATTCCTATGGTGGAAATGCCTAGCCTTCGCTGAAGAAAACATTGTACACTGTAAAAAAAGTATGAAAAATTACAAACATTATAAGTGTAGCGATTACACTATTAATAACGTAAATGTATAAATTTATATACTTATTAAAAAAAATTTGTGTTACTCTTTGTTGCGTAAATACTTGTTTATATATAATAAAAAATTTTGTATTGTAAAATTTATACAATTAAAAGCAAGCAATTTACTTGTTACATACAATAATAATTTTATCTACAAAGTGTAAATTTACTGACGTAAGTAAATATACACCTTTAATAGAAGCACCCAATATTACCCACTATAATAATTGTAATTTTACATGTAATTTTTTTACAGTGTATAAAAAAAACTAAAACACCAAAGGAAACTCGGTCACAAAAGGGTTAAATCGTAAGATAGTACGGGATTTTAAAATAAATGTTCGAACAGAATAATAAGCTAATAAAGACTGATAAACTGAATAAAAATAATAAACTAAATAAAAGTTAATAAACTGAATGAATTGGTTTGTTAATTACAAGCTATAAATTTAATAATTTTAAAAACAGTTTTCTATATATTATAAGTAAATATATTATACGTATATATTATAAGTAATATATTATAAGTAAATATAAAGACAAGTACTACTAACGTTTCACATAATTCTTACAATATACTGTCACAAGTTTCTTGTGTACAGTTTTCGTCTTCTTTTTCCATTTTTACGAATATATATCTTCTTATACGAATAAATCAACTCACAAATCTTTTCTCAGTAAGAGAAACAGTTTCGTAAAACCGCTTACACAGCTATTTATATTTTTTATTTATCGCGAAATACAATATTTAAACGACTGTAAGTCTAAGAGATATCTGCAGATATTAATAATGTCTGTCCAGGACAATGTTGAATCGCGTATCATTCGGAACCATATTATTTTGTACAAATACAAATGTAAACGAAAGCTATACTCGCATTTTACAAGAAAGTCACGAAAGCCGATTGTATGAATAATAAATGAAAAAAAATCCAGTCGGTCGGTTGCATCACGGAGGGGTTGCTTTGAGTAATACAGGTAATTGTACGTACAACAAATCAAATATTGAACGACGCAGAAGAGCGTAGTATATGTGTTTCAAAGGACGACAGTCGCTTTCGGGTAAGAACTATTTGAAGAGACACTTGGAAGTTGACAGTGTAACAGTCTGTGGGTGAAATAATAAAGATTGTACGCAAACGTCAAATTTTTAAGCGCTAGAAAATGCGATCAAGTACGAATTGGAATACTGATACTGCAAATAGTTTGAAATTTCATAAATATTTTCTTGGCATTATTGGACTCTGGGTACTAGATGAGAAAAATGTATTCTCGAAAATTCGATGGTTTTTATCAACGGCAGTGGAAGTGAGTTATGCAGTGTAACTTATACTTTTACATATTCGCGTTATGTATTTGAACCTATTCCTTTTATTTCATCAAACAATAGAAATGTGTTAAATGTCATTCCATTTATATATACTGTATACATATTTCGCCTTGTTACACAAATATATTGGTATATCGATTAAATTATTATATCTTATACATGAAGGGGTACCCAAAAGTTTTCAGGACTATTAAAAAAAATATTGTAAGTATACTTACGGGTCTTTCCTATGGAAAATTTGATCTCCTTCGAAGCTTTTTGTTGACATTAATTATGAAGTTCACCAAAAAGTGATGATAGCACTTCGGAAGAAGAATTTAGACGGTCCAGTATCTCCTGAAATGGAAGAGGCTGGGATTGTTGAATGGAAAATATTACAAAAGGGATAAGTACACTGTATACAGTTTTTTTAATCATTGTGAAAACTTTTGCGTACTCTCGCGTAAATATATATTAAATCAAATCAAATAAAAGTATATTTATGTTGTCACGTTATATCTGTATTTCATTTTCGTAACTTCAGTTCAGTACATCAATCACCATGTCACTAGAAATGATTCTACATTGTAATGGTCAAGAGGACGCCATGGATGCCTTTTTATTGGGCTCATCGTCATTAATTAGTGTGATAAAACTACTTTTGCATCGCGTATATTGGAGACAAAAATCCATTTTGGTGGAATCAGTCATCCATGATTGGACTTACGTGAAAAATTCTCACTCCCGCGATATCATGCTGAAGTATGCACGCATAGGTAAACTAGGGTCCTCGATATTCTTCTATTTCGGTTGTGCCTCGGTCATATCCTTCGTTTCCACTGTCGTGCTCGCTAACATCAATTTGCCCTGGACTTCGGAAAAGCAATATTTCAATGAAACCTACGAACGAAAACTGATGTTAGCGGCCTATTGCGTTTTTGGAAAGTACACGTCTACTTTCACTTACTGCGCCATTGAAGCTTTGCAGTTCGTACAGATCGTCGTTAATGGCATTTCGCAGTGCGGGAACGACGGATTCTTCTTCGATCTCACGATGCACATGTGTGGACAATTCGCAAGTCTCAAGATGAACTTCACCGAATTGGTTTGCGAAGAATTTTCCTGCCGCACTAAACTCGATATCTTATTGAAGAGACATTATCACCTTATATATTTGTCGCATTATTTAGAAAAGGCTTTTACTCTGATCATCTTAGCACAAGTTTTAATGAGTATCCTTGTTCTGTGTGTCGAAGGTAAACGTAGAAGTATTTAAATAAACTATGATCAATTTTATTGTTGTAAAAGTTTCGGAATTTGTGTTTTTGTTATTTATTTTATATCATATATTATACATATATGTATATCAATAACTAATAAATGTAAATTACTAAAATTTAAAAAATTTGGATGTATCTATATATTGAAAAATTACAAACTCTGTATTATAATTACTATAAGATTTGCAACTATTTTACATTTATTACTAATCACATTTAACGTATTGTATTATTTTCAGGTTTTCTTTTACTTCTCTCACTTGAAATGAACGATACTCTTACCGCCGCAAAACATAGCGTCTTTATTTTTTCACTGCTAGTGCAACTGTTTCTCTACTGCTTCGCTGGACAGATATTAGAATTCCAATCGAAAGGACTGGCCTACGCAATTTATAAATCGCCATGGTACAATTTTGACATACGCGTGATGAAAAGTTTACCATTAATAATTCTCCGAGCAACCAAACCTCAGCAGTTAACTGCAGGAAAATTTGCAGCAATGAATTTAATGACTTTCAAAGAAATTCTGAAGGCTTCCGCCTCGTATTTGTCGGTATTAAGGGTAATGATTAAAGCGTGAGTAAAAATTCTTGTAGCGAAAAAGAAGAAAAGTCTGTCGAGTTATTTCTTTTATAAATTACTTTATCAAAGGTTTTAATTACCAATTATTTAATTTGTTCTTTTATAAATAATTTTAACTATGTTTCACAAGCTAATGTTTCTTAAAATATTGTAATTAAAGCATTTTCTGTAAGTGGTAATGAATAAAAATATGTAATTTGATAATGGAATGATACAATTTCATTAATATTATAATTATTAAGAAATATTTTAAATACGAAAATATTAAGAAGATATGTATAATATTAAAGAATATAATAGTGCAAATAAAAAGAAGAAAAATTGTTATATAGTAATATTATGTACACATTACGTAATATTTAGGTTTTATTAAGTAATATTTACTGTGACGGAATGAATATATATGAAATTATTACCTGAGATGATGTAAATTTAATAATTTCACTGTATGCACCTATTAATAATTTCACCAAATGCACTGTTCCTATGTTAGAAATGCCTATGAATGTTAGAGAAGGAATGTAAAGACGTGTACACCGATCGGTTTTTGCACTTCTTTGGCCTGCAAGAAAAGTGTTCTGCGCAAGTTAATAATACATGAGATGAAATAATGAGTTAACATGGCAGAATTGATAACTTACAATAATGCCCGGTAAGAGTCGAACAATCGTAAATCGATGGTAATTTGGCAACATTTAGTTTGTAACAACCGAACGAAGTAGTTTCGAATGAGCAGTCCTCTGAATTCTTCCGCTCGCCAGAATGATGGATAAACGTTGGAATGATGATATCGCTTACGTTTTTTCCGCTCATAGATTGTTCCTAGGTCCGTACGGTTTGTGGCCCTTGCAAACGCAGACAGTGTTCACGAAGATACGATGGGGCTTTTGCACGATTGCACAGGTACGTTAATGCAAGAGGGATGGTAGTATAATGTGTATGATCAAGGAACGTGAATGGGGTAAGTCTTGAAATTTGCGAAGTAGTTTTCTGAGCAATTTTCTTTTCTAAATATTCAACGATAATTTCAAGGAATACAATTTCTTCTTTTATCATTTTACTATTTGTTTGGCAAATTTATACAAGTTTATAATAAAACATGAAAAAGTTATTTGTCCATCATTATAAAATCCAATTATCCATCATTATTTCTTTTATTCATTAGTGTTTGTGCAGATATTAATTATTATTTAGTTTCTGATACTACCCTTCGCTTTATTGGATCTCTTCTGGAGCGATCAGGATGCCGGTTCAAATCTAGAATGTTTGACGTATATTGTGTCTACGGGAATCGGAGTCGTAAAAAGTGTGTGTATTAGAGCCAGTCAAAAGAAACTGGGCATAAACATTAATGCTGCTATCGATGATTGGTTATCTGCTAATGAGGAAGATAAAAAGATTATGAAGAAATATGCTAATAGATCCAAAGTATTCACCGCTTCATTATTATACACAGTAGCTGTGTGTACTGGCATCTATGTATTAGTCGTCGTATTCGTAAATCTGAAACAGATATATTTTCCGGATGAGAATTTAGCGGATGGTAAAATTTGTATTGTGCTCTTATCTTTGTTAATTGAATTTTGTAATTTAATTATATACTAAATTGTTGTAACATTAACTTGACATTTTTCATTCTCATATATAGTTAATACAACAAATTGGGTGCTTCTGATTCCATCTGGTCCACTTAGTAACTGGATCACCGGTACACAATCTGCGATAACTTTGACTATCCAGATCATTCAGGCATGCATATTATCCATCATGTTAGGTATCGCGGATAGCCTCTTCTTCACCGTCACGCTACATCTCGCCGGTCAACTCGAGGTGCTCAAAAGTAAATTCCAAACTTTTGCGAACGAGCCGAACACCGAGGCAAATTATCGAAAGAAATTCGTCGGCTTGATTAACAGGCACAGCGAGCTAACGGAATTGTATCAAAATTTGGAAGACAGCTTCCACATTCTTATATTATCTCAACTTGTGGTAACGACAGTTATGCTTGCACTAGCGGGTAATGTATATCAAAGATTTTACTTCGCATTTATTAAGGCAATATATTATATAAAATCTACACACGACATATTTCTATGAAAATTGAAAAATTTTACATACATTTAATATATTTTATTAAATTTAAGAATCAGCTTTTTAAAAGTTGCCAGCAATAACTAACAAATTGTATATTAGTCAACCTCAACTGATTTGATTAAATTAAATTTAAGTATTCGCACGACATATTAAACACGTTCTCTTAAAATAACATGCTTATTTGTAGGATTGCGTTTAAATATCAACCTGAACGAGAAAAATTATGTTGAAGTGACAAAGGGTATTATGGTTTTGAACTTCTTATTATTGCAATCGTTGGTATTTACCTATGGTGGTGAATTCCTGCAAAACGAAAGCGAAGATATATTCCATGCTTTATACACGACTTCCTGGTTTACGCTTCCTTTAGCGTTGATGAAGGACCTACATTTCGCAATGATGAGATCGAATATACCGTTTCGCTTGACCGGAGGGAAATTTTTCTATGTTAATCGCGAGACAATGATGTACATCCTCAAGACATCGGCATCGTATGTTTCAGTTTTACGAATAGCGTTAAGAAAGTAATGTTGACGTGTATGTGCGTACGTATGGCGAGATTGAAAATTTTCAGAGATCTTATTATAAAATCTGATACTATGTAATATGTACAAATATGATTGAATATTGATTAAAAAGTATTTTGAGACATAAGTTTTGACTTCCACTGAAGAAAAACATGGATGCTATTTGTTTGATTAAACTAAATCGTCCAACGTTTATGTCGTATGCCAATCAAGAAAAGAATTTCATAGGATTTCGCGAGATTAAATATATTTATAATTATAATATAATTAAGATACATTGTTTAATTCTTGTAGTGCATGTAGATACGTCCAACAAATAATTTACTACGAATACTAAGAGCATATTTTTATTTGGTCTAATAAAATAATAAAATCTTAAAATAAATTAAAGTATTCAGCTAAAGTCATGTGCTACAGCCAGTATAGTATTTTGCACATACCTGATCCATTCTTTAAAAAAGTAAGCACTGAAATAGTTAATTAGAAACGATTAATAAATCGTACCATCAAATATTCATATTGGCAATTAATTCTGGCCTCGACAAATAAATCTACATTTATATTCTTTTCTTTATAGATATTAAAGACATATACTTTGTTTTATGTAACGTAGTCTCGAAATTGTGTGTACGTTATTTATTTCAGTTAGTCTTATACTGTCCATTTTTCTTCACGATGATTTTTATTTTCACGATTGTTTATTGTATCTAATGTTTCCACTTTGCTGCAGCTTCTCTTATTTGTACAGCTTATACTATTGTTTCTTACTTTCACAGAAGATTTTACCGAAGAAATTCGAAACGTATGGAAACACGCTTCCTGATGAATTATTAGTAATAACGTACTATTTTTTGTTATTATTGCTCAGTTTATTACGTAAAAATGTTATATTCAAATATAACATTGTCTCTAGTCTCTTCTATTACATTTTATCTCCATACATAACATTTTTCTATTTTATGTATCTTATTTATATCTTCCTGTCTGAAAAATATGTATAAATCATTTCTTCAGAGAACGCTAGGGCGACAATTTAACAAAACGTTTCACTGTTGCAGCTGTAGATTATTTATTTATCAACAGATACACCCTACGTGACTGTAAATCTATTATTTCATAGATAACGTAAGTATGGTCGAAGACAATGTCGTGTCATATATAACCATATTATTTGTACAAATATATATGGAAATGTGAGATATACTTGCGTTCTTAAAGGAAATAAAAGCTGAAGATATGAATAATAAATTAGAAAGAAATCCAAGAGTCAGTTTCGCGAGGGGTTGTCGCAGCGAAACAAATACGGGTTGTATCTATCGAGTATCACACGATGCAGTTATCGTGGTGAATCGAAGGACTGCGCTACTTCGCTTTTGGAGAGAAGCGTGGAACTGAAGAGAAACTGTTATAATATAATTGCAACAGTCGTCGAATGAAATAAACCGGAAAAAATTGTTACGATTTTAAGTTTGAACGTGTTTGAGAATGGGACAGGCCGTAGAATGGAATTCTGACACTGCGCACGTTTTAACACTTCATAAGTATCTTCTTGGGATACTTGGACTCTGGGTACTAGATGAAGAAACTAGATTTTCGAGGATTAGATGGTTTATGTCGACGATAATAGAAGTAAGTTATACTTTCAGATATTATTAGTGTAACTTACATTTAATTATTTTTTAAAATTTTATTTGGTTTCCTTGTATGCGTATGTTTTTCGTCCAATTTGTAATAATAAATTCTATTTGTCTCGTACATTGTATTTAATTTCGATGACGTCTTATAAATTAAGCTGAAACATTTTATAAATTTTAAATTACACACAGAAAGGATGATGTTATTAAAAAAATTTTTTATTTAGATACAAATCTGAAAATAATTTAGTTAGATCATTAAAAGATTTATATATAAGATCCTCAAGCTGGTTGCTTAAATATCTATATCTTTTGCAACGTCCTACATAATTATTTGATGGTCCAACTTTCAGATCTATATTTACCACATTTTTAAATACTTTAACAAAACCGTTCTTTCCACGCATATATTATAAAATACAGTTTGATAAAAATGAAGTATTTACATAAGAATTCTCTCTTTCTGTCTCTCTCTGTCTCTCTCACTCTCTCTCTCTCACACACACACTCTCTCTCTCTCTCTCTCTCTCTCTCAATATCTTTATTTTACTTTTATCACCTAGCTGAGTGCAACGATCAGCCTATCACTGGAAGTTATCTATCACTGTCGTGGGCACGAGGACGCATTGGATGCTTTTCTATCAGCATCCACATCCATTACTAGTATATCGAAACTGCTCCTGCATCGTGTGAATTGGAGGCACAAATTAATTTTGGTGGAATCTGTTATTAATGATTGGACCGTCGTGAACAATTGTTATTCACGCGAAATTATGTTGAAATATGCGCGCATCAGTAGGCTGGTTTCTTTGGTATTCCTATACTTCGGATGTGCTTCTTGCGTGTTTCTCTTCTCACCCTTTATATTAGCCAACTTTAATCTGTTGTGGACCACTGAAGAACAGATTTACAACAAAACGAGTGAATGGAAATTGCTTTTAGCAGCTTATTGCGTCTTCGGAAGTTATACGTCTTTCGCTTACGGTTTAATTGAAGTCCTGCAGGCATTACAAATCCTGGTCAACTGTATCTCGCAGTGTGGAAATGACGGATTCTTCTTCAATCTCACGATGCACGTATGCGGGCAGTTTGAAGTTCTCAGAATGGACTTCTCTCAAATAGATAGCAAGGAATTGCTTAGTCGCAATAGACTTGGTATTCTGTTGAAAAGGCACCATCGCCTTATATACTTGGCGCATCATCTGCAAAAAGCATTCAGTCTGGTCATCTTATCACAACTTTTAATGAGTGTTATTCTATTGTGCGTCGAAGGTATATTTTATATTTTAAATAAATCGTAATCTAATTTATAAAAATCCCGAAACAGAGCAATATAGCTACATTATATAGTAATAATTTTTAAGTCATTTAAAAGGTAAAGATGCAAAGCAAATGTTTTCTTGATATCTTCGTTTTAATAGAATTACGAAAAAAGGACAAAATTTGCAATAGATCTTTTCAACTTATCGATAATTGTGCTCATTATCACATTTCAGGCTTTCAATTAATCCTCACACTTTCGATGAACAATACATACGCTGCCACGAAGCACCTTCTCTTCATCGTCGTTCTGCTGATGCAACTTTTCCTTTACTGTTTCGCCGGACAGACTTTGGAATTTCAATCGCAAGGATTAGTTTCTGCGATTTACAATTCACCGTGGTACAACTTCGACACGAGCGTGATGAAGAATTTACCATTTATGATTCTTCGGGCAGCTCATCCTCATCAGTTAACCGCAGGAAAATTTTTAGCAATAAATTTTATAAGTTTTAAGGAAATTCTGAAGGCTTCCGCCTCATATTTATCCGTATTAAGAGTAATGCTAGAAACGTGATCGGGAATTCTGTTTGGAATAAAGATTGTATTTCTTATCGCGTAATTTTACTTTAAATATATCATATAACTAATATTTTTTGAAAATATAACAATTAGTGAAGAGAGAACAAAGAAATTATTATAATATATTTTGTACCAATAGTTATTATCAAGAGTAATCACAGCGATGAAACAATTAACATTATATTTGAATGAATCCGATGAATCAAAGCATTATAATAATATGTGAGCATTATGTTCAGCATAAAAACTTGGAAAGATTTATGATATACATTATTATTATAACGATTTGCAAGTATCGTAAATAAAAATGTAATTATTTGGAAAAAGTAAAGTTTACCATACAAGAATTTTGAAGTAACACTTTATTAAGATTATAACAAGTGTTATTCGTTTACTCAGATAATGCAAACTTTGAACAATAAACGATGAAATTTTATAGAAAAGAAAAGAAAAAAAGCGTAATTGAGAAGATGTAATTTAAAAAATATCATTAATAAAATTGACATTTTCTATTTGTAATGGTCTTTTTGTAATAGTCACGCGTTTGTTATCAATCATTGTTTCACACAGATACCATAAGTAAGTTTCAATACGCTGTGTCGTCGTTTCGATCGTGATCGTTCACAAATATCGACGGATTGGCAAAGCCATCGTAAACATAAAAAATTGTGCACATTATGAAAAAACATGGATGTTACAAAAATGTACTGCCACAAAATTATAGTTCTACTTATCTTACTACCATAAAAACCGATCGATGAACAAATGGTACGTCCGACTATAGTAATTTTTCTTGAAGCCGTACATTGCATAAATTGAACAATATCCTTTCATGCATGACATCGTCACAATTTTCTTGAGATCGAAACTAGTATGTCGCCGGGCATAAAGACAAGTTGGAACAGCGGCATGGACTATGGCTTCTCAGTGATAAGGAATATGATGTGGATAGTCGGTGTGTGGCCTTTGCAGCAGGACGATATAGTTTGCACATTTCGCTGGTGTATCATATTCATTGTAGAGGTAAGATAAAACAACTGAAAGCTTTCTTTCTTAGATATAAAATATCTTGATAAATGCAAAGATATATCTATAGATACGCTATAGATATATAGCGCTATATAGATAATGTTTTTGTCAATAGATGTTTTGTCTATAGGCTATAGATATATAGCGCTATAGATAATGTTTTTGTCAAAAGTCCTAATCATAATTTAGATTAGGATAATCAATTTTTTGTTCATTTGCAATTTTGAGAAATTTGAGAAGTAATTCCTTTTAAGAAAATAATGAAAATTTTAATTAATCCACGTCTAATCTGAATTAAATTTAGATTAAAGCATAGCAAAACGAAATTTTCTACTTTTATTATTAATAACTTTATACAATTTAATTAATATTATTTTTATATTTATTTATAAAATTAATGGTGAAAGCCTTTATAAAAAAATAGTTGAAGTATTTATAAAAAAAAATGGTTGAACCCTTGCTGTCATGTAGTCTCTCACAGTGATCAGTCTGCTGATAGAACCTTTCAAGAACTGCGGTGACACCAAAGACGCTCTGGATGTTTTTCTTATAATAGAAACTAGCTTTCACGCGTGGATAAACATAGTCTTTGCGCGTATTTATATGAAAAAGATTGTCATCAATGTGAGTTCTGCAATTGACGATTGGTCGTCCTCGTCGACGGAGAAACAGTCTTATCTAATAATGACGGGATATGCACGAATAGGTCGAGTGATCACTGTGTCTCAATTGATAATTGGACTTCTAGCCGCTGTCGTATACTTTACCACTATTATCGTCGGAAATCAACAACAGGTGATATTTGATTTGTGATACAGCCCGTGTAGAAGATATAATAGGGCCCTGAAAAGGCCCTGATAAGGCTTCCTTAAAATTAATCGGGCCCTAGTAAGGATATATAAGTAGGGCCTGACAAGGAAATGTAACAAGTGGTTTAAGAGCACATTAAAGGAAAAATTTTCAGGACATTGTAAGGAAATATTACTAGGGCCTTATAAGGAAATCGTGTTAGAGCCTTTTAGTAAATCTAGGACATCCTTAATAACTCCTTGTAGGGCCCTGATGTGGTAATATTGAGGTAGCCCTTTTTAAGGCATCCTTATTAAATCCTCATCGGGGCCTTATGCTTATTAGGCTTTCCCTAACTATTTTCTACACGGGAGATTGTTACTTTAATTGTATTATATACTGTACAATGTAGCGCTTATAATAAAAATAATTCATAGAAAATTCGTTTCTGGAAAATATTATGATCAGCATATACGATATATTAGAAAACTAAATTTATTAATAAAGAATAAAATTCCGGACTTATTACTGACATAAACAATTTTTCTGCAAGTATTTTAATTTTAATAATCCGTTTGTTGCGCGTTTGTTACTTACTTTTATAGTTGTTAAATTGTATAACATCTTGAAATATTTTAATAGGTCGTAACTATTGATAATAATACAGTAACTTTATGGAATTTTGTTCTTCCGTCAACATGCCTGTTCCGAGGGATTTCATATTCTACATATAAGGCGCTTATCCTCATGCAAATATTACAGTCGTTTCTAATCTACATAGCAGAATGCGCAAGCGATTGCTTCTTCTTTGCTATTACCATGCACCTCTGCGGCCAGCTAGAGCTCTTGAGGATTTGCTTTGTTGAACTCGTTGGAAAAAAAACTGACGGGAAGAATAATTATCGCAGCATATTGGGTTCTTGGATCAGAAGGCACTACAAACTAATAATGCTGGCTAAAAATATTGAAGACGCCTTTAATCTTAATATTTTAATTCGTTTATTAATAACTACCGTTGTCACTGCAGTTTCAGGTATTTATGTAATATATCGTAAAGAGCCATTCTACTTTCTTGGTTACTGACAAGATCAAAATGTAGTATAATTAATACGGAACTTACAATAATGTTAAAACTTGCAAAAGTCATAACACATCTACAGTAAATTGCCTTCAAATAATGAATAAGAGCTGTTAATAGAAAAACTGTAACAAAAATATTTTTAATATCGATATAAAGTACCAATTGTATCATAAATGTAAGAAATGAGGGATTGAAAAAAACTTCCGTCCTTTTCAGGGATGCGTATTATTGTATCCGTTAAACACAATGATTATACTAATGTAGTTAAAAGTATGATCTTCGTCCAGTTTTTCATCGTACAATCTTTCTTGTTCACGCACGCCGGCGAAACATTGCAGAAACAAAGCGAATCGATCGTTTCGGCAATATACAACACAACGTGGCACGAATTGCCGCCCACCATAGTAAAGGATTTGATATTTATTATGATGAGGACGAGGATCCCTCTTCAACTCACTGCTGGAAAATTTTTTTATATTACTCGAAGTACTACGACAGATATTCTGAAAGCTGCTTTGACATACATATCATTTTTACAGGTGACAATGAAAGAATAATCCAAATATTTTATGGAACTGTTTGTTTATCATATCACATGACATGTAGATAATAGCGTGTAGATAAATGAAAAACAAAATATATTTATATATTTCAGTATATTTATGTCATTTTTTTCTCGGACCGTATTTTGCTGTCATTTTTTGAACATTTACAATGAAGAAACGTTAGCGTTATGTTTATTTAAAAAGATGTTACACTCTTCGCGTCAAATAAGATAAAACTTTAATTAATTATTAAAAATATATATGTATACGCATATATATGTATACTCGTATATAAAGTTATAATATAATTTTTTAAACAAGAGGTTATTGGACATTTTATTAAAAATATTTATTATAATATGCAAGAAATAATTATATACTTTTCATGTACACAATATTTACATAATAAATTAATTTAAGAAGTTTAAATAAATAAATACTGAGAGAGATTACTAAGCATCGTAGATTCATATCCGCCAATTGTTAAAAGTATAGTCTACAATGTACATTTATTAATTGTAATTACATACAATTCTAGGAGTTAAGCAATATTATTATTCTTATACGGCTTATTTTGTGTGATAATAAATTAATTAAATTTAAGAAATATTGAAAGTAATTTATGCATTTTAAACATTGTAATGTTGAGTAACAAAATATTTATACTGTATATTCATTTTAGCTCTATAATTTATAGAGCGAAAAATATAAATCATTTTAAAATTACTTACATTCTCACATTTTAAAGGAGTTGCTCTCACAAACGTATACCGATATATTAGCTGATGTATTATCAAATACTGCAGCAACGTGCATAATGAATGCACACCACTTAATCGTCTATAGAGAGAAATATAAAGTAAGTTCAAGTTATTGTCTCGTTATCAGCACAATTCGAAACGTCGGGTGTTTCCACCCGAAACTAAAATCCATCTACATGGGATTTTTAGTACAAGTTAACTTCCACGGTGGTCTCTGTCTTTATCTGTAGGTACGCATTACTTAAAAAAAGTATCAAATAACATGGTATCGAATGCGCACTATGTTTCTTGGAAAATTAATAAATTGCATGAACACTGCAAATTCTGCTCACCGATATTTTTTATGTATGCTAGACAATTCGAGGGACATCAGAGGCTTGTAAGGTAATAATATTGCTCGATGATCCAGCAATTTGCAATCGAGCAAATACCTGGTCTGCGAGATCTTTAAACATGCATATACTCTGGATGCGCGTAAGTAATTCAATGCTATATTCTCTCGATCAATAGTTATAGGATAAGAGAGAGCTAGGATGGACGAAGAAAAGATGTTATATGCCCGAGTGCCGTGGTGTTGTCAGCATGGCAAATCGATAGTAGTAAATGAAGATAGTATTAATGCATAATTACCCTGCTTTGCGCTATCAAAGATGCACATCTGCACGATCAGTTTGACATCGCTTCGAGAATGGTGTACTGGGACAAAGATGCTATTTACGCATTGTCGAGTTACAAAATTTTAGCATGGCCTATAGGAGTGTGGCCAATTGAAGATGATATCATTTGTTCGAAGATACGTTACATTTTTGCGATTGTAAGCGAGGTGAGAAAAACTTTAATTTTTTTATTTACACACACACACATACACATTGCTGTTCATGTCGTTATACATATTATTTATTTATTATTATAAATAATATTATATGTTATATGTATAATAATTATATGTATATATTTCACATATTGCTTGTGACAATTTTTTTAGTGATAAATAAATATGTAAGAGCATATCTAAAGATATACTCTATTTCTGTAAGAAATATGTTTAAAAACTTTGTGAAGATACGTTTATATGGAGTAGAAAAATACGTAGACTATATTTGTCTGTTCGGTACAGCATGTATCTTTAAATCTATACATTTCTGAAATCATTACTCGTTTTTAATATTATTGTAAAATGTGTGAAATAATTCATAGAAAGGTACTACAAGTCGTTTTACACGAATATAAAAATGTACTGTTGTTGAGAAAAACATGATTAGAGTTTAAAGGAAACTAAGTTTGTCATTTAGGGAAAAATAGTCTTGTCAAGCAAGAAAGATTAAATTTTTCCTGCAAACGCAAAAATTATATAAACAAGAAATTGTAGACAACATTTTGATCTACCGTAATAATATATTATTTTAGATTTTGCTGATGACAACGTTGTTGATGGATGTATACCTTGCCTGCGAAAACTCCTCCGCAGATCCAATTGATACGTACGTGGTGACCTCAAGCGCAATGCTGGTAATTGTCAAACTCACCCTGTTGCAGATACAACGATCCACGCTATCGAACAGCTTACACTCCGCTATTCAGGATTGGTGTAACGTCAAGGATACGAGATCGCGCGAGATCATGATCCAGTACGCACGCACGGCGAGAATAATTTCGTTGACCCTGTTTTACTGCGGATTTATCGCCCTTATATTTTACGTGTTGCGACTCTTACCCTTCATAAACGCGACCACCAATGGAAGGACGTTTGTCCTTCCAATGTCCTGTCTCTTCGAGTCCGTCTCCAATCTTCAGTATGTCCTCATTACATTCTATCAGGTGATTCAGTTGCTCATCACATACGCTGGAAACTGTTGTACGGAGGGAATGTTTGTCGGTGTCACAATGCATCTGTGCGGACAGCTCGAACTATTGATGATCGATTTTCAGCAGATCGATCGTCGCAAGCGTAAGCACAAAAGAGGCAGTATCGTTGAAGAATTCGTTATTAGACATCGAAAATTATTAAAGCTCACGGAAAACATCGAAGATTCCTACAGTATAATCATTTTGACTCAGATTTTTACCAGCGCCATTTTGATATGCATCACGGGTAAGTTGAACGAGTCACTTTCATCTTTATGTGTAAGATCTCTTCATGAATAAGATCAATAATATCCAAAAGAAATATAAATATTCAATTATTACTTCAAAGATATACAATTTTAATAACTTAAATATGATTTTATTGATTTTATTCTTTAATACCTAATAATATTTTATGCGTAAAAATTGTGTGAAAGGAAACTATAAGATATACAAAAATTATTATGTAACATTCCTCATAAAAATTATTCCATTATTCTCAACAGTATTGTGTAATGCGCATTTGAATATTAAAAAAAAGATATTATATTTGCCTTAATTATTTTGTAATAAAAGTCAAATTTACATATTGTAAGAAAACCGATGCATTAATTGCTTTTAAACTTTATATCAGTATGCATTACATTATGAGTCCCTAATCTTTTTTATCAAGAAATTAAAATACCCATTCTCTCCTTAAAATTTTTTTATACTATGTCAAAATTTCTTAGCGGGTCGGTGGAGACTTCTATACGAATAGTATGAACTACATAGCAATTTAACCAAACATTAAAAGTAGTTATAGTTTGAAGACTACCAGTCACAGAATGAAATATATTAATTTAAGGCTTCGGACTTATTGTATCCTGGCACATTCACGACATAGTTATGACGTTGAAGAGCATTGTAATAATGATCGTTATGTTGCTGCAATGCTTCCTGTATTCGTACGCGGGCGATAATTTGAGGGATCAAAGCGAAGCCTTGTCATTCGCTCTTTATGATAGCAACTGGTGCGATTTTCCGCCCAACGATATAAGAGACCTGGCATTCATTATGATAAAAACGAATATACCTATTCGTCTGACCGCCGGAAAGTTTTTCTACGTCACACGTGCTACCTTCACGGATATTCTCAAGACTGCAGTATCTTATTTATCTGCCTTACGTGTTATGATTGACAAACAAGAAACAAATGGTCACTAATAAATATTTCTTTCGTACTATACATATGTCATATTACACATTATTTAAGAAAATCATTCATAGCGGTACTAAACTTTTAGCCCAATTCAATAGTATGTAATTTTAATTTATATTACATAAAAACTTAACATTCTTAGAATAATATGACAAGCAAATAAATGATTAAACAATTTCTCCATCTTGAATTTCCTTGATAACATGGAAATAAAAGATAATATCCTACAATAAAATTCTGTAAGTAGAACTGTTGTAAAAGTTATATAATAAATATATTTCTGTCTAAAATTAATGTTTATCGCTTTGATACAGGAAACGTTTTTCCTAATGTACCAAATTACTTACTTGTAGCGTTTAATTCTCTTCGTTAGTTTTCTAGCTTCGCTGTGATCCACGGAACAGAATATAAAGAAAAAGTCTCTCGTCCGCGCTACATATTTTTATGTTTAGACAAAGTTAAGTCTATACTATTCACGGCCGAAAAGTTATGTAAAGAAGCCAAGACAAAAAAAATGTAATACGATCAAAGTGTACGATAGTATAAGCGAGATGTGTAAAGTTCTTTTCAAGCTTCATGTACGTACGATAGTGTGATAGTTCGATAAGCGACAGCTTAAAAAATATAGCCTTATAAATTCTTATTGAGGAATAATTTTACGTAACAACATAGTTCTCTATATTCTGCGATAATGCTTTAAGAGCATCGAGGCAAGTTGATATAAGTTTCAAGATGAATAAAAAATAAGTCGGGAGGTAGACGGACGGCATCAAGCATATCACATTATTGGTTATTGGTAGTAGTTACAGTTATTACCTTAATCCGATGGCAAGTGAACGATGGAAAGACGATGTCGCGTACGCGATAACCCCTTTTAAATTGGTAGGGTGGTCCCTTGGTGCCTGGCCACTTCAAGTTCACAACGTTTATTCGTTAATACGATATGTCTTGGGCTTCAGCTGCGCGGTATGCACCTTCGAGTTCAGTCTCGATGATCGGTGACGCATAATTCTTTGATATCAACATAAAGTGATGCCTATTTGTATTTTAACACGTGAAACCGTGTCAACAGAGCCTTATGCTTGTCATACCTTCTATCGAGTTTTACTTGGGCTGCACTGACGCGGAGACAAACGTAGACTGCCTCATGTTAGTCTGTTGCGGAATACTTGGTATGCTGAAGACAGTGTGGTTTCGCGTTTACGCGAGAAATTTGGCTGACAATTATAGCTCCGCTATAAAGGATTATCTGACGATTGAGAATACAAAGGAACGTGCCATCATGCGTAAACATGCTTTTATGGGAAGGACTCTTTGCTGTTTGATTTTGGGCTTCTCTTGCTTCAGTTGCGTGATGTACGGGCTAATCGCTATTATGAGCGGAAACAAGCATGTCAATATAACGAATGGGAATGTCATGCTGGAGTATCCAATACCATCAAAATGCGTTATGAAGCACTTAAATGCTCCAGTCAGCATGCATAAAATTTTCTGCCTCATCGACACTGCTGCACTAATACTAGCGAGTGTTGCTAATCATGGTATTGTCAGCTTGTTATGTGATGTTTTTTGCTACTTTTAAAGGATGTAGCATTTTTATTTAAAAATTGATTGCACATATAATATTCTATGAGTAAAAATTTTTTATTATTTTTATTACTGCAAATAATTCATTGTCGATTATAGATAACATTGCTAAAGTGTGGACAGTTTTTTTATTTGTATTAAATAGATGTAAAAATAATATAAATTTATTTGTTTATATGTAAATATATATATATAAATGTATTAATATAGTCTGTATCTCATTGTGTTTCTTTTTGATAAAGGTAACGACGCCTTATTTTTGAATGTTACATTGCACACTTGTGGCCAGGTGAAAATATTGAGAGCCAATTTCCTTGATTTTGATGTCAAAAGTCCGCATATCTACGATCGTTACAACGTATTAGTTAAAAGACACAAGTACTTAATAAAACTAGCCAGAGAACTTGCCGAAATGATTAGTTTCGTTCTGCTGATAGAATTATTCATTATTAGTATACTTTTGTGCATAATGGGTGTGTGAATGACATGTCATTTATAATTGTTTTGCTAAACGTCTAAGGGTATGTTATTAAGAATTTATATTAAACAGACAATATTTTTCCAGGATTTCAACTTATCCTGCAATTAGGTAAAAATAATATTGTTTTAATTACGAAAAATATAATGGTTCAAAGTACATTTCTAATACAATTAACTTTATACGGTACTATTGGGAATTATTTAAAATCCGAAATGGAAGATATAGGACTTTCTGTTTATCAAAGCACTTGGTACAAATTTCCTGCAAAACTGACAAAACGTTTAATCTTTATCATTATGCGCTCAGATTCTCCAGTCACCTTGCAAGCTGGAAATTTTATCGTGGTAAATCTGGCAACTTATCTGAGTATTTTAAAAGCATCTCTTTCGTATCTGTCTGTACTACGTGTAATGGTAAAAGTATGAGATATAACAAATAAAATTCAATAAACTGTAAATATATAATTTCAACGAATGATGATTTGAATAAATAAAAGAAATATTGTATCGAAATATCGTTTTAATAAAATTGTTAGTTGTAACTGTTATATTGTCAAATTAATTTGTTATATATATTATTAATATATAAAGGGTAACAGAATATGTGAGCATAACTTTGGATTCAGGACACTAAGTTAGTAAAAACGTACATATAAATGTTTGTCTTATCTCAAATTATTTCCGAACAGCTGTTTTTTAACTGTACCAGTTGTACAGAAATTACTCGAAGTGACTACCTTCAACTCAAATACAAGCTTCTAGACGTCTTACCTTCTGATATGTTCAAAATTGCCAACATTGCCAGCATAATCGTTGGCAACCGTCAATAATATGGTGCCGAAGTAGGTCAACGTCATCTGCAACTCAGAAACAAGGGGAGAGACAAGACAAACGTTTATATTAACATTTTTTTCTTATTTTAGTGGTCTGAATCGACCAGTGAAGTTATGCTCACTCTTCTGTTGCACCTTGTATACATCCAAACTAATTATTAAATTAATGTGTCGGTATAAAGAAGAAAAAAATTTACCGATGTACAGAATTGCTTAAAAGTTTTCGTAACGCATAATCCTTTGTGCTTGCTAATCTTAATAATCTATGAGAACAAGAAACAGAAAACAAATCATTTACACAATATGTGTAATTCTCATATTTAGATAGATTATATTTATGCTATTACTACTATTCAACCAAGAGGATATTGAAATGAAATAAAACGTAAGACAATCGCTTAAATAGTAAATGAAATTTATATAGCTTTATCTACCAGTCGTACAATAAAAAGGAAGTTTCTCGAGGAAAGACAATAGGAGACCTAAAGTCATGTAAATTCTTGTGCAACAACACAAATTTTACGCGAAACCGTAATTCTCCATGTTTTGTTATAATATGTTAAGAGCACAAAGATAGGCTGATAGGCGGGTATATGTCGCTAGTTGAATAAAAAATGAATCGAAATAGAGGCATTATGTCTATGTACCAAGCGCATCATCAGTCATAGGCATCAGTTACAGTTATTACCTCGACTCAATGGCGAATAAACGATGGAAAGACGATGTCTCGTACGCGATGACCCCCTTCAAATTGCTAACGTGGCCCATCGGCGTTTGGCCACTCCAAGTTTATAACGTCTATTCACTATTACGATGCATCTTTGCCACCTGTTGCGTGGTACGCATCTTTTCCGATGTCAGTGATCCTTGTTGCGTGATAGTCCGAGGACATACGTAAAACATTCTCCCACATTACGTTGCTCTAAACAAAACTTCGCAATGGCAAAACCAAGTGCTTGAATTTCTGGACAACGAATGTCCTATTATTGACAACGTAGGCAGTGAAATATCTCTTTCTAGGGTTAATAGCACATCGAGTGGGCTGTAAATGAGCACAATCGCCTTTGGAAGTTTTAAGTAACAAAACTTTTGTCTTAAAATCCTTATGTTTCGTTCTTGCTCATTTTCCCCATACTTTAAGATAACACAATTCACGTGCAATTACAGTGTGTGCTTATTTCACAATTCGGGAAAAAAGAACTCAACGAATAATATGATACAGAATGGCAAGCAAATTCTCATTGATTCTAAGTTTTATTAAACTGTGTTGTACATTTTGATACAGAAAAATTAGTACTACGTATAATTTTTATCATTTATTATTTTAGTAACGTGTGCTGTCTCGTATTTTTGAAAAATATTTAATTAAATTTTTAAACATATGCACTGTTCTGTATTTTACTGAGAATCTTTTCTTCGCCAGTGATTAGGTGAAATAAAAACGTATTGGGGAAAATTATTCGACGTATCTGGCAATACTTTATTAAAGGGATCCTCTTTTCTTATATTTCTTGATGAACATGTAAGTTTTTTTGGAACTTTTTTTACTTTTATACTCTGTAATTCTATTTTTTGACACACGATAATTTCATAGTCTTCAAAGTCCAACTGGTTGACACTTGTCTGACTTTAGAATGTAAGCCGCTTTTCACCTGAAAAGGACCGGAATTCTCAGTCGAAACGTTGTGTAATTTCTTTAATAAAGTATTGTCAGATACGTCGAATAATTTTTCTCGTTACGTTTTTATTCTGTATTTTACAGATCAGAGTGGTATATTACAGTATTTTTATTCATT
>NW_011967234.1:2115361-2141724 GCF_000949405.1 Vollenhovia emeryi | reverse complement strand
TCATGTGACCTTCAAATTACTCTTCAAGGTCAAACCTAAGGTACCATCTTATGTCCCCCTCGAAACCATACAACTTTTGTCTGAAACATTTTTTCATATCTCTTTTAGTTTTTTAAAAAATCGACTGTATAAATTAAAATGGCCCACCCTGTATAAATAAATGAACATGACAATTGTATTATTAGTATGAGATTCTAAAAATTGTTATTTATAATTAATACTAATAAAGACTCAAGGTAGAATCGTGATACATGTTTTTTAGATATATCAAACTTTTATATATAAAAATATATGTATACAATTTACACATACCAACAGAGCCTAATGGTGATATTGCCTTCCATGGAAGTCTACATGGGCTGCACTGATGCCGAGCAGAACGTAGACAGCCTTATGTTAATCTGTTGCGGAATACTTGGTGTAATGAAGACAGTATGGTTTCGCGTATATTCAAGAAATTTGACTAACAATTATAATTATGCTCTGGATGATTATCTGATGATTGAAAACGCAAAACAGCGTACCATTATGCGAAAACATGCTTCTACGGCAAGAATTCTCTGTTGTTTCATGCTGGGCTTCTCTTATTTTAGTTGTATAATATATGCATTAATTCCTCTTTTGGGTAATGATGTAAATGATATAAATAATCGGATAAATGTAACAAATGAAGATGTATTAGACTATCCAGTACCATCAAGATGTGCCTTGGAGTACTTCAATGCTCCAACAAGCATATATAGAATCTTGTGTTTTATCCAAGCTATAGCGCTTATTTTAACAAGCACTACTAATCACGGTAATATTTCTTGTTTGATAGTTTTATTTATTTTTTGCGTTACATAGTATTATTTAAAAAAATTTATACGTATTACGTAAAATTATATACGATATAATGCCACAGTGGAATCTTTTATTAATTTTTATAATGCTTAGTGCGTTTTTGTTTATTAATATTTGACAAAGAATCAAAGACATACCGCAAAAATGTAAAAATACATTTATAAAAATATAATGCATAAAAAGGATACTGAAAAAGGACACTTATACAAACATATAATCAAGATAAAAAATTATTGAATGCATACATTTTGATTTGTACATGTTTTAAATAACTGTACAAATAATTTTTAATTAGTAGAGATATCAATATTTTCTACATATTATTCTTATCTATTTTTTTAAATACCACATGTAAAATTAAATAAGTTCTACATATAATCTTGTAATATTATTACAATGTTACAACATTATATATCATTTCCTTTTTCATGAAGGTAACGACTCTATGTTTCTCAACGTTACGCTGCACATTTGTGGTCAAGTGGAAGTTTTGAAATCCAAGTTTATCGATTTTGATGTTACAAAACCTAAGGTTTATGAGCGTTTCACTGGGCTAATTAAAAGGCACAGTTACTTAATAAGAAGAGCAAGACAACTTGCCGATACAATTAGTTTCGTTTTACTAATTCAGTTATTTATTATCAGTGTACAATTATGTATAATGGGTAAATATATATCATTGATATTGCTATGTAAAACATAAAGTTGTATTATAAGGATTTAGGCAAGTAATTTTTCTTTAACAGGTTTTCAGTTTATTCTAGCATTAAAAGTCAACGACGTTGTTATGGCAGGAAAAAGTATAATGGTGCAGTGTACTTTTCTGCTACAATTAACGCTTTATAGTTTTATCGGGGACTACTTGAAATCTCAGATGGAAGAAATAGGACTTTCAATTTATCAAAACATTTGGTACAATCTTCCTACAAAATTATTAAAAAATTTAGTCTTTATCATTATGCAGACAGAATCTCCAGTTACCTTAAAGGCTGGAGATTTTATCGTGGTAAATCTGTCATCTTACGTGAGCATTATAAAAGCATCTCTTTCGTATCTATCTGTACTTCGTGTAATGGTAAAAGTGTGAAATACGACAAATAAAAAGTAACAGTTTTATACACTGTAAATATACAATTTAAACGAATGACGATTTGAATATACAAAAGAAAGAGTGTATTGAAATATGTTTCAATAAAATTGCTGGTTGTAAGTATCTGTGCCAAATTAATTTGTTACATGCATCATCAATAGTAGATACACGTATGAAAAATTATTATTATTATTATTAATGTATCGGGGTTAAAAAAAATTTTTTAACATACAGAATTCGTGTCACATGTTTATAACGCAATGTATAAAAAAAGAATTTAATAGAATACCATTCAAATAAAAATGTTAGTCATAATTATAACGCGCAATTGTTTGTTGCCAAATCAAATTTTTTAAATGTAATATTAAAAATACACGTGCACTAAAAACACAACTATTAATCTGTCTTCTTTGTTGAAACATTAAGATTTTAAACTCCTAATTGTCCTATATATTTTTTTAATAAAAAGTACGATTTGGCTTTTTTAAATGTTTATCTTTTTATACCATATCGTGTACCCCATGTTATCTCTAGGAACAATTTCCAACTCATAATTGTAGTAATACTTTTATGTTTCAACATGTTTAAACATATTAATTATATCTAAAATTGTATCTAGATTTCGTGATGCTTATAAGCTATGAATTATTTTTCTTCTATATATTTCAGTGTATACATATATTATTTAAAACATTAAATAATATTATGTATCGCGTAAATGTATCAATTCAACAAAAAAATTAATTACAAAAACAAAGAACTTAATTACGATTTCTACATCTGCTTATTTCAAATTAAATTTTAAATTAAGAAAAGGATTTCTAATACAAAGAATTACTTACTTATAACTTTCTGCTATGTTAATTAAATTTATCCTCGCAAATACATTTCTCTCGAACCAGCAGCGGTCTCTAGACACGAATTCCGAGACGACATAAAGGAAAAATTTATTTCCTCGGCAACGGGACTGTATAAGGGTGAGGACCCTACTTGAGAAACTGACATGTGCTTTATCATCAAGCTATTAGATCAATGACATGTATTAGAACTAGGTTTTTACGAATTATAACGAATAGTTATTTCCGGCCATGCGTAAGAGCTGCAAGTGCGCAAGGCTACAGAAACATTCAACGTCGGGGTGCATAGCGAAATGCGCGCCGATCAATAATGAATGAAACTATGAGCTGCGTTATCTCGTGCTTACCCTCGATGACTCCGTAACCCTTAACATGCGAGGATGGCGTCATGCGAAACATGGAACAAAGAAATGTCTCGTGAATTTTCTCTGTATAAGGGAGTAATGTGGCCGCTTGGTTCGTGGCCCTTGGATCGTAGTAGAAACTTTGCAAAATTACGTGCGCTGTTTTTTACAGTCACGCAGGTACATCTAAAAGTTTATCACCTTACAGTTAAGAACTACCGATAAATTATTGTTTCCGGTTAATCTAAATCGCAAAGTTATCCGACTGAAAATTATATTTTTAAAAGCACAACTATCTCACTTATTAATGTACAGTTTGCTCTAATATAAAGTGTTACTTTTTTTGGTAACTCTAACTTAACTTCGTTACTTTCTCTCCACCTGTAACTGTAACTTAACTCAGTTATATTTTTTCGATAACTAGTAACTAATTTAATAGTTACTTTATATATTTTTTTTAAACCTCCTCAGATCGCATTAGGCCTTGCATTTGCGCATAAACGCCTTTATCGACACTTTACCATTAAATGCAGATTTGATATTTTTATTTTCATTGCAAGAAAGTAACTGCAAAGTAATGATTCGTTAGTTTTGGAGTAACTGTAACGCATTACTTTTCACAATTGGTAAATTGTAACTGTAACTTACAGTTTTTAGCGAAAAAACTGTAGCTGTAACTAAATGTTTTTATAAAGTAACTTTTTAACTCTGCTTATTTTTTATGTCCGCAGGGTATTATGGTACTTTGTATAAGTGTGGATTTTGTTTACCACAACAATGCCCCTTTGTCAACGGTCATCGATCATTTCGTATTGACTTCATGCGGAATTTTGACCATTGTAAAGATAGCGCTGTTACGGTTGCATCACGACGACCTGCTGAAGAACCTAGGCAGCGCAGTGTGTGATTGGACGTATATCACAAAACAGGATCATCGGCAAGTCATGTTTCACTATACCAATCTGGGCAGATTTGTCTTCTTCTTTCAGATGGGTTCCTCGTATTTTGTCATCATGCCATTGGTAGTCGGACCACTCCTGTCCTCTGCGATGTTGCCTTCCTCACAGAACGTCACATTAACTGCAAAATCCCAGAGAGAGATGCGAGCTATGGAATTACCTCACGAGATGATCTGTCCGTTTGATGCTCAGCTCGTTTGCTACGGTATATATATTCTTCAAACTGTTCAGCTGATCACGACAGTCACGGGGAATGTTGGCAGCGACGTTTTTCTCTTTGGAGTTTGCATGCATCTCTGTGGTCAGCTGGAACTGCTCGGTCTAGAACTGTTGCGGTTCCACGAAGAGAAGAAGAACGGTTGTGGGAAACGAACTAAAATGGTCACACTGATCGAGAGACACTGTTTTCTTCTGGATCTAGCCAAAGACATCGTTAATACACTCGATATCATTTTGATCGCTCAACTGATTCTCCACGCTTCGCTGATATGTTTAATAGGTAATTAAAATTTAAGAGCAATCGTGTATTTCTTCCCTTGCAGTAATAATTTCTAATCTCGCACATTACGCTCGTCTTATGTCTAATCAGTCATTTAAAAAAGAATAATAAGATTAATTTAATTATAATATTACAATAAACAGATAGTTGAATATCGAGTATTTTTCAGGATTACAGCTCATTGTGTCATTGGCAAGCCGTGAGTTTATTTTTGTCACGAGAAGCATAAGTTCTTTTAATATATTAATGATACAGCTGTTTTTATACAGCTACATGGGAGAAACTTTGTCGTCAAAAACGCAAGCGATTTCTCGCGCGATTTATTTAAGTAAATGGTATGAAATGCCACCAAGCATTGTCCGAGATATATATTTTATAATAGTTCGTGCTAACGTGCCCGTTTGTATAAAAGTGGGTAAATTCTATAATATCGATCTCAACAGTTTCAAAAATGTTCTGAAATTGTCAGTTTCTTATTTTTCTGTATTACAAATTATGCTGGTTCAATAATGATTGTTAGAAACATAAATATATTTGATAAAAATTTATATTTTGCTTTTTACTTCTCACAAAGTAGAAAGTAGATAAGCGTAACATACCTTCTGTATCACTTTCGAGCGGAAAAATTCATAAAATTCGACTGACCGTCGACGCAGCGTTGCAATTGCGAAATAAAACGTTATGCACACGGAACGTAACATAGTGACTGAATTGTGCATACAAGTAAACGTCTTCTCTATGTAGTAAAATATAGGTATACGTTGTTCGACGTCCGCAACAACTTAGAAGAAATGGTCACGTGAATTCAACGACAATTTGGCGTAAAAGCATAATCTTCAGCACTTTCTGATAATGCGTTAAGAAAGTAGGGACGGGTTGATAAGCGGGTATACGTTTCGAACTGAATAAAAAATGCACAGTAATACCTGCGTTGTGTCCATGTACCGGACACATTACTGGTTATTGGCATCAGTTACAGTCATTACCTCGCCCCGATGGCAAGCGAACGATGGAAGAACGATACCGCGTACGCGATGACTCCCTTCAAGCTGTTAACGTGGCCCATCGGTATTTGGCCACTTCAAACTTATAACATCCATTCGCTAATACGATTCATCTTTGCCACTTGTTGCATGGTACGCATCTTAGTTCGATTTCGACGATTCTTGCCGTATGATTATTTGAAAACGTAGATAGAACTTTTACGTTGACATCACAACGTTTTGAAATAAAACTTCGTTGATACACTAAAAAAATATTTCGCTACCGTAGCTAGTCATAGTTTGCTAAAAATATTTTGCTGCCATATTCATAAATTTCTAAACCACAGCAAACGGTTTGCTGTCGCATCTAATACAATAGGCACAGTAGCAAAATATTTAGCTATTGCAACTGAAATTTAACTGCCACATGCAGTTAGCTACAGCAGCTACATTTTTCTTTCCGTGTGGTAATGACAGTACCAAGTGTTTAAATTTTGAAACGATGGGCACTCCATTATTTTGACGACGTAGATAGCGAGATGCCCTTTTTTCAGGAATAGCAACCTATTGATCGAGAATATTGTGATACACAACCGTAGGCTATGTGCAAATTGACTAACGAAGATACTCATTAGTTTGCTTAGAAAACTAATCGTAAAATTTTATTTAGAACCTATGGTTTATTCCTTATTCCTGTTGAGGGACAGCGTAATTGTTTCTGAGAATTTCTAGGGGTAGCATGTCGGAGATGCTATGTCATCTGTTCTGTGATTATTTACTATTATAAGTTATCTTCAGGTTCTTTCGATTAAAGTTATGTATTAAAGTTATGTAGCGTTCAATTTTACGTGCCTTTAAATGCGTCCAGATAATTCCTATATTTCTTCACTTTGCGTAGAGGACATGGAAGCATCATTTATTCCAGTTCTAAAGAATTTATTAAAGTTTAAAATTAAACTTCATTATTTTTGAAGATCCATCCATCTGGAATTGAGGCATATTTTTTCTAGACGCAAAAGCTGTTTGAATGAGAAAATATACCATTTACGCATATCAACAGAGCATATTAGTGGTCTTGCCTTCCATGGAGTTTCACATGGGCTGCACTAACGCGGAGCAGAAGATAGACGGTCTCATGTTGGCCTGTTGCGGCATACTCGGAGTGCTGAAGTCTATATGCTTTCGCATATACGCGAAAAACTTAACTGACAATTACGGTTCCGCCCTGAATGATTATCTGACGATTGAAAACACGGAGCACCGTGCCATTATGCGAAGACACTCTGTTATAGGAAGAATTGTATCTTGTTTCATGGTGCTCTTTTCTTACGTTAGCGTGACGATATATTCGCTAATTCCTCTTCTGGGTGAAGAACTGGCTGATGATCAAGATCACATTAAGATCATTAACGTAACAAATGAAGATGTATTAGATTACCCAATACCATCAGGATGCGCATTAGAATACTTGCATGTCCCAATAAGCATGTATAAATTTACCTGTCTATTGGAATTTATCGTGCTAGTACTTACATGTACTGCTAATCACGGTAATATTTATTTGTTGATTCGTATAATACTTTTACATATTTTTTATCGTATAGTATTTAAACCGTGCTAAAATTTTAAACATAAAATTATGTCAGATTCTTTTATTAACTCTATTAACGTAATTTATCTACTTATTGTTAAGTCTAAAGATAATTGCATGTATGTACATATACATATACAATATATGTATATACATGTAAGCTTAATGTATGTAGTAATATGTATGTAAAATATATATTGATAAAGGTGTAGTATGTAAAAGATGAGATTAAATACGTAATTTTGTAGATAAAAATAATGCAAGAAAGATTTAATACAGAGTTATCTAAGTTTTTATTACACTAAATTAAAGTCTGTACTATTATATTTCCTTTCTAAAGGTAATGATGCTTTGTTCCTCAATATTACAATACATATGTGTGGTCAAGTGCAAATTTTGAAGACCAATTTCATGGACCTTGCCTCAGATCCGCAAGTCTATGATCGTTTTAATACTCTAATTCAGAGACATAACTATCTGATGGAATTGGGCAAAAAACTGGATGAATCGATCAGTATAGTTTTGGTGACGCAGTTATTTATTAGCAGCATATTGTTATGTATAATGGGTGAATATTCTATCACTTTCATTATCGAGTTGTGCAAAATATGTAAATTATGCTATATATATAAAAGAATTTATATTAATAAATACATAAGTCATTTTTCAGGGTTTCAATTTATCTTAGCATTAAAAATGAACAATATTGTTGTAATGGGGAAAAGCTGCATGGTATTGTGTACCTTCTTAACACAATTATCCGTATATAGTTTCGTCGGGGATTACTTTAAAAACCAAATGGAAGAAGTTGGACTTTCCATTTATCAAAGTAACTGGTATAATCTTCCTGCGAAGTTGGCGAGAAATTTAATCTTCGCCATTATGCGGACACAATCTCCCGTCAAGCTGCAGGCTGGAAATTTCATCGTGGTAAACCTGGCCACTTATATGAGTATCCTGAAAACATCTCTTTCGTATCTCTCCGTACTACGTGTAACGATAGAAACATAAAATATAAATTCCGTGAGAGATAAAAAAATTTTATACAAATCTACGATTCGAAATTGTGTTCAGCGAAATAGAATTCTGTAGAAACAAAAGTTTACTATAATATTAATATTTTAATAAAATTGCTAATTACAATCATAATATAACTGTCTCGTGACAAAAATCTATTACTTCTTCTCATGCAGAAATTCTCAAAAATATATGTGTATTTGGTTAAGATATGCTGTCTTGCTTAAAAAGTAACAACCTTGACTCAGTATTATATTACATACTTTCCGCGAGAAAAATTATTTTATTTTTTCCTTTTATTCAATGTTCATACTTGTATACTTTTATAAACTCGTTTGCAATATTTTAAAAGAATTATTACATCATCATAATTGTATTACACTTTACTAACATAATCTAGACATACCTATTTTTGCTTTTTATTCCCATCTCAAATTGTTACGCAGCATCGCTACGATGTATTGTTTAGTTTTTAACATTCAACTGAAACCCAAAAGCCCGTGTCTTAACTACAAACACTTGAGTACGTCGACATTATTAATCAGAGTGAACAAAATTACACATCCGTTAATTATATTGCATACTCAAATTCTGAATCAATTTGTCCTTTATATTGCACAATGCACATTTTCTTCGTCATAACTGCTGATGCGATCTTTTTTTTATTGCGCACATGACTACTACATGGTGGGAGACGTTGTCACAGTGTATAGAAGACATTGTACTGTGTCTTTTCACGTTTATCTTACTACCATCCATCATACGCCGTATGAGCTACTAAAATATAAATCTAATGGGGATAATGTGCCTTATCTACGGTTATCCCATGTAATGTTTCGTGACAACGCAAATCAACATTGAATTTGCGACACGAAAATTGCACCTGTAACGACCGATCAGTTTCGAATGTCCAGTCATCCGTGCACTTTGTGCAACTACCATAATGTCGGACGATGTTTGGAACGATGATGATATCGCGTATGCGTTCTCCATTCACAGAACATTTATGGAAATACTTGGTATATGGCCGCTGCAAAAGAGGACGATATTCACGATAATCCAATGGATCTTGGTAACATTTGTGCAGGTACGTTGACAGTACGTGGAAAAGGGAAAGAAAAGAAATTGTAAAAACGCGTTACAACAAAGAAAAAAATAAGTATACTGAGACGATCCTCAATTTTCCAACCGAAAAGTTTCTGTGCTCAAGAATTATCAAGTATTTTCGTAAACAGTTTCGAACTCTTTAAGTGCGGATATATTTTACTCGTTATTGTACACGCATGTATCATATTTTCTAAGGCAACGGGATCATTGTTAGTTGTCACCATTCTTCTTCCTGTGTATGGAATTCACTGAAAATACTAGTGACGCTGGTGGAAGTATAGATGCTATAATATATTTTGCATCCACGTTGGCTTTAAATTTGAAATACTTCTGTCTTAATATTATCGGAAGAAAGCTGGCCAAAAATATTAATTCTGCTATCGTCGATTGGTCGACTGCAAAGAATGACAAGGAATCGTACAAGATCATGAAGAGACATGCGTCTAAATCCAGACTGTGTACTTTGTGCATGCTGTACTCAGCTTACATATGTGGTTCTCTTTATATCCTCACTGTCATATTTATAAACTTAAAAGGCTTTTTTTTACAAGATCAAATGATGAACGCGTCAAATGGTAATGTGATATTTCTACAATACATACTTGTTAAATTATTATTTAATAAGAAGTGTTTTTTCAATACATTCGCGAGAATATTAATAGTGATTATTATATAATATTAAAAATTCCTGAAAAATAAGAAAGTCCATATTCTCTGAATTTTCCAGTGTATTACATATACATTTGTTTTTCAAAAATGTTTTGTTATCATATTTAATTCTCTGTCCTAGACACTGAGAAGTGAAACTGAAAAGTATAGTATGCAATCGTACAAATAACTATTTCCTTCATAGTTTTTCCATTTTACAAAATATATTTGAACTATAATTACAATTATGTTTCTGTTAGTATCTTAAGGCTATTTTAACAAGGCAATATTTAAAAAATTTAACTCTACATTTATTACTTCGTTTTAACATTTATTGTTTTTACTTTTAACTATTTCATTTTATAATATCAAAATTAATTAAATAATTTAAATTATCTCGAAATTGTTCTTCAAACTTGTATTCTTTTTGCGTGCAGGTAATGTTAGTACGGATGATAGAGTGTTTATAATGCCTTGTGGTGAGTTTGGTAACAAACTTACCAGTTTGCAGTATACGATAATTATCATCTTTCAAATGTTTGAATTATTCTTGATATGTACAACGCAATCTGTTGCGGACAGCTTTTACATTAACGTTACTCTACACCTCAGTGGTCAACTTAAATTGCTTAAAAAAAAATTTGCAATGTTTGCAAGTAAGCCAGATACTCAGATAAATCATCGGAAGGAATTTAGTAACTTGGTTAACAGGCACTGCGAATTAATGAAGCTCAATCAGAATATTGAAGATACATTTCACTTGATTATATTATTCCAACTTGTTATAGTAACGCTTTTGCTCGCGCTGCTAGGTATCGTATAACAAATTTTTTGTATTAAATTTAATGACTCTTTTCATCAAGATATTTAAATACACCGTATTATATTGCAATCGTTTAATTGTATCGCATTATGTTAATTTTTAAATTTCTATCTTTGTTTTATAAAATGTTTTTTTTTCAGGATTACGTATAATATTTTGCTTGAAAAACGGCGAATATGTCGATTTAACGAAAACTGTTATGCTCTTGAACTACATGCTCTTGGAGTCACTGATATACTGCTACGGCGGTGATTTTATACAAAAAGGAAGTGAAGGTATATTCCATGCAATGTTCATGGCTTCCTGGTTTACGCTTCCTGCAACGTTGATGAAGGATTTTAACTTCGCAATGATGAGGTCAAGCTATCCGTTTCGTCTTACCGGCGGAAAATTTTTCTACGTCAATCGCGAAGCGATAGTGTACATTCTGAGGACGGCAGCTTCATACGTTTCAGTTTTGCGTATAGCACTGAGAGATTAATGAAAATGAACTAATCCAATCACAACTTGCAGAATATAAATATAAAAATTATGTAAAAATTGTTTATGCCATGTTAAATATATAAATACGATTAATTAAAATATTTTGAAACATACATTTCCTATAACAATATAATTCTTTGATTATCAGTAACATAAGAATAAAACTAATAAGAATATTCTTCAATGTCGCCAGCAGTAATTAACAATGTCAGCGTTTTCTTGACCATATCTGGTATTTTTAATAATACAGAAAATTTATTGCGAAAAATATTACCTCAACCAGGGTTTGAACCTGGACTTCCCTACACTCTAGGGCGTCTCATGTTCAGTGCCTCAGTGGTCGAATTGGTGAAATTTCCCATAAATGTTCTGTATTATTAAAAATGCCAGACATGGTAAAAAAACACTGACGTTGATAAGAATAAAACAATTTCGAATTTTAATTGCTACAACATTTTAAGTGAATACCAGAAATTCAGCGATGCTCCATATTGTCAGTGTCGAGCGATTACTTCTTCCGCAACCATTCGCATAGCTCTTTCTACTTTATCGCGTGTACTGTCAACAGATAGTTTCACTCTTTTTACTTCGTTCACTATATCGCCTCGAATAGATGATATAACGAAAATAAAGAAAGGAATATTTTGCTCGTGGAAAGAAACGCAGACCTACTATACAGAACATCATCGTTCAATTCGTAATTGATTGTAAGCATCTATACGCTGGCACAACAGCATTATACATTGAAAATGGTGTGCATTATCGGACATTTCAAAGATGCGCGGTAGACACAAATTTGTCATATCACTTATCTTACTACCCTAAAGGTTGGTCACTGCGGAAGGACCTTATGCGTATACACGATAGCAATTTTCTTCAGAGCAAAAGTAAGGCATCGACCCGAGCAACCCGTCACGCACGACTACAATTTTCCTTTTTGAGGTCGAAACCGGCCAATACATCGTTAAACATGAGGACGAATTGGAACAGTGGTATAGATTATGGCTTTTCTACGATAAAATCGATGATGTGGATACTTGGTCTGTGGCCTTTGCAGCGGGATAACGTAGTTTACACGATTCAATGGTTCATAATGTTCACAGCAGCGGTAAAATAACGTAACATAATGTAAGATAACATGCAATATAGAAATATAGCTGCTTGTAAGGGTAAGAATGAAAGAATCTGTAATTTCTTAGTAAAAGTTAACAAGGTAAAAAGCTGCACTTCATTTGCACATATACTTCTTATTACTTTTTCTGCATATATACGAACAGAGAGTATATTTTGTATAATTATATATATTTATACATAATTTTATATTTTTATCGGGCATTATCTGTAATTGAGATAATTTCTATAACATTGTATACGTAAAAGACATTTAAAAAATTTAAAACAGACTATTAAAGAACATTGTATACGTATACATGTATATTATTCAGAATAATTTAAACATAAAGGCAATTGACAATTAGAATTTTGATAAATAGTTTGTACGTAATTTCTCGATATTTACTGTTTTCGATGCAATCTCACATGAGAACCAATTTTATATTTGCTATCGTGCAGTCTCTCACAATGATCAACGTGCTGATAGAACCTTTCAAGACCTGTGATGCTGTCAGAGACGGTTTCGAAATTCTGCGTTTAACAGAAAGCAGCATACACGGATGGTTAAACATCATTTTCCCGCGAATTTACATGAAAAAGATCGCCGTTAATATCAATGCTGCGATCAATGACTGGTCGTCTACAGCTATAAAGAAAGAGTCGCGCGTAGTGATGATGGCGTACGCACGTACAGGACGTCTGATCGCGCTGACTCACTTGATTGTTGGGGCATTAGCAGGCATCTTATGGTACATATCCGTCTTCCTCAGCAATAAACAAGAGGTTGTATTAAACTTATGAAATAAAATCTAAATTTTAAATAAAATCATGTTTTGTTAATAAAGGGCATATTTAGCTTTATAAAAATTAATATGTTATGTGCATTTTACAGGCTGCAACTGTAGGTAACGACACTGTGACTACATGGAATTTTGTCCTTCCATCAACATGTTTGTACAAAGGGGTTTCATATTTCACGTATAAAATATTGTTTACGATGCAAATAATACAAGGAATTTTAATATTGATATCGGAATGTGCTTGCGACAGCTTGTTCTTTAGCATCACTATGCATATTTGTGGTCAGTTACAACTTCTCAAAATACAGTTTATGGAGATTAGCAAGAAATGCCGCGAAGAAAAGTGTCATGCGAATGTTTTGAAGCCATTCGTTAAAAGACATTGCCAACTGATAGTACTGGCCAGGAATATCGAAGATGCTTTTAGTATTAACATTTTACTACGCCTTTTAATAATTAGCGTAGTCATTGCAGCTTCAGGTAAATATATATTTAACTCAGTCTTTGTGATAAATTTGATATTGGTCTAACTCCGATTAAAAAAACATATATAAAACAAAATATATATTTTAATTTGTGTAAGGACGATAAAAATGATATAAAGATGGTTTTGCAATACATTTATACAGGGTGTTCCAAGAGAAAAGGTCAATATTCTGGGAGGTGATAGTATCGGTTATTTTAAGCAAATTTTGCTACTATTACCTCCCAGAATATTGACCTTTCCTGCTGGGATACCCTGTATAATTAGTTAAATTATTTCTAAGTATTGAATTATTTTTAAAATTCTTAATATAATTCAAAATAGGGAAGAATAAAATACCAATGTAAATAGTAAAAGATAATGAAATAACATTAAAAGTTATGAAACTTAAAGAAATATTGCAAGATGTGAAATACATTCAGTATAAAAATGTAAATTAACGCAACATATTTGAAGAATATGATTTTCAGGAATAGGAACTCTCCTGTCAATTAAGCAACAAGATTATAAGGAAATGATAAAAATGTTAATATCCATTCAATTTTATATGGTGCAGACCTTTTTGTATACATATGCCGGCGATATGTTGCAAAATCGAAGCGAGTCGATTGTTTACGCCATATACAGCTCCCCATGGCATGAAATGTCGTCCGTCATGGTGAAAGATCTGATATTCATTATGACGAGGATGAAGAACCCTCTTCGAATTAGCGCCGGAAAATTTTTCTATCTTACGCGAAACACTATGACAGATATCTTGAGAACCACCTTAACATATATATCGTTCTTACAAGTGACAATGAACAAAAAATTCCTTCAATAACTTTTGTGTTATAAAAAGCGACATATGTAGATAAGTAAAATAAAATATAAATTATATTTCAGTACTTTACGATCTACTTCTATTGGTCAACGTATATGTTTGTCACGTATATAAATTACTTATATTTATGTATCTTTTCTTTTACCGTTTAGGGACCGTTAATTTTTATAACCATTTCGTACGAATGTAAAACATAGTCTTCATTAATGTAAAGACAGTTTTCTACCAGATTGAAAATGCTGTCGTATTAAAAATCTACCACCTTGAACAATTCGAGAATCTATTTCTTATTTCTGTTTATGCGGATTAGTAAATAACGAGTTGTCAGATATTAAAATTGTGCACTCTTATAATATGAACGTAAATATGAAAAATTTTGCTAATTGGTGTTGATAAAAACGAATACATTACATTCAAAACTATGTTGTTTTTAAATTTTTCTTTATGAAAAATGTAGCTGCAGTCACACGAAGACGACGCATCGAAACAAAAATAAAACTTCCTCTCTTATCTTTTACTCTTCACTCTTTTCTGTTACCACAAAAAAGAACATTATATCAATTGTTTTAAAGAACTGTACTTCAGAAAATAACAGAATATACGGATAAGTATTAAAATTGTGCATTCTCAATAAAATATGAGTGCAAACGCGAATTTCGTCGATGATCGACCCGCATTATGGACAAAGGTTGACATTTGTGAGTGCAGTGTGTCTCTACTTGACTACCATAATGTTGTGGAATGACGATGCAGCGTACTCTATGACCCTCGTCAAACACTTAACTGTACCCATAGGTAGTTGGCCCTTGCAAGAATACAATAAGTTCGCTTTGTTGCGTCATACCTTGTCTAGTTTTGGGTTGGTACGTTTCCATTTTTCACATTTCTAAAGCAAACGTCGTGGAAAATTCTTATCTATTTGTGTTCTCGATAGATAAAGCTAGCTGATTGTAGATATTGTGAATTTGCTAATTGTAAGAATGGTCGGGCTAAAAAAGTACTGGCAAATTAGAAACAAAAAGTAAAATTAAAGAAATTTAAACAGGCCATTCTTAACTTCTTTGTAGAGCGTGGTGGTGATCGTACAGTTTCTCGAACTCTATTACAACTGTACCAGCGCACAAGCAAATCTTGATGCACTCACACTTTTCGCATGTGGTATTCTCGCTCTAACAAAGATAACATGGTTTCGTATATACGCTGATAATCTGATTTGCAACTACTCTTCTGCCATGAATGATTATCTTAAGATCGACACTGAGGAGAAGCGCATCATCATGCGAGAGCACGCCTTTTGGGGAAGGATAATCTGTATTATCGCCTTGTTGATCTCTTACGGTGATTCTGTGATCTTCATCGTGGGACACGCACAACTAAGTAGCGAGGAGGCTAAAGCTAATATATCTATCCTAGGCTACCAAGCGGGATATGCTATTCCGTCGACATGTACCTTGGCGCACTTTCACATTTCGACGGGCTTATATTTGGTGATTTTCATGCTGGAATTTATCTATCTGGTAATCATGTGCATCAGCAATCACGGTAAGCCGTTAGTACCCGTATAATTGTTTTCATAAAATATTAATTTGTTTTGTATATAAAATAAATTACTAATGTTTTCTAGTAAATATCCGTTAATAAGTTTTTAGTTAATATAATTGTATTTTGAATGCAAATTTATTTAATTGTCAGATGTGATAAAGCAAACTTTTACGTCGATTTTATTTTAATAAAATATTTAGTTTTGCAAATATTAAATCCAGATTCCATTAATATATTTCTAAGATATTAATACGTATTTTACGTACGAGAATTCTTTAATGTATGCTCTCAATCACTGTTTATAGGTAGTGATTCTGTATTTCTTCATATTACATTACACGTGTGCGGCCAACTGAAAATTCTAAAGGCAAATTTTATGAACTTTGACAATACAAGTCCGAAAGTTTATGAACGTTTTAACGAGCTGATTTTGAGACACGATCATTTGATAAGAATGGCCAGAAAGCTCGCTGAGATAATTAGTTTTGTGTTGATGGTGCAACTCTTTATCAGCAGTATGCTTATCATTATAGTAGGTGAATACAGATTAATATTTGACATGGCGTATTACTAAAAAATATAAAATGCTATAAAACATTACATTAGTAGAGTAAAATCTTTGCAGGATTCCAGTTTATCATTGCCCTAACAACCAGCGATTTTGGCATGATGTCAAAAAGTTTCTTGGTACTAAGCGCTTTTCTGGTTCAGTTAACGCTATATAGTGTCGTCGGAGATTATTTAAAGACGCAGATGGAAGAAGTCGCCTTGTCTGTCTATCAAAGTGTTTGGTATGATTTTCCTGCAAAAGTAACAAGAAATATAATATTTATCATGATGTGGACCCAGCTTCCGATTAAACTGCAAGCTGGGAACTTTGTTGTGGTGGACTTGGGAACTTATATGAGCATCTTAAAAACCTCTCTATCATATTTATCCGTTTTACGAGTAATGGTGGAAACGTAAAACATCAGAAGTATCTACAGTAGAGTCCCGATTATCCGAGTCTCGGTCATTCGAATTCCGGTTTATCCAAAGTGATTTTTTATTTAACTTCTTTCCATTGTCGAAAATAAAAGTTAAAATACCCAAAATTTTCTTATTATCAATCCTAAGAAAAATATATACGTTTTAATAATATCTTTACACAAAGAAGATCATGAAAATGGACTTATTGTATTTTTAAATTAGAGCTGAAAGTTAGTTGCACATTTCCGGTTGATTTTGTTGTCTTGGCCCACTGTTCCCCTTTTGCCGCGCGTAACAAATACATTGTTTTTACCACGAGTAATATTTTGTACGTCTTTTAATTTTTTCTTTTCGGTTTACCGCGTTTTTGATTATCCAAGACGGTCTACGTTAAGTCGGATAGTCGGAAATCTACTGTAATATACAGTTTTAATATACTTAGGAAACTTATAATGTTGCTCCTGCATGAGAAAAGTGATACGAATAAGAGTTAGCCATTTTACAAGATAATGTTTTAAGCTGCTTTTAGCTTTTCCTTTTCTCACTTTAATAATTTTTTCTATTCTATAAAATATATTCTTACAAATCCTTCTCTTTATCTCACTATTTTTGAATAAATCTTTGCGTTGTTCCTTCGTTTTACAAAATTTTTATAATTACGCTTATAATATTTTTTTTATAAAAATGTATACGTTCCCTTGTTGGTAAATTGTGAAAGGACAAAAATTATTTTTTACTTGTATCACTTTCCTGCAGGAGCGATATGAAGAGTAGAATTTTCGTAAAAGTGCAAATTATAATTATATTCTTCTGAAATGAAATTAACAATACCACAGCAAAATATGAAATGTATTTGAACAATTTTAGTGGCACTACCAACACTCGTGTTGTCTAAGAACTGATGCACAAAATTTAAATTAATTGTACGTGTTTTTGATACAAAGACAGTACCGAAATAAAAAGTTGTAGCACGATCAATGACTGATGATGCACTGGAAGAAAAAGACGACACACTCTCTCCCTCTACCCGACCTTTGCTCCACTCCATTTCCGCATAAAAAAATTGTCTCCCTTTGTTTTTAAAATAACTGCATTTTGGAAAATAACAAGGTGCTCCAGTAAACGTTAAAATTGCGCAATTTCAATAAAATATTAATGTGAAAGCGAACGTCGCCGATAGTTGACTCATATGGTGGACAAAGGTCGATATTATTGAGTACTGTGCAACGTGCACGTCTACTTAACTGCAATAATGTCATGGAATGACGATTTGGCATACGCTTTTACTCCCTGTAAATTCTTTACTCTGCCAATAGGCGTTTGGCCATTACAAAAATATGATACATTTTCTTTCTTTCGTTCTATCGTGAGTTTCTCCAGTTTGGTACGTCTTTAATCTTCATCTTACTCGCAACAAAATTATGCTTCTGCTTGTACTATCGACATATCAAGATAGTTTAAATCATGTACCTACTTAGTGCAGAATGAACACAATGAAAATAAAAAATAGGAATAAAACTTTATAATCAACTGTCGATCTTTCTTGTCTGTGTAGACTGTGATGATGATCATAATGTTCACCGAAATCGTTTTCGGTAGCGGCGAAGCGTATGTAAAACTCGACGGCCTTATGCTAATGTTCTGCAACATTCTCTCTGTACTAAAGATATTGTTCTTCCGCTTATACGCCGGCAATCTGATTCGCAACTTCACATCTGCTGTGAACGATTATCTCGCGATCGACAACGAGGAGAAGCGCACGATCATGCGACGGCATGCATTTCTGGGAAGGCTTGCTTGCTTTAGTATATCTTATTTTTCGCTTATGCGGCTTCGACAATTTTCATGCTGGCGCCTATGATAGCAGGAGATAATAACGCTCAAGTTAATATATCCATAAAAAACAAAGCAGCGGAATTACCCATGCCATTAACTTGGATCTTAGGGGACACTGATATCTCCACGAATGTATACTTTGTGATCACTACGGTAGAATATATTCTATTGGTGACAAATAGCAACAGCAATTGTGGTAATAAGCTAATTGCTAATAACGAAGAAACTTGTACATTAATATACTTTAAACGTTATAAGTTTTAAGAACATTCATTAATAAGTTCCCTAATTTTTAGACTACTACTGTCAGCAATTTTATTAACTGCTAACATACAAATTAAACTTAATGTTTTTTAATATTTTTTTATCGATATTACATATTAAATTTTTATTGGTTTTTAATATATTTTTTAAATATATATGTTATAATTACCTCACAATTGCTATTAGATAACATTATGTTTTCTTTTGCTATCATTTTGGTAACAGATATTAACTAATTATCTTTTTATTAATATTAACGCTTTTAATGTACCTAAATTATTTTAATATAAGATTAAAATTTACTTATAAAGGAAATGATTCACTTTTCCTCGCGATCACTCTTCACGTTTGTGGACAACTGGAGCTCCTAAAAATTGAATTTGCTAATTATGGCGTGAAAAGCAAAAATCTAAATGAAGATTTTTCAATATTGACATCAAGACATCGTTATCTAATAGAGAATACGGAACTTTTGATAGATGTAATAAGTATCGTATTGCTCATGCAAATGTTGTTCAGTTGCCTTCTTGTCTGCTTAATCGGTAAGTAAATATCAGTTAAATTAAAAAATTTTTCGATATTGATACAAATATAGCTAGAATATTATATCTTAAATTATTATACATAGGATAGCAAATTTATATAGTAATGTAAAATTAAATAATAGAAACGAAGCTATAATTTTATCAAATGTACGCGGGATTTTTTCTCGTCCTGTTCCGTATAATATAATAAAATTATCCAAATTATGCCTGTGTACAGGGCGAATTTTATTTCGTGAACCAGTCTCTTACTATGAGAGATGGATTGCCGACCAAAACTGTAGCTACCTCTGGAAAAATGGAAAAAAATCTCGTTATACATATTTCAATCATGTAATATCTAATTCTATCTCTCAAAATACAATTAGATATTACACGATTGAAACATATATAACTAGATTTTTCAATTTTTTTTTCCAGGTTGGCTACAGTTTCGGTCGCTAATCTATATCTCATGGTAAAAGACTCTGTGGTTCATGGAATAAAACTCACCCTGTATATCATAGAGTTGACTTGTGCATATAGTGTAATGGAAGAAATCGCTCGCTCAATTTACAACTGCAATTGGTACAATTTCTCATCAAAATTAACAAGGAATGTTTTGTTTGTTATCATGCGGTCACAGCAACCTGTTCAATTGCTAGCTGGCAAATTTTTCGTCGTAAACATCGAGACTTATATGACGATATTAAAAAGCTCTCTTTCATACTTATCCGTTTTGCGAGTAATGGTGGACGCGTAGAGGTGCAGAGAATTCTTGAGAAAACAAGGTAACACTGTACACACACCAGGCAATATTTTATTTTGTAAAAAGAATTTCATGAAATATATGGAATTAAATAAGCTACTTTATATTACTTTAAATAAAGTTGCTTTGCTTATTATATCAATAAACATATTGTGTAATCACGTCGACGTGACTTTAAAAAATGTTGCAGTAATGCATTGTTTGCGAGTGCAAAAATGTAATTGTTGCAAACAATTTAATAAGAGTCGAGTAGAACTTGGTATCTTTTCTTAAAAGATATAGTTACATATAAGATACTATCTGTACTTATATTTTTCTCCGAAAAAATAATTTAGTGCATCTTGTATCTATACAGAGTATTCATATGAACATTTGTGCTTAAAATGACCGGAACTATCACCTCCCAGAGTATTGACTTTCCTCCTGGAACACCCTCTATGTAAATCGAAGGAATTCAAGAAATATAACTTGTGTCTGTATTTCTTTACTGCATCTATTGAAAATTTATCCTGTATCTGTATCTGTGATGAAAACAGTCAAGATACCAAACTCTGGTGTCGAGTAAGAAAAATATGAATGCTATGCTACTAACTTTGGCAAAAAGATGAAATAAAATGTATTGCAACATGATCAATGACAAATGATAACTGAAGACTGTGCCTCGAAAGAAAAATGAAATATCCACTTCCTCATTTGGTCTTTGCTATATCCTACTTCCATAGAAATTGTTCCTTTCAGTTTGTGTATCAAATAACTGTATTTTAGAAAATAACTAGGTACACTAGCAAATGTTAAATTTACGTAATAAATGTTAAATTGTGCACCTTCAATAAAATATGAAAGCAAACCGACGACCAATGACCGATGCGGCGCGTATTATAGACAAAGACCAACATTATTGAGTATCGTGCGACGCATAGCTCTACATGACTGCGATAATGTCATGGAATGCCGATGTGGCATACGCTTTTACTCCCTACAAAATCTTAACTCTGCCACTGGGTATTTGGCCCTTGCAAGAATATAATACGTTTGCTTTAGTCCGTTCGATTGTGTGCGGCATCAGCTTGGTATGTTCTCAATTTAAATGTAGCTATAAAATTTCTCTGTCGCTTCTTTTCGACATATCAACTTCGACAGTTCAAGTGAGATGTTCAGTACAGTAAAAAACGAAAAAACAATGACAAAACTTTATAATAAGCAGCCCTTCCTGTCTGTGTAGACCGTGATGATGATCTTGGTGTTCCTCGAAATCAATTTCGGTATTGGTGATGCATACATAAAACTCGATAATCTTGAAGTTATATTCTGTAACATTCTTGCTATACTAAAAATAATGTCCTTCCGCATATACGCCAATAATTTGATCCGCAATTTCTCTTCTGCTGTGAACGATTATCTTACGATTGACACCGAGGAGAAGCGCACGATCATGCGGCGACACGCTTACATGGGAAGAATTATTTGCTATAGTATCTTATTTTTGGCTTATTTGGCATCAACAATTTTCATGCTGATGCCTATGATAATAGACGATGAGAAAATCCAAGTTAATGTATCCATCCAGAATCAAGTGGCGGGATTACCGGTGCCCTTAACATTTTTAGGAGACGTCCAAATGTCTACAAGTTTATACGTGTTGATTTCTACGGTGCAATATATCGTACTGATGCTCACCAGCACCAGCAATTGTGGTAATAAGCTAATCGTTTGTTTTAATGCATGTCGCAACCATCTGACAATTACAGTGCGACGTGATTTTGATTTCTTTTACGTCACATCTCTTACAACAGAGCTAAAATTTTCGATATAAAAACTTTATATTAATCTAAAATTATAATCTGTTAATAAAGGTAACGATTCACTTTTCCTCGCAATCACTCTTCACGTTTGTGGTCAAATGGAACTCCTAAAAGTCGAATTTACTAACTACGGCGTGAAAAGTAAAATTGAAGATTTTTCGATATTGGCATCAAGACACTGTTATTTAATAGAGAATGCAGAACTTTTGATAAATGTAATAAGTTTTGTTATGCTGGTGCAAACGCTATTTAGTTGCCTTATTATTAGTTTAATCGGTAAGTATCTTTTGAATTTAGTACTTTATGATACGAGCATTATACCATTCAAATCTTGTAAATTTTTCCCCGCAGAAAAAATTACAAAGATAAAATTTTATCAAATATCCTCATATTTCCTAAGTCTATCTTGTAGTATCTTAACAATAAAACAAAATTATCGAATGAAGCTCATAAAATTGTTGTACCAATAATGCTTTAGAGATTTGTGCATGCAGTGCATGTGTAATTCTGTTTTTCAGGTTTCCAGTTTATCTTGGCACTAAAAACGCATGATGTAGTGATGATAACTAAATCTATAACAATGTTGAGTGCTTTAATGTTACAGTTGTTCTTTTATAGTTTCGTAGGCGATTATCTCAAGTGTCAAATGGAAGACATTGCTCATTCGATTTACAGCTGCATTTGGTACGACTTTCCACTAAAATTAATGAGGAACGTTTTGTTCGTCATCATGCGATCGCAGCAACCCGTTCAGCTGCTAGCTGGTAGATTTTTCGTCGTAAACATCAAGTCTTATATGACCATATTAAAAAGCTCCCTTTCGTACTTGTCTGTTTTACGGGTGATGGTGGACGCGTAAAGTACAGGTAACTGTTGAGGGAAAAGCTCGAAAGGGCAACATCGTACACATGTAGACAATATTATTTTAATAAATAAAATTATTACAAAGCTTTATGGCGGGATATGCCTTGAACTGAATAATCAGATTTTAATAAATAAAATTATATTTTTTGTATTACGTTAGTAAGCGTATATGTACACGCACCGGCGGAAATGTCGTCAGCGTACGCGTGACTCGCACACAACGCTCGGATCTATCCACACGCTTCCGCCTGGACTGCGTTCAGAAACGTCACCCGAGTGCCCCAGTGTTTAACCCTTGTTTAACATACGGTGAGTAACAATGATAAAGTGATACACTGGGGCGCTCGGGTGACGTTTCTGAACGCAGCCCAGGCGGGAGTGTGTGAGAGACCTGAGCGTTGTGTGCGAGTCACACGGCCACAGACGGTATTTCTGTCTGTGCGTGTGCATCACATCTAACATATCGCTTCAAGAAATGTTGCTGCTATATGTGTTTCACGACTGCGAAAATGCGATCGTTGGATACAATTTGAAAACTGTCTAGTAGGCAAAAAATTAGCAATATATCAGCTTGCCTATAGATTCGAGTAGAATATAGGCCAGATTGTTATCAATTGCATTTACATTAAACTCTCTTACCAGCAGATATTGCCAATATAGCTGACAGATAAACATTTTGGCATTTTATGTAAAATGTATTTGTATAATTTTGGTGACACTGACACTATTCATCTTTAAGAAACTCTCTTTGATGTACTAAATTTTATATTAATTACACGTGCCTTTGATAAAAAGTGGGTGTCAAAATAGAGATATTGCAATGACACATGATCAATGACGAATGATAACTGTAGACGAGACATCAACAGGAAGTGAAACACCCACTCTCCCATTTGGTCCACACTGTATTCTACTTCCATATAAAAAATTGGTCCTTTCAGTTTTTAAAATTACTGTGTTTTGGAAAATAACAAAGTACATTAGCAAATGCTAAATTTATGGAGTAACTGTTAAATTGCGCGACTTGAATGAAATATGAATGTGAGAGCGAGCCATCGTCGATGATCGACTCGTATTACGGGCAAAGATATCATTGAGTATCGTGGAAGGTACAGCTCTATATGACTCCGATAATGTCATGGAATGCCGATGTAGCATACGCTTTTACTCTGAACAAGCTTTTAACTTTACCACTAGGCATTTGGCCCTTACAAAAATATAATACATTTTCTTTAGTCCGCACTGTCGTGTGCGGCATCAGTGTGGTACGTTCTCCATTTACATATTTCGTATCACAATAAAATTTCTCTGCCACTTATCTATTCAACATGTCAAGTTCGACAGATGAGTGCGCCGTTCAGCGTGAATAAAGTGCAAACAAAAAAAAACAACACTAAAGCTTAATAATAAACAGTCCTTCCTGTCTGTGTAGACCACGATGATGATCATGTTGTTCCTCGAAATCAATTTCGGTAGTGGTGATGCGTACTTAAAACTTGACGCTCTTATGGTCATATCCTGCAACATACTCGCTGCGATAAAATTATTGTCATTCCGCTTATATGCCGATAATCTGACTCGTACTTATTCATCTGCTGAGAACGATTATCTCGCGATCGACACCGAGGAGAAGCGCACGATCATGCGGCGGCATGCGTTCATGGGAAGGATGATTGGATATAGTACATTATTTTTCGCTTATTTGGCTTCAACAATTTTCATGCTGATGCCTATGATAACGGACGATGAGAAAATCCAAGTTAATGTATCTATCCAGAATCAAGTGGCGGGATTACCGGTGCCCTTAACATTTTTAGGGGACGTCCAAATGTCTACAAGTTTATACGTGTTGATCTCTGTGGTGCAATATATTGTACTGATGCTCACTTGCACCAGCAATTGTGGTAATAAGCTAATTGTCAAGATAAAAGAGATTTACTTAAACCATAAAATATTAATTTTTATTAATATTTATTTTTAATTTACAGTTTTATTAAGTATCGGCAATATTATTCAGTTTTATAAAGTAAACTTAGTGTATCGTTAAAATATTTATTTTTACGAGTATTAAATTTTTATAAGTTTTCTAAATTCTTGTACATTTAGCTATCTTTAACAATGTAATAAGACTTTGATTTCTTTTATATCACTTTTGCCGCAGATAATATTTTTATTATTATTAAAACTTTCTCCATAAATTACTTAAATGCAATATTGAAATGTATTTATAAAGGCAATGATACACTTTTCCTGGGAATTACTCTTCATATTTGTGGGCAAATGGAAATCGTAAAAATCGAATTTGTTAATTTTGGCGTTAAAAGCAAAAACATTGGCGAAGATTTTCAATCATTGGCATCAAGACATTGTTATCTAATGGAGCATGCGGAACTTTTGGTAGATGTAATAAGTTTCGTATTGATCGTGCAAATGCTGGTCAGTTGTGTTATTATAAGTATGGTTGGTAAATATCTCTTGTGAATTCAGTATTTCTCCAATAATATGGTAAAATATAATATAATACTATTATAGTATTATTATATCGTTAGATATATATATCAATCTTTCTTGCAGAAAAATTACAAGTATAGTTTTATCAAATAACCATATATTTTCTAGGCTATCAAAATGTCTTAATGAATGATAAAATTATACAATAAAACTGTTCTCGTGCTAATAAATATCGTAAAGTTAACTTGTGCATACAGTGTAATTGTGTGATTTTAGGTTTCCAACTTATTTTAGCATTGGAAGCACACAACGCAGTGATAATAACTAAAACGATAACAGTGTTGAGTGCTCTACTGTTACAAATGTTCTTCTATAGTTCCGTGGGCGATTATCTGAAGTGTCAAATGGAAGAAGTCGCGGACGCGATCTACACCTGCAATTGGTACAACTTCCCATTGAAATTAATGAGGAATGTTTTGTTCGTCATCATGCGATCGCAACAACCTGTTCAGCTGCTAGCTGGTAGATTTATCGCCGTAAACATCAAGACTTACATGAACATAATAAAAAGCTCTCTCTCGTACTTATCCGTCCTACGGGTGATGGTGGACACGTAAGGCGCAAGTAACTGTTGAGAGCAAATTTCGAAAAGAAAACACCGTACACATGTAGGTAATATTTTATAAAATTATCGCAAATAATGTGATACAGGATCTTGAATGGAATAGTCAAATAAATTGAATTTGTTATTACATCTATAATTATATTGTGCATTACTCTAAAATACCATTTTACGGAATTCTGCTATGACGAGCGATTCACTATTGCAGCAATAATAACGCATATAATTTAATGACTGTCCAACGAAATATTATCAATAC
>NW_011967234.1:2100950-2112927 GCF_000949405.1 Vollenhovia emeryi | reverse complement strand
TACGCTATCAATTTGCCAACGACTCAAATTATTATAGTAGTCACACAATGCTACATTAAACACATATTCTAATAAATTTCGTCATTACAGTCCGACAACAGATTGCTTCCAGAAGTAAAGCTGACTTTGTCATTTCATAACTCTATAAATAGAATTTATTATTTAAATTACTGTAAATACTGCTCGGTTTCAGGAGTCAATCCTGTTATCATAGTCTGCTAGCACATTCTATTATATTTCTGAAAAGTTCCTCTGTTGAGGAAATTTGTAGCAGACGCTTTGCAAAAAAAATCTGTTTTTTATAAATTTAGCAATATGGATAACTGTATAGATTTAATAAAAGAATGCGTTGTATTATTTATAAAAAAGTGAATTACTAAGGGATAAAAGAACATTTTTCATACTGCACATTTACGACTAATTGATAGCACTGTTTTACAAAAAAAAAATTTTTCATAAACTTTAATGAAATATATCATTTTTGAAGAATTTTTGTACACTGAAAACGAATCCGGCAGTAAAAATGGCGTAATATTTCAAGCTTTTGAGAAAACCTCATAGAAAACTCCAGAATTTGCTAAAATATATATTTTCGATACTTTTACGGGAGTTATTTTAGAAATAATACATTTGATTAAAGTCCATAAAATTTGTCGAATCGTATAATTATAAAAATGAAATTTCTTAATTTTGATGTTATAAATCCAAAAGTCTGTTAATGTTTTAACATACTGATTTCAAGAGACATGGCATAATCGTTTGAGAAGAATGAATACAGCTTGACGAAAAAATTAGCTTTGTTTCGAAGGTATGCATAACCCTTTACCAGTAATATACTAATATGTATAGATAATAGATAAATGTGCTATCGGCAGTTTACCAAATCTATGCCTTAATAAGAAAATACGAAAAATTATAAATCACGTACTTATCAATCGAATACATTTTTGTACGATTTTAATTTATAACATTGTTAGATATGCTACTAATATTATATGTATATTATATTATACAGTACTGTATATATTATATTATACAGTACATTTTTAATAAAAATTGAGACGGAAAACTTATAGTCAACCCAACTGGCTAGTTATTTAATTAGTTTATTACACAACGTTTCGACCCTATTCTTTTGGGTCCTTTTCGAGTGATACTGAGTCAGTCATCGTCGTCGAATAAGACAGAGTCGAGGTATAAAATATATATATATACGTGTGAGCACTGTGGTAGCTGGGCTCGAACTGGCTAATTATAATTACAATCTCTCTATTCGTGCTCAATCCAAAATATTGTACAAATATGGAATATACTTAACAATTTGTTGACAAGGACAACGTTATACGTGTTGTCTACTTGTAAGAACTCTAAGGGACTGGTTATGATGAGAAGATAATATCGAAATAAAAAATATTGCAGCACGATCAAGGATGGAACACACTGAAAGAAAAATGATACACTCTCCCTTTCTCAATTCGACCTTTGCTCCACTTCATTTCCGTATAAAAAAAACTTATTTCCTTCGGTTTTTAAAATAACTATATTTTGGAAAATAACAAGGTACTTTAGTAAATGTTAAAATTGCGCAATTTCTATAAAATATGAACGCGAGAGTGAGCGTCGCCGTTGGTTAACTCGTACTGTGGACAAAGGTCGATATTCTCGAGTAACTGTTGCAACTCGTAGTTTTACTGAACTGCGATAATGTCATGGAATGAGGATGTGGCGTACGCTTTTACCCCCTACAAAGTCTTAACTCTGCCACTAGGTATTTGGCCTTTGCAAGAATATAATACATTTGCTTTAGTCCGTTGGATAGTGTGCGGCATCTGTTTGGTACGTTCTCAACTTACATATTACATATCGCAATAAAATTATTCTTTCGTTTGTATTTTCGACATATTAAGCTCAAGAACACAAGTGAGATGCTTAGTGCAGCGTGAATATATACAGTAAAAATAAAAAATAAAAACTTCATAATAAATGGTCCACCTTTCCTGTTTGTGCAGAGTGCATCGATGATCATGTTGTTCCTTGAAATCGTTTTCAGTAGCGACGAAGTATATGTAAAACTCGATGCTCTTGTGTTTCTATTTTGCAACATTATCTCTGTACTAAAGCTATTATTCTTCCGCTTATATGCCGACAATCTGACTCGTAATTTCTCTTCTGCTGTGAACGATTATTTCGCAATCGACACCGAGGAGGAGCGCATGATCATGCGGCGACATGCTTACATGGGAAAAATGATTTGTTTCATTATCGTATCTTTCGGTTATGTGGCTTCATCAATGTCCATACTGACGCCTCTGTTAGCAAGCGTTGAAGACATTCAACTTAATGCGTCTATCGAAAATCAAGCATCGAAATTACCTCTGCCTTTAACATGGACATTAGGGGACTTTCATATGTCTACAAATGTATTCTTATTGATCTGTATGGGGCAGTATTTTCTATTCGTGCTTAATTGCATTTGCGACTGTGGTAATAAGCTAATTGTTAATTTCACGAGAAATGCATATAAAATATTAATTTAAATCTGTTACTTTTAATAAAATTTATTAATTAGTTTTCTAATTTTTACATGTATTATACATTTTCAATAATTTTATAAATGTTGGTGTGACAATCTTAGTTTATTATTTACGTAAATAAAAAGTTATTAAATATACAAATACACTTTTAACAGATATTCTTTTTAATGTTATAGGTTATTGTTGAAATGCAATAACATTTTGTATTACATTAGTTTTGCAACAGTTCCTAACTGACAATGCTGCATTATTAATTATGCTATTATCATAATATTATAATAGTAATTTATGATATAATGTTTTAATATAAAAACTGTTTAATTTGAATATTTATATCTATTTATAAAGGCGGTGATTCACTTTACCTCGCAATCGTTCTCCATGTTTGCGGACAAATAGAGCTTCTAAAAATTGAGTTCGCTAACTATGGCATGAAAGACAAGAATACAAGTGCAGAATTTTCAAAACTAGCCTGCAGACATTATTATCTAATAAAGCATGCGAAACTTCTGGGAGATGTAACAAGTTTTCTTTGGCTGGTGTCAATGCTGTGCTGTTATCTCTTAATTTGCCTGATCGGTAAATATCTCTTTGATTCAGCATTTCTCTCTGAATGATGTGAGCAATATTATACTTTTAGGATATTGTAATTTTTTTTAATTAAAGTTATTATGAAAATTATTATAAAGCTAAAATTGTATCACATGTTCATAGAATATTTCTTAATTCTATTCTGTGGCTTTCTAAGAACGTAACAAAAATAATAAATAATTTTTGTGTCATTAATGACAGAAAGAGTTGATGTATGTAACATCAACGTGTGGTTTCAGGTTTTGTACTTATATTAGCATTCAAAACGAATGACATAGTAATGATAACTAAATGTATAACAGTGTTTATCACTATGCTGTTCCAATGTTTCTTCTATTGTTTCGTGGGTGATTATCTCAAGTGTCAAACGGAAGAAATTGCTCATTCGATCTACAGTTGCAATTGGCACTACTTGCCGATGAATTTAATGACAAACATTTTGTTTGCCATTATGCGGTCGCAACAACCTGTTCAGTTTCTAGCTGGGGGAATTTTTGTTGTAAACATTAAGACTTACATGGCCTTAATAAAAAGTTCCCTTTCGTATTTTTCCGTCTTACGAGTAATGGTAGATGAGGATTAAACGTTGGACGTGAATAATTACGGAAAAGCATTATGCAGAAAAGAAAATTAATACACCGTAAGCAATGTTCAATTATTTTGTACGTACAAACATTGTTTTTAACGGGGCACTGCCGCTGGCTTGTATGTCTTGAGTTGAATAATCAAAGTATATGAAATATCAGTTTTATTACATCGATAAATATTGTGCATCATTGTAACACATCACTTTCTGTAACCACACTCTGTAACTCATAACCATGAGAATGCGATCGTTGCATATAATTTGATGACTGTCTAATAAGCAAAATATTGGAAGTGTGTTATCAGCTTGCTTACAGATTCGAGTAGAATATTGGGCCAGATTGCCATTAATTGCGTTTACATTAAACTTGTGTCTTACCAGCAGATTTTGCCAATGTAGCCCGACGGATTAGAAACAATTGACATAGGTATGTATAACGTATTTGAATAATTATGATGGCACTAACAACATCTTATAAATTTCACTCATCTTATAAATTTAAAAAACTGTCTAATATACTAAATTTTACGTTAATTACGTACCTTTTGAAAAAGGTATCAAAGTAAAAGGTTTTCCAACACGATAAATGACAAATGATAAACTTCAGATGACGCATCAAAAGGAAATAAAACACCCACTTCCCCATTTGGTCTTCGCTATATTCTACTTTCATATAAAAAACTGTTTCTCTCAGTTTTTAAAATTACTGTGTTATGAAAAATATCAAAGTACACTAGCAAGTGCTAAATTTATATAGTAACTGTTAAATTGCGCAAGTTGAATGAAACATGGACGTGAAAGCGAAACATCGTCAACGATCGACTCGTATAAATGGACAAAGATATTGTGGAGTATTATGTTACATATACTAGTAGTATTATATGTATAGAGTACAATTTTAATAAAATGGCAAATTATAATTACAATACGTCCCTATTCGTACTAATCAAGAATATAGCACAAAATATGGAATATACTTAATTTGTTGACAATGACAACATTATTCGTGTCGTCTAAGAACTCTGATGCACAAAATTTCAAATTGTATATGTTTTTGATAAAAAGACGATATCGAAAAAATATTGGAAGCACGATCAATGATACAGATGATACACTGGAGGAAAAATGACACACGCTCTCTCTCTCAACGCGACCTCTGCTCCACTCCATTTCCGTATAAAAAAACTTATTTCCTTCGGTTTTTAAAATAACTATATTTTGGAAAATAACAAGGTACTTTAGTAAATGTTAAAATTGCGCAATTTCTATAAAATATGAACGCGAATGCGAACGTCGCCTATGGTTAACTCGTACTGTGGACAAAGGTCGATATTCACGAGTAACTGTTGCAACGTGCAGTTTTACTGAACTGCGATAATGTCATGGAATGAGGATGTGGCGTACGCTTTTACCCCCTACAAGATCTTAACTCTGCCATTAGGCGTTTGGCCCTTGCAAAAATATGATACATTTTCTACAGTTCGTTGTATCGCGTGTATCTCCAGTTTGGTACGTTTTCTCTATTTCCGTTTTATATATCGGAATAAAATTATTCTTCCGTTTATATTTTTGATATATGAAGTTAAAGAAAGTGAGTGCTTAGTGCAGCGTGGACACATTGAAAATGAGAAACAAGCATAGATACTTCATAAATAGAAGAGATAGAAGATATAAAGCTTGAATACTACATAATAAACAGTCTATCTTTCCTGTCTGTGTAGAGCGCGATGATGATCGTATTGTTCCTCGAAATAATTTTCGGTAACAGCGAGGCATATATAAAACTTGATGCTCTTATGATTATGTTCTGCAACGTTCTCTCTGTGCTAAAGCTATCGTCCTTCCGCTTATACGCCGACAATCTGACTCGCAATTTCTCTTCTGCCGTAAACGATTATCTCGCAATCGACACCGAGGAGAAGCGCACGATCATGCGGCGACATGCTTATATGGGAAGATTGATATGTTACAGTATCATATCTCTCGCTTATTTGGCTTCATCAATTTTCGTGCTGACGCCTATGATAGCAGGCGATAAGGACGTGCAAGCTAATGCATCTATCGAAACTCAAGCATCGAAATTACCTGTGCCTTTACCATGGACCTTAGGGGACTTACATATCTCTACTAATTTATTCTTGCTGATCTCTATGGTGCAGTATATTCTATTGGTGCTTAATAGCACTAGCGATTGTGGTAATAAACTAATCGATTAATTCCGACGAGATGTGCATAAAATATTAATTTACTTTGAACGTGTTACTTTTAATAAATTTCATTAATAAGTTTCCTAATTTTGACAATTATTTTCAGCAGTTTTATTAAATGTTAGCATGTACAAACTGAATTTAATATTGATTCTAGTAAACATAAACGAAACGTTCATATTTATTGGTATTAACTATTAAATATATGTATATAAATTTATACATATATACAGAGTGTCTAAAAAATCACGAATCAAAATAACACAGCAAGAAAATTGTCGAAAAAATAAATTGAAATGTATTTGCTATTTTTCGTTCGGAACGGAGGTTCAATTGACCATTTTGATCTCAAAGAATGACAAGTGCCTTACAAACAATAGGAAATATCTTTTTAATCTATGTTTTCGACAACTTTCTTGCTATGATATTTTAATTCATGAATTTCGGGACACCCAACACATACACACACACACACATTAACAAATGTTCTTTTTAGTGCAATAGATTACTGTTGCAGTTTGATAACGTTTTGTTTCTTTAAATTAGTTTTGCAATAGATCCGAACTGACAGTACTGCTTGTTACTATTACTAATAATACTACAATAATAATGTTAATAATATAGTAATATGATATTAATATAAATTGTTTCAACTTTGAAATCTATTTATAAAGGCGGTGATTCACTTTTTCTTGCAATCACCCTTCATGTTTGCGGGCAAATAGAACTCCTAAAAATCGAGTTTACGAACTATTATATAAAAGACAAGAGTATAACTGACGAATTTTCAAAATTGACGTCCAGACATCGTAATCTAATAGAGTATGCGAAACTTCTGGATGATGTAACAAGTTTCGTTTTGCTGGTACAAATGCTGTTCAGTTGCCTTATTATTTGCTTGATTGGTAAATATCACTGGAATTTAACATTTCTCTCTGGATTATATGAGCAATATTACATCTTTAAAATACTGCAAATCTTTTCTATTAAAGAAAGTTACGAAGCTAAAATCTTATTAGATATCCATAGAATATTTCTTAATTCTATCTTGTAGTTGTCTAGTAACGTAACAAACATGATAAGTAATTTTTATGTCATTAATACGTTGAATGCCATTTTTACGTAACTTTCCGATCAGGCTGCGTAGACCATCGATGATTCACGGTATTACAATTGTATTATATATGATACTTATGCATCAGCTGATTATATTCTGAAGATTTTACGGTTTTACACAAAATAACTATAAATTAGGGTTGGGAAGTAACTCGTTACTTGTAAGTTACAGTTACAGTTACTTCTTTTTGGCAACTCTAACTTAACTCAGTTACGTTTTTTCAATAACTAGTAACTAATTTAATAGTTACATTAATAGTTACTTTATATATTTTTTAAACCTTCACTTAATCGCACAGGCCTTAATTGCCTTTGCGTATAAGCGCCTCCCTAGAAGCATAATTCATTGGCTGTACATTGGCTAACATTGGTTAAACATGTGAATTGGCCAATATTTTCCCAATATAACACCAATATTGATCATAAAATAAATGCAAATATACTACTAATATTGTACCTAGATGATTATTTAATATTGGATTGATTGTATTAGCAAAATTGCCCCATAAAATTGTAATATTGAATATAGAATAAATGCTAATGTAACGCCGATGTTACGTATCAATAATTACACGGTACTGTGTTTACATTGAAAGTGCATTGCAAAAATATGAGGCCCTCCACCACCCCTGCCAATTTCGATCGGTGGTCCTCTTTTCTTATCAATAATCATTTTCTTCTAACATTTTTATCATTATTATATATTCATCACAATTTATTTTATGATATATTTCAATATAAAACATGTAGCTATGTCTTCTCTCTAAAAGTCAATTAGTGGATTATTACAGAAAACAATGAATACCTACTGATTCACAGTTACAAGTATACCACTGAATAATTAAATAGTTATAACCGTTTTCAATGATAATTCACTGATTGACTTTTAGAGAGTAATATGTAACATTCTTTATAAATGTGTAACAAAAAATCGTACTGTAAATGCACAAACGAAAATCTATCGCATAAAAGATTATTTTAGGCCAACTTAAAATTTCATACAATAGAAAAGTTAATCTAAAGAGGCCCTCCGCCGCCCCCGCCGAATTCTTATCGGCGGTCCTCTTTTGTTTGCGATAAAATTAAGTTTTTACATTTTTATGACTTAATTAATTTTCTTCACAACTTATTATATAAATATAGAAAGAGAGATAAAGTTACTGAAACTAAAAACATGATATACAATAAAAATATGTACAATTTTTCATTATGACATAAAATTACATATGAACATGTTACATGTGTTTACAATAATACGTACCTAACTCTTACAATGTAAAACATTAATAGAAAATGTTACACAGTACACACAACGTGTTACCTACATATGTGGCTGTGCTTATAACTGTACAACATTTTTTATTAATGTGTAAACGAAAAATCAAACTGTAAAGGCAAATTTATCGATCAATTGCAAACGAAACTATCGATTAAAAGACTACGTGAATCAAATTGAATTAAAATTTTATTCGACAGAAACAAATTGACCTATATAGAGGCCCTCCACCACCCCCGCCGCGTTTAATCGACGGTCCTCTTTTCTTTACAGTTTGATTTCTTACATTTTTATTATAACTTACTTTACAATACATTTATAATATAATAAAAGAAATAATGACATTTTAAATACCTACATATTTCTCTCGACGTTATATATGAAACTCTCAAATTATGTCCCCCTATCCCTGACTATCCGAATCCCTACCTACCCGTATTCCGATCTATAGACCTACTTATTCAATTTCTACCTACCCGTGTTTCAACATAATAAACCTACAAATCTTTAATTAACCGCGACGCGATGTTCTAGGGATTTGACTTGGAGTTTATCGCGACCGCGAGATTTAATAGGGGTTTCACTCTCGCACATTTGAGAGAATGTATGTGTATAGAAGCATAACCCACCCGAATTGTAACACATCAAAAGAAATCAAAGTATACTTCGTACAGCACCTTACTTAGGTACTCCATCAGAGTGGCCAATATTGACCACTTACCTCGTCGTATTATATATATATATATTTAGTCCTTCGTTGGGCCAGATTGGACCTACCTTTCGTTGCTCCCGGCCATACAATCTGGTCATTTTGACCAGAGATCAGGAAGGAAGAAAACTCCTTCCATAGTCGGTTATCGTCACCGACAAATATTTCGTACGGTTCGAATATACGAGTGTCGATCGTATCGCAAAATGCACGACCACGAGAGGTTAATTAAAGAAGAATATTAATTCAAAAAACTTTACTGTATATACGAGTTAAATTTATTTTTACTTCCGTTATTTGTTCAAAAATATTGACCATCTCTTCGTAACTTTATCTTTGAATTCGAAATTCACGTAGATATAGAATAAAATTTACTTCGCGTTAGAGTGATTTTAATCATATTCCTCGATAAATTAAAATTTATAATATGGATAAAATTAAATATTTAATTAAAAAATTTTCCTGAAAAACCGATCGCGAAAACCGACCGCGAAAATACAAAGATGCGTGTGACTATGCATGTATTCATGCAAGACGCATCTTGAAAGTACGTATATCACGTACATGTACATATCACACATACAAATAATAAATGATGTGAGATCCAGAAAAACGAAACTTCTTTCACGATTCCAACCGATATAATAATTGCATATTATAATTAATTAATAACCGCAAATAATATTAAAAAATAAGTTAAAATTTCAGTGTTCTGGACAAAACATATTAGAATCTCACGTCATATTATTTTACTATCTACAATACATCAATTCGTTAATAAAAATGGATAGGCTACAAAAGATTAACTCGGCGAATACATCATTAATATTCGCCATACTTATTTCGTTTAAGTTCTGTGATGTAATTCAACGATTCTCAACATGGAAAATGAGCTCGACATACCCTCATTTGTAGAGCTCTATGAAATTAAACGAATGTGAAAAAAATTTTAAGTTGAACTCGTTGAACTTTAGAGGCCCCGCTGTAGGAAAGAATGAATCCCAGATCTTCCGGATTACCTCCGATAGCGGTCATTTCGGCAGGGAGTTAACGACGATCGTTTTTCAAATCATTAAATCTCGTACATTTTTATTTTTATTGAAGTAAAAATTATTCTTCCATTATTAGTGTTAATGGGAGAATATTTATGGAGAAGAATATATACATAAAATCTTCTCTTCTTTTTTTGTTAATTTCGCGAATCGACGTCGCACCCTCGTGCCGAAACAGTTGCTTTCGGGGATCCGGGACAAAGAAAACCAGGGATTAACTCTGGTTCTGCAACGGCACAGCTAACTTTCCACATTGAAAATGGTTTATTCTCCTCTCCGGAGTTTCAATATGTTAAATAAAAAATTTATTTGCCGTTAGCATTTGAAACCTATCCATGTTAACGAATATACAAGGCATCGAATATACATGGCAACGAATATACAAGATAAACTACGATCTACAATTCTACGATCTACGAAATGCACTGTAAAAAAAGTATGTAAAATTACATACTTAATAAGTGTAGCGATTACTCTATTAATAACGGAAATATATAAATGTATATACTTTTACAAAAAAATTTATTTACTCTTTGTTGTGTAAATACTCGTTTATACATGATGAAAAATTACATAAAAATGTCAAATTTACATAATCAAAAGCAAGCAGTTTACTTATTATATAAGGTAATAATTTTACTTGCAAGGAGTAAATTTACTGACGTATGTAAATATACACCTTTACTAGATGGTCTGAACATTACTCACTGTAATACTTGTAATTTTACATGTAATTTTTTTACAGTGTGTATATTCGTTGCCGTAATAAAAAAGTTTCTCACTCACCGACCCGATGCGCAGCAGCGGAGTTTAACTACGATGATCCTGTAACATACAATTATAAAGTTCATATTAAAACAGGGTATTCAAAAAAATGAATATTAAAGAAAATAATTTTTAAATTATTGAAAATAAACGAGAGAAAGATTAATTTTATACAAAAGAAAAAATATTTACCCTAAAGTTGCTCCGCCGGTGCCTGATGCCTTCCCCAGGCCTCCTCCTCCACTCAGGTTGTCTTCTTGCACACTCGCGAAAACACAAAGATCGTTCGCGCGATTTTACACTTTGAAAGTCTTTAGTCCAGTTACACAAACGGCACTCCCGAACGCGACGCGACACGACGAATCGCCGCGCGCGGTTGCGATTCGTTTAAACTGGCGAAATAATAGCGAAATTATTCGTCAGTCCTCGAAAGTTCGTGAAATGAACAGAATCAATTAATAAATGTGCTCTAAAAGTCAATCGGTGGATTATCACTGAAAACAGTGAATCGATTCGTTATTTTCAGTAATAATCCACCGATTAACTTTCAGAGAGTGTTAGGCCTGGTTTATCACTTTCTGATTAACTGTTAATATGGAAATTACTCGACTCTCTATGCTTTTCTATATTATTATCTAAGAAGAGACAGAGAATCGATTAAACTATGGTCAACAGTTTATTAGAAACTGAAAAATCGGGCCCAAATGGGTGCAATGGGTACCTTTGGTTGTCCCGTCTTTAGAGTATGTACTCTCTAAAATCAATCGATGGATTATTACTGAAAACAGTGAATATTCACTGATTCAGTGATAATGCACTGGTTGATTTTTAGAGAGTAACTCTTCGGGGTACTTAAGCCCCTCCACCACGACAAGGTAGTACCCGAGGAGGGGATTATCGACAAAAACTTTGCATTATTTTAAAAATAAAATAATGTCTCTCGTTTAGATTCGACTTGAAATGTTACCCGATGAAAACTAACTAACCTTGCAGAGGCCCTCCACCATCCCCGCCGATTCTAGTCGAAAGATTAATTCACAATCTCGATCTCGGGACAAAATCAATTTTATTTTCGGAATTAATCAACGATTACTCATAAACTAATGATCCGAGATTAGCGTTTCTCATCTCGTTGAAAGCA
>NW_011967234.1:2096923-2100710 GCF_000949405.1 Vollenhovia emeryi | reverse complement strand
TTGGAATCTTAGCTTTCGAATGAGACCAGGATCATCTTGCTACGATTTTTCTGTGCGAAAATATTGACGATTATATCGACTCGCGATCTCGATCTCGGGACAAAATTAATTTTATTTTCGGAATTAATCAACGATTACTCATAAACTAATGAGCCGAGATCAGCAATTCTCATCTCGTTGAAAGCGCTGGAATCTTAGCTTTCCAACGAGACCAGGTTTATCTTCCTACGATTTTTCTGTGCGAAGTTATTGACGATTATATCGACTCGCGATCTTGATCTTCATTCAGAAGCAGCAGACGGCGCGTATACGCGGCGTCTCGCGCGGTGTCTGGCGCGGCGGTGTTTACTACTGAACACATGTGTCTCGTATGTTTTTATCCCAGTTTTTTGGGGACGTAGTACGCTCGCGCACTACTTGCGTAAAACTCGCGCGGCCTTCCTTCATGAATGGTGCGCGCGCGCCCGATTTTTAAAACGCTATAACTCTGCGAAAAATCGACGTAGCGACACGAACCAAAAACCAATCTTCTTCGTTTCGCATTCCGCAGATGTCTATGCTGAATATGTATGCCCTTATCATGAAACTTACACGCGGCAATAGAATTAAAATTTAAATTCTGAAATATAAATTATACGTATAACTGCTAAATATAAAAATTGGCTGACAAACTATATTAGACTGTATAGCAACATTGCCCAATAAAATTGTAATATTGAATATAGAATAAAGGCTAATGTAACGCCAATGTTACGTATCAATAATTGCACGGTATTGCATTTACATTATTTCTCAATACTACGCCAATACTTTGTGCTATCCGGGCTTTATCGACACTTTATATTATAATTCAACTACAGGTTTAATATTTTTATTTTCATTGCAAAAAAGTAACTGCAAAGTAACGATTCGTTACTTTTTGAGTAACTGTAACGCGTTACTTTTCAGAATTAGTAACTTGTAACCGTAATTAGTCACATTTTTAGCGAAAAAACTGTAACTGTAACTAGATACTTTTATAAAGTAACTTTCCCAACCCTGCTATAAATGTCTAAATGGAAAGTCCAGCGTAGACCATCGAAGGTCTACACGGCATTCAACATGTGGATGTCGGAGAGAGTTGATTTATGTAATGTGTATACTTTTAGGTTTCCAACTTATTATAGCATTGAAAACGCATGATGTTGTGATGATTACTAAATCTATAACAGTGTTGATCGCTCTGCTGTTACAACTGTTCTTCTATAGTTTCGTGGGCGATTATCTCAAGTGTCAAATGGAAGAAGTCGCGGGCGCGATCTACGCCAGCAATTGGCACTGTTTGCCGATGAAAGTAATGAGAAACGTTTTATTTGTCATTATGCGGTCGCAGCAACCTGTTCAAATGTTAGCTGGAAGATTTTTTGTTGTAAACATCAAGACTTTCATGGCCATATTAAGAAGTTCCCTTTCGTATCTATCTGTTTTACGAGTGATGATGGAGACGTAAGATGCGGATAATTATATATGCGGATAATTATAGTATTATGTGGAAAACTCGAAAAGAAATACCATAAGCAATGCCATTTTGTACGTACATTGTTCTTAACGCACGGCACCGGCGCTGAATTGGATTGAATAAATAAATTAAAATAAATAAAATATCATTTCATGACATCACTAAACATTGCGCATCACTGTAACACTTCTCTGTATCATCTCTTCACTGTCACACATCAAATCGCTGTAACATTTCTTCAAAACATTCTTTAACCACGCGCTGTAACTCGCAACTATGAAAATGCGATTGTTGCATGTTGCATATATAATTTTGTAAGTAAGTAAAATATTAGCAATATGCTGACAATGTGCTAGCAGATTTGAATAGAATATTGCAGCACATTATAACCAACTGCGCTTGCAGCAAACTAACAGATTTTGTCAATATAATTCGACAACAAGTTGCTATCAGAAATCGAGTAGAATTACTTCTGTGAGAAAACCCAGTGAAACTTTGCTAATGTTTATAACAATATATTGAAAGGTCTAATTTGGGATTATACGCGCGTGATTGGGATTTAATTGGGATCTTATCAATTTCGCACATGTGCGAGAATATACATATTAAAGAAGAATAATAAAAAGAAATAATAAAAAGAAAAATAACCCATCCAAATTTTGACAAATGAAAAAAATCCAATTATTTCGTACATCGTCTTAGATACTCCATCAAAGTGATCTGTATTGACCACTTTACCCCCTCGTATACAGTTTTCCTTCGTCGGGCCAGTTGGACCTACCTTTCGTCGCTCCTGGCCACACAGTCTGGTCATTTTGACCAGAGATGAGGAAGGAAGAAAACTCCTTCCTTAATCGATTTATTATCGTCACCGACAGGTATTTTGTACGGTTTGAACTTTATGCGAGCGCCGATCGTATCGAAAAATGCATGCTAAGAGAAGTTAATTAGAGAAGAAAATTGATTTAAAAAATTTGATGTATAAAACTGATCAAATATAATTTACTTCCATTTTCGAGAATATTAACCGGTTCTTCGTGACTCAATTTTTGAACTCGAAATTTAAGTAGATATAGAAAATAGGAAAATAGGAATACCGTGCGCTGTTGGCTTAACTCTTCAGGGTACTTGAGCCCCTTCACCGCGACAAGGTAGTACCCGAGGAGGGGATTATCGATAAGAAATTGTGCCATTATGTGTATAAAAATAATTTCAAAAAATGAGTACCGAGCGTACGTAAATTAAGCCTGCTATTTAAAATTGTCACTCACCATTATATGAAGTCTCTTCATTACAGCTTCATTATTCTCGATTCAACACTCCCGATAACGCGATTGAAAGCGAATTAATTGTCATAATATGATGACCGAGATACTTTATTAAACACTGCAGAAATAAAACAATTTATTACGAAACTCTCCCGTTACATTTAAATTCACCGAGAAATTCAAACGTCGCGACGCGTCGACTATAATATTCATGTCAATTTCGCGCAGATACAATCGTAAATTGATTCTGCAGTAATTCATTGAACCAAGAAAGCCATTTAAAAATACACTTTAAATATGCTTGCTGTATAATTCGAGCGTGTAAATTTCGCGAGATACAAACGTAATTACATGGTCCACATATCACTGTATTCTGTTACTTAAATCACTTGATCCGCGCACTTCCACGTCGCAACGCACGCAACACTCACGAAAGTACAGTGGATAGTAATCACATGCCACTTTATATGACACTTCCGATGTTAACTGTTCCCGAGACTCTGCTATGTTGCAATGGAATTATCAATTGAGATCACAAAATTATGCGAAAGTACGCGACGCGATATGTATTTTCGGCATTCTCGTCGCATGTCTCTTTGATTCTCGCGACCGAATATATCGCGCGCGATACGTACTTACCGAGTAATCACTTTGATACACTCGCGAATCATTGAAAGTAACACTTCGTTGATTGTTCGGCAAATAAATACGTATTGTATGTCTTGCACGTGAGGCACGGGCGATAGATCCTACCGCTACGACGAACACTTCTGAACTGCGTGTCGGTTACTTCGTCTCGCGCGGTGACCTCGGCGAACAAAGCGCGTCACGCCGGCGTCAACAATTCCGGGAAATAAACCAAGAATTTTTCGTGGCAATTCGTTATCGATCGCCAAAATATTTTACAACTTTGATATTGATTTTTCGTGCAAATTTGAAAGAATCGCAACACCGATTTTCCCGATATGTTCCGCGTGACGTTAATGGCAACCACTGAAAATCGCAGTGGTACTCTCTAAAA